>NW_027411755.1:112037185-112597146 GCF_047663935.1 Musca autumnalis
TATTCAATAAGCTCACAAAAAATATGAAGACTGAACACCAAATTACAGTCATTTCGGGTGGATATTGAGGACACAACACCCAAATACCGAAAATGGCGAGGTAAGTTCCTGTGGGGGCTATAGGAAGACGAGGACCTATACTGACAGATTTCTGGTGGAAAGTTATAAGCCCCCAATAAATACTTAATACCAATTTTCAGCCATTTCGGTGTGATAATCAGGCTAAAACCTCCAAAATACTGAAAATCAGGGAGATGCCGTCCTATGGGGGACATATGAAGGCGTGGACCTATGCAGACAAATTTCAAGGTGAAAGTTTTATGTCCCCAACGAAGACTAAACACCAAATGTCAGTAATTTCGGTGTAAAAATTGGGCTAAAATCTTCAAAATACTGATAATCGGGGAGGTACCGTTCTATGGGGGCTATATCAAAACGTGGACCTACACCCAAAATTCTCAGTTGGAATGTTTCATACCTCTGCTGAAGACTCCTTCTATTTTTTGCCACAGTTAATATGAACTCGCGACATAGTGCGACACCTCTCCACAACAAATTTTACAGCGGTTATGTTAGAGCCAGCTTATGCGGCTAGCCGTAGCGGAAAATTGTTAAGTTTGGTGTGTAGAGAGGAGAGAGAGCAAAGTAAAGGCGTTTTTTTTTTTTTTTTTTTTTTGATTATTTCATGCGAAAGACAAGCGGATACAGTCATAGCTGTTTTCATTAATACCTCTGTGGCGATAATGATGACAATTACCAAAGCCCATGTTTGTCCGAAATGTTATTCGCATTTTCTACATATTGATGATTATGATCGTATATTCTTGAGGATCTTTCAGGTGTTCTTAAGTACTCAAAATGATGATATTGGCGGTTTTTCGTTAAACTTTTACCAGTTGGTAACAAACCACTAAAAGTTGTTGGAGCTGGCCATGGTATAGGAGGTTTGTGTTTTTGGTTTCGTTTGGTCTTCAATTTAAGTGATTATAATTCGTTTGGATAGAAACGGTTAACGCTAGTCAAAGTTGTGGTTCATGCGATTGTATGAATTTAATTTAATAAACATTGAGAGTTTTTTCTATCTTTGGGGGTTTTTCCTTTGCCATTTGGTTCCTTGGGTATGTGGTTATGTAGTATGACTTTTATCGAAGCAAAGTCACGCTTTTAATTTAATTAAATCAAGCGCAGCAACACATGCAACACACAATGAAGTTGAGAGATCATAAACCTAGCATGTGGTCAAGATCCAATTAAAAATTTCAATATAAAGGTTTTGTTATATAAACAAACAATGGTCTATGTAAATGTGCAAATATATGTAAATCTTTCGCTGAAGTAAACAGATAAAATTGTTGTTGTTGTTGATCAGCATAGAACCTACTTAGAAGCATAGATTTGATGCTGCGTATTGACAAAAAATAAATAAAATTGTATTGGGGAATTTTGGTTTCGATCGACTTGAAACTTTTATCACATTCCAGCACTGGTGGATGTTGCTATAGGACTCGGTAGCTTGAGGGACAGCTTTCGTATTTTTAGTAGTCGTAACTACTTACAAATCAACTTGCGCATTATTTTAACAAGCGAATGTCGCACTGAATAGCTAGTTTTTTTGCCACGGGAAGTCGAAAACTAAGCATAAACAAACACTATGGTTTCGGTACAGTGGGATTGACAAAAAATAAATAAAATTGTATTGGGGAATTTTGGTTTCGATCGACTTGAAACTTTTATCACATTCCAGCAAAAAATCTCATTACCAAAAATCTGGTCTTTATAGTACTTTTTGGTTGCTAGTAACAGGTTTGCTGCTGGAACCATAGAATTTTCCCTGACAAAATTAAACATACGTATACAATCCTATGTTTGGAGTGTGATTATGTGAGTATGTTCGTTAAAGTAAGATGTTTTGCTTTGTAAAAATTTAAAAAAGTAAACAGTTATCTTTCTGCTTGCTGGTAATGTAGAAAGTAGCTTAGTTACATTACGATGTAATGGTTTATTCAGCTCATGTGATTCCCAAATTTTTTGCTAGGATGCTACGGATGCTTCAAAATAAAACATGATTTTTTTGTTTTCTGAAATTTTGCAGGAGCAAAAGTGTTGACATTTTGCGGAGGAGATACTTGAAGGAATGGACAATCTTGGAATGCAGTCTAATTTTATGAGTCAATCCTTTCGATAGTAGATAAATAAATTATATCATTGTAATCAGAATCAAGAGAACTACCTTCGATGACAATTTGAAAACAATCCCCGAATAACCCTTATATTAAACAAAAATGTTGAACAATTGCTAGGGAGTAGCGAGTTACGAGTTGTCCGATATAGTCCATCTTCGTTTTTTTTTTTAGGTTCTAGAGAAATATAACATTGCAGAGGTTTGACCATTGTCAGTCACTCCTTTCATGCCCACCAGCCATTTCAGTTGATTTTTTTTGGACCATTATGTCAGGAAACATGGGCTTGTCTACGAACAACATTATATCGCTACAAACGGGACAACAAAGAGTAACGTCTGTACAAATTTCAAAACGTCGCCCGAATAGCACATAAACTGCTCTTAAACAATAATTTAGAACTTTTATGAGGGATGTAGCCAAAGGAGTTGTCCGATATAGGACTTCTTCTAACTTGATGTCCGTTTGAAAGAAATTTCACGATGTTTAAGTTTAGGCTAAATTAATAGTTAATTTGGAAATTGTGTGTGGTTGGTACTCGAAAGCCGAAAGTCCACATTCCATATGGTCTATGTCTGGAAGTAATATTACGCTGTAGTAAGCAGATATGGACCCAATCAAAGTGTAAATTGTGGACCAAGTTGGCTGTTCCGTTTGAGAGTTGTCGTGCGCAACAGACAGAGATATCGACAGAACTAAATCGGCACCAAATTATCTGAAACGGATTTCCTCCAAACATACTTAAGGTACAAAACCATTATTATTTCGATGAGGCACATTTGTATACCCTACACCACCCTGTGGTAAAGGGCATTATGTATTTGTGCATTTGTATGTATCATACAAAGGAAACGAGATAGACCCATAGTTCCTTTTAGGGATAAACATAGTCGATTGTCATGTATACTGTAGTCAATGTACACTAGACTGGTTTTAACTCAAAGGGGAACAAACCAATGTCGCATTTTTTATGCGGCACCCCTCTAGACTGTTTAGTTTTGTTAGATTTTAAGATTGTCAAATCGGAATATGTTAGCACGTGTTACTGGGGCCTCAAAGTTTCCATAGTAATATGTATGGGGCCAAAGGTGAGATTTCACGAAATTGCTCTAAACGCCACATTTATTGTCCAATCGATGAGAAAGTTTTACCAGTTCATTTTTGTGGCTAAACAAGTAATCCTACAGAAAATTGTGGAAATCAGCTGGATTTTAATATAAGGCTTTATTATAGGGCCCCAATTGTCCAAATATACTATTAGAGCATTGTCAAAATTGTACCCGATTTTCATATTTTTTTTAGGATTTGTTTTCTAGCTACAGCAATGAACTGGTAAAATTTTGTCATCGATTGGGCAATTTTGTGAAAATTCACCTTCGGCCCCGTACAAATTACTACGGAAACTTTGACGCCCCAGTGGCACGTCTTAACTTTCCGGGCTCAAACTTTGGCAATCTTAAAATCTAAACTAAACACTTTTTTAAAATTACTCTAATGTACACGATAGTTTATTAACCTACTTACTTACTTACTTAGCTGGCCCATTACAGAACATTTGTTCTATAGGCCGAACTAAGAAAAGATCTCCAATTCTCTCTATTTGTTGCTTCGCTTTCTGGAATACCGCGCCTTTTCATCTCATCATCCACTTGTTTGCGCCATCTATTCCTTGGCCTGCCAATTCTGCGTGCACCGCCAAGCGGTCCGTGTTTATACACCTTTTTAGCGGGGTCATCATCGCTCATTCTTATGATATGGCCTAGCCAACGCAACCGCTGCATCTCGATACGTTTAACAATTCTGCGTGCACCGCCAAGCGGTCCGTGTTTATACACCTTTTTATCGGGGTCATCATCGCTCATTCTTATGATATGGCCTAGCCAACGCAACCGCTGCATCTCGATACGTTTAACAATATTGATGTCGTTGTACAGCAGATACAGCTCGTGGTTCATGCGACGTCGATATTCACCGTCAACGCAGATTGGTCCGTAGATCTTTCGAAGAATTTTTCTCTCAAACACACCAAGCACTGTCATGACTGCTTGCGCAAGTACCCAGGCTTCGGAGCCATACATCAGCACGGGTAGTATCAGTGTTTTGTAGAGCGTTATTTTTGTTTGACGAGATGTGGCTTTGTTTTTGAACTGCTTACTTAAACCAAAGTAGCATCTGTTGGCCAATACAATTCTTCTTTTTATTTCACAACTGATGTCGTTTGTTGTGTTTACGGAGGTGCCGAGGTAGACGAAGTCTTTTACTACCTCAATATTATAGGAACCAACTTCCACAGTCGGTCCGAGCTCAATGGACGCATTGCGCGTCGACACCATCAACTTGGTCTTCTCACCGTTTACCGCCAGACCCACTTTAGCAGATTCTCCTTCGACCTTCATAAAGGTATCACTTACTTCTTTTACTGATCGGCCTATGATGTCTATATCATCAGCATAAGCAAGTAACATGTGGCTATTGGTGTAGATTGTGCCACTTCTTTTGACGTTTGCCTCTCGTATAACCTTTCCCAGCAGGATGTTAAAGAGATCACACGAAAGGCTGTCTCCTTGTCTGAAACCTCTTTTGGTACCAAACTCTTCGGAGAGGTTCTTTCCTATTTTAACTGAGGACCTCGTGTCAGTTAAAGTCATTTTGCAAAGACGGATGAGCTTTGCGGGGATACCAAATTCAGACATGGCTTGGAATACCTTTGAACGCAGCGGGCTGTCAAAGGCAGCTTTATAATCGACAAAAAGGTGGTAGGTGTCGATCTGCATCTCTTGGGTCTTCTCCAGGATTTGCCGCAGGGTAAATATCTGGTCAATGGTGGACTTGCCAGGTCTAAAGCCGCATTGGTATGGTCCAATTATCTCGTTGACCATAGGCTTTAGTCGTTCGCACAATATCCCTGACACGATCTTGTAGGCAATAGGGAGTAGACTTATGCCCCTATAGTTAGAGCATACAGTCTTATCTCCCTTCTTGTGGACGGGGCACAGGATACTCAGGTTCCAATCGTCGGGTACTCGTTCTTCCTGCCAGATGGTGCTAACTAGCTGATGAATACACCTTATCAGCGTGTCGCCTCCGGTTTTGAACAGCTCGGCTGGTAAGCCATCGGCTCCTGCTGCCTTATTATTCTTCAGCCGATTTATTGCTGTCTTTACCTCATCTTGGCTGGGCGGTATACATTCAATACCATCTTCTGGGATTGGGACTGTGGTATCTTCGTCGTCTTCGCTGCTATTGGATACCAACAGTTTTGAAAAATGTTCTTTCCATATCCTGAGTACACTATCTGTATCAGTTACCAAATTACCTTGCTGGTCTCTACAGGAGGATGTGCCTGTACCAAAGCCATCAGTTTGATGATTGACTCTTTGGTAGAATTTTCGGACTTCATTCTGGCTCCTGTACATCTCGATTTTTTCACACTCCCGCTTTTCCATCTCTCTCTTTTTCCTACGGAAAAGACGTTTCTCCTCTCTCCTTTTCTCCCTGTATCTCTCTCGTGCGCTACGCGTTGCTACGGATTGTAAAGTAGCCCTATATGCCGCATTTTTCTCTTCGGTGGCAGCACGACACTCCTGATCATACCATGGATTCCTTGGTGGAGGCCTCTGGTATCCAAGTATGTATTTTGCGGCTGTTTGCATGGAGTGGGCAATGCTTTGCCATTACGCTGATATGTTATCGGGATGAGGAGTGCTTTGATTAAGCAATTGGGCTAGTTGAGTGGAATATGCTGTGGCTATCTGTTGTGATTGCAGCTTACCGATGTCTAACTTTCGTGTTGTGTCTGTTCGTACTTTGTTTGCTACGTTTAAGCGGGTGCGTACCTTTGCTGCAACAAGGTAGTGGTCCGAATCAATGTTTGCGCCTCGGAACGATCGTACATCCAACACGCTCGATGAATGTCTTCCATCTATCACAACATGATCAATTTGATTTCTTGTTTTCTGATCTGGAGACAGCCAGGTGCCCTTATGAATATCGAGATGATTAAATCTGGTACTGCTAACTACCATGTTTTTTGCAGCTGCAAAGTCTATCAGCCTCATACCATTGTCAGATGTTTCACTGTGGAGGCTGAATTTCCCGACTGTTGGGCCAAAGATATTCTCCTTTCCAATTTTGGCATTAAAATCGCCAGGGCAACTGTCATATGTTTCTTCTAAGCGCTCGTAAAATATATCTTTGGTCTGTTCGTCCTTTTCTTCAGTGGGAGCATGAGCGCAAATAAAGCTGATGTTGAAGAATTTAGCTTTTATTCGAATTGCAGCAAGTCTTTCATTCACTGGGGTGAAGCTGGATACCAGATGTTTTAGTCTCCGACTAACTACGAATCCGCAACCAAACTCATGCTTTACGCCATGGCAGCTATAATACAGTGCGTCACCTTTAGGTGTGGTAGTGACGCCTTTCCCAATCCATCGTATTTCCTGTATGGCAGTAATATCGGCCTTGTACTTTTCAAATACGTCTGCCAATGCGAAGACTGCACCTTCTCTATAAAGAGTGCGAACATTCCAGGTGCAGATTCGCAGATCATGGTCCTTAAAACGTTTGCGGGGTTCGTCAACTTTAGAGGGGGTTGTTTTTCTTTTCTTTCGTTTTTTCATAGTATGCTGTTTTTTCTAGGGGAGGGTTACTAACCCGACGCCCAAACCCAAGTTTTTAACGTTCTTATGGGAGAACGCGCGGCACATGTTAGCTCACTACCTTTAACGGGTGTTAAAGGCAGTTCCCCAGGTGACACCACGGGGAGGTCAGTGTCCACTTGAGATGAAAGAGGGACCAAGATAAATCTTGGGCTTTGCCATGTTAAAACCGGTCAGGACCGTTGCTTGGTATCTTCCATCCTCTACGTCATCCAGTTTATTAACCTATCTCTGTTAAAATTGAGGATGATCATTTTTTGTCCCAAGGACCAACGTTATTGCTTTTGGTGAAAATCGTTATTGCTTTGGCGAAAATCGTTTCAGATTAGGGTATAGCTTCCATATATATTTTCGCCCCATTTTATGTCTTTGGCGGACTGACATTTTGGTGAAATCAGGAAAATGTTACGGAATTTGGTCTGAAAATGTCGGCCCGTCCGGCGTTGATCATTTCCTTACTAGTTGATCGTAATAAGTGTATATCCCCGTAAGCCTAAAGGCAAAGGATGTAAATATCAATTCCATTTGTAATTTGAATTATTTTATT
The DNA here is from genome assembly GCF_047663935.1 of Musca autumnalis. Classification (NCBI taxonomy): domain Eukaryota; kingdom Metazoa; phylum Arthropoda; class Insecta; order Diptera; family Muscidae; genus Musca; species Musca autumnalis. The sequence goes on from NW_027411755.1 coordinate 112,044,571, forward strand.
TGTAATTCGAATTATTTTATTTATTTATTCCATTTGTAATTCGAATAATTTTATTTGTAATTGTAAATTCATCCGTACAATGGAAAATATGCATCCGTTGGGCCTATTTTCACTTTGAAATTAATAAATCTTTTATGTAAAGTCGTTCCCGTTAGGTTTATGATACTTTCCTAGGGAAAAGGACTCAATATAGTTCACCTAAAATTTCCAAATATTTCATCATTTCGCATCTTGATTCTTATTTTTGTTGATTTTTATTGCATTTAATATTATTTCCCCCTAGAATAGAAACATTGTGGTAAATATTTATGGGTAAAACGATGAAAGTATGCTACCAAATGTCACCTTGGATAAGTCAATAAATAAGTTCCTGTATTACAAAATTTGTTAGGAAACTGGTAGGGATTAGATTTATGTAGTTCCGGAGCGAACTAGTTCCAAGGAACTATTCCGGACAAGGAACTATTGGAACTATATCCGGCTCTTGCATTTATATAGTTCCTTCAGTTCGTATAGTTCCAGTCGTGCATATAATTCCTTTCATTTGTAGTTCATTTTTTTTCCTTCAATTCCACAGTCACTTGGATGTTTCTCGTACGGTTCGTTCATCATTCAGATGCGGCGGTTAAACAAACATAAATCACATTCTCGTTACATCGCTGCAATTTATTTATTATTATGTGTGTTCGTTTACTCAAAATTTGTACAAATTGTTACTGGATGTTGCTCGTTTACTCTGCAGTACAATGCAAAAGACCTTAGTCGTTTACAAGAAGTTACTGGACTTGTGCAAATTTGTACAAATTATTGAGTAAACGAACACACCTATTATATCCCTTCATCCACCAAAAGATGAAAACAAAAAGAAAGATTCTCGGATCTATTTGGAACAAAAGAAAGAAAGCGGCTTTGCCGACAGAGATATAACCTCAGCCTATGTGAATGTGAATTGAAACTTTCATCTACGGACAGATCGAATGTGTTGAGGGTATTTTCAGAATTTTGTGGTCCTTTTTGAACATTTGAACTTACAGACAAAAATGTGGATTAGGATTAAAGTTGTACTTAAAGGAATAAACCGACATAGTCCATTATGAAAATGGTTCTTATTTTGGTAGTCATATCTTTTCGATATATGTATATCGCACCCATTGGTCATTTCAGTGGGTCATCGTATAGTTTTTGGATCAGTATGCCAGGAAACATGAACTTGTCCGCGGAAAAAATAATATTCCTGTTAACAGGACCACAACCAATAGAATCGGTATTTATTTCCAAAGGATCTTTGAACAGACCTAAACTGCACGTAAACAAACATGTTGAAGTTTTGCGGGGGAAGTACCTTAAGGAGAGGACCAATATGGGCCATTTTAGAAGTTAAACTAAATTTAGACAAAATACTAAAAGATCCAAAGTTTGGACCAAATTGGTTACCCTGTTTAAGAAAGTGTGTCCTGCATACCATTTTAGTGAAATTTTTTTTAATTTTAGGGGAAGTACTGGAATTTGTGGACCACTATTGACCATCTTCGATCTAAAACTAAGTTTGGGCAAAAATATTACGATGGCCAAATTTCGGACCAAATCGGTTTACTAGTTCGAGTGCTATAATGCGCTCCAGCCACTACACATGGTACTTGTACCATCGTAAAGGGGGTCAGCTTCAACAAAAATCAAAGTGAGAGCATGTCTTAAAGTGAACTTATCCGAAATTTTGGAGGTACCCGAAGGAGTGGACAAACATAGACCGTATTCGAACCTGATCTATTCCTGGTAGATATATTAGGAAGTGTAAAGTATGGACTAAATCGGTCACTCCTTCCAAGAGTTATCGTGCTCACAATTTTTCCGAACATTTTTGAACTTTTGTGGGGGAGGTACTTGAAGAAGTGGACCGATATGGCTTATCTTCGAACATAAAATAAGTTTGGACAGAATATTACGAAGGCCAAATGTTGGACCGAATCGGCAGATCCGTTCGAGAGTTATCTTGCGCTCCAACAACTACACAGGGTGTCGTAGGTGTTTTCTGCACCTTTCAGGCTATTTCGTCAGGAAGTATGGGCTTGCCCCTGATGAAACTTGTACCCTCCTAAACTGAACTTTTCCGAAATTTTGTGTGGGAGGTACCCAAAGGAGTGGACCGACTGAGTCCATATTGGAACCTCATCTAAGTCTGATAGAAATTTCACGATGTGCAAAGGATGGACTAAATCGGTTAATAAAAAAAATTAAAAAATTAATCGGTTACTCCCTTCAAGAGTTATCGTGCGCACAAAGTTTCTGAACATTTTCGAGCTTTTGTGGGGGAGGTAAACGAAGGAGTGGACCGATATGGCCCATCTTCGAACTTAAACTAAGTTTAGGCAAAATATTACGATACCAAAAATTTGGTTCGAATTGGTTGATCCGTTTGAGAGTTATCGTTTCAGCCAGCCAGACGGAGAAACGGACGGACATTGCTAAATCGACTCCAAATTGTCTGCAACGGATTTCGTCCACACATACTTGGGGTCTAAGACCATTATTTCGATGAGGCACATCTTGCCCGTATGAAAGTCTATATACCCTCGTTTGCATAAATGCTGAGGGTATAAAAACGACGAAAGAGGAAGATTCATTGAACTACATCGGTCTCGGAACTATTTGGAACGATGAAAGTGAAAGATTCAATGAACTACATATATTGCTCTCGGAACTATTTGGAACTATGGAACTATATTAAAGACTTAGTTCCTTTTGGGAAAAGGAACCAGAAAGACCGATCGTCTCCAGGAACTAGATTACCAAACTGAAAAGCTGAAATACTCAGGAAATGCGCCAACATTACTGAGGTGTATTTTGCAACCATTGAAAAATGTTTGATGTTCCCTGGCCGGGAAATCGAACCTCCGACCTTCTGCGTGCAAGGCGGGCGTGCATACCATTGCACCACGGTGGCACCCAATGATGAAGAAATTATTTATTTATCGAATTTCAGTTCCACTTTCGTTTTACATTTACACATATTTAATTTAATGATATTCGGAATAATTAATCTCTCCCCTTAGTCATATTATCGTGTATGTCTCTCAAGTCTTTTGTTCCATACCGACATACATATCAGCAAAAATGTCTAAAATTGTCTTTTCCATTTCAAAAAAATCAAAAAAAAAAATGTTGATACTACATCAATGATTTTTGGTACATAGATTAATAAAAAAAATTGCATTCCAAATCTGTTTTCGTTACTAACTTTGATCGTTGCGCGCAAAAGATATGACCGTTTTAATTATGATAATTAGAAAAAATTCTAAAAAAATCGCGGCTTAATATAGTTAGCTGTTATATCCTATTATCGTTAACTGAATTCGTAACCTTTGCGATGATGCAAAAAATAATCGCAAAGTCTCAATGGATTCGCGAAAAATCAAATTTGTTAAATAATTCCACGTATTTACAAACCTATTTTTGAAACAATAGCGCTCATACTTACGAAAAATATATAAAAAATTATAACAGCATCCAGACATTTTGAGGAATAAAATGAAACCTAAGTTGTGAAGGTTGGAGCTATAGTATTCAAGTTATTTGCAAAAATACGAAGAAAATATTAGGAAAAAATTAAAATCATATTACTGTAATTTTATTTTTTTATGGTTTTATATGAAAAGTTCGAGCAAAAATGTTCGAGTTCTTCGGCATTTTCGTGAAAATTTCACGCAATAATGATGATATTCCGTTGTAACACATTTTTCGCTTATAGTTTTCCTATTGGATAATATTATTAGAACCTTATATTAAATCACAAGGAATTCCAATTGTGACATAACGTCAAAATAATGTTATATTGAATATTATAACATTTGAGACGCATATAAACCGCGTAATTATGAAAATGACATGATGCGCATCCGATTTTTCAACACAGCGAATCAATCCCTCTTATTTGATGTACAGTTTGTCAAATTCTATTTGGCGGCCACGATGTAGCATCTGCTGCATATTAGGGTGCAAAAAACTGTAAAATGGTAATAATTTCCGCGTAGATCATTTACATTTTATGTGCATCCGATTTCAATAATCACCATTAAAAAATACATCATTCTATGCCGATCCATCAAGAACCCTGGATGTAGCATCGCACTAAATTTTTAGAAAAAATCTATTATATCTCTGGATTTACGAGAGTTTTTAAATATCTGTTTTCGCACAGTTTAAACACGCGTATCGATCTATTTATTTAAGTAGAACTGACACATCCAAAACGCGTTTTAATATGCGATATTTGCAAAATAATTTTTGCAAATTTTCGAAATTTGAGGGGTATCATATCCGCCAATCTAGTGGGTGGATTTTTACGCGTCGTGGCTTGTTAGATTCAGAACGTAAAAAAACTAAATTTACGTGGGTTTCCACGGAAATCGAATGACGTTTGTAAATTTTAAACCAAAAAAATAGTTTTTTGAGAAAAATTTACGCACAAAAATGTCGTGTTTGGGCGCAGATTACTGTGATCCTGTGAGGGCTACACCCTCATGTTATACATTAAAAAATGCGAAATCGCGAGTACTACAATCAAATAATAATCTTTTAGGGAAATCCAGCTGCGCGTCCCGATTAGAGCAAAAATCCAAAAAACCCAATTTTTCAGGTTTCAAAATGTCCGTTTGAGGTAGATACAGTGGATATATTAAAAAATCATACATTAGAAACTTCAACTCTGAAGTGTACTCTTTAACTTCTCTTTTGATCATTAAGCTCTACATTGTGTTGTAAAACCACTAATTGGAAAATAACATAATGAAACTCGTTTAATTCAACGATTTTTTCCGATTTTTTTTACATTAGTACGACCACAGCTTCCGCTCAAATTATTATTTTAAGAAACCCCTCGGTGAATCGGGCTAAAACAGTTTATTTTACCGAAATGCGGTGAAAAGTTATGGTATAGTACAACTGATCGCGAGTTACAATACCCCATACCTCAGTTTCAACATAAGTTAATTTTCTACAAAAAGCGTCATATGCATATTTTATGTAACTACACCAAAAAACAACCCCTTATTTTTCCATCATATTTATAATGCTAATTATAGTTATAAAATACTATGAGGTAGCACTTCAGTAGCAAAACAAAAACTTGATTAAAATGAAAAAAAAAGCAAGCAATTATGACACTCTTCTTACAATTTATGCCTTGACCTATAGTTTCAAGGCAGTTGTACTGCGCTATGCATTTAATTCTTTGGTCATTCTTAAGCTGCAAATTATTACCACTAGAGAGATAAGATCGTGTTTATGAGTTTACATTTATGTGAAATAGTAACATGCCATGTTGTTGTAGTTGTTCTTTAAATTTCATTTTACAAATGCCTATAGCCATCAATTTAATGTCAACTAAAATATTGCTGACTATCATAAGCATGAAATGCCGTCTCCCTTTCTAGGAGAACACATGATATGAGCAATCTAAAGAGGTATCCATTCTATGGGTAGTTTAAGTTATGAATATTAAACAACAACGTTCATTGTGACTTTAATAGTGCATTTTAATGATAATCACAATAATCAGGAAGAAGATAATGACGTGTGGCAGTGAGAGATTATAACTCTATGCATGATGATGCTGCTGTTAGCTTAAATGATGACCATTTTGTGAACAAACACACACTCTAGTCGTTGATATTATCTTATCTGGTGTTGTTATCTGCTCTTGAAATGCATTTTTAATTTATCATCAATATGAAGCTGTTTGATTTAAAATTTTTTCTCTCCTCTTGAACTTGTTTGGGGAGACGACGACGGCAATAATAAACACTTAACTTGATGGAAAGATAGAGGCAACGCAACCCATCGATCGACATTGAGCCTGCCAGACACACAGATGAGGTTTTAACTTTGTCCGCACAGATACAAACGATAATTGTGTTAATTTACATAAAAGCATATAAATTGGTTTCCCGCTGTTGCCGACGAAGTATTGGATTTTATTTAATTAATTAAAAAAATAACACAAAACTATGTTAACGCTAATGTAGCGACTACCAATGTTTTTGGGGAAGATGGGAAGCAATCGTGGCTGTCCGTATGTCTGTCTGTCGATCGGTGTGTGTGGGTTGTCTTTGGGCATTAATTTGACATATTTCGTTGGCTTAATATGTATTTAAATATCAGTGGTATGGTGCGTTTAATGTAGTGTTTAAATTGATATGTTAACAATTAATGAAGAATGACTAAAAACTCTGGGCGATGCTACAACTTAATGAGATTTTCATGATTCATTTTTGAAGAACTAGAACTGGAATCTGTTGGACCTGAAAAATAGAAGAAAGATTTGAAAATTATTGCCGAGATCCTTTCAAAAATTGTCTAATTGAGAGGGACATATACTGAAATTTAGAAGTATATTAATTATTTTCGGAAAAATAAATTATCCTCATTCAAGGTACACAAAATTGCGACATCTATAACAAAAGGGGTGCAAACCCTTCAACATAATTTATCGCTAATTTTATAGGACGGGTTTTCTTTTGTAAAAAAAAAACTAACACAAAAAAATTGCACAGTTCATCCTTTTGACCCAATAACTACCCTATTGAAATTAGTGCAACTGTCTCATCATGTCCCAAACATACAAATACATTTCCCCAATGTAAGGTATGCTTGCAGTAAATGCGTAAAAATTATCCAATGAAGACCACGTTTGATTGAAATTGACATAAATATGCTTGTGATCACCATAAATATTCCATCCGAAATATGTTTATGCTTTGTCAAAGCAAAGCAAGTGCAAAACCACTTAGTTTAATCATTTATCAGTAATGAGTACGGTGGCGCAGAGGGTGATCACGCGACTTTTTTATTAGAAAAATTAGGAAGAGATGTCGATTTACATGGATATATTACAAATCCTTTAATGTTCATACGCGTGACACTCTATATAGTGTGTTTGCCTACAAAAGAGCAGTTCGAACCCAGGACCTTCTTCATAGGCAGAACGCTATTGCTTTTGGTGAGAATCGTTTCAAATTTTGATAAAGCTCCCACATTTATTTTCGCACAATTTTAGGTATTTGGTGAACCAATCACGCTACTACGCATGCTCAATTTTGATGAAATTTGAAATGTGTGACGGAATTTGGTCATGAAATCGGTTCAGATTTAGATATATAGGTCCCACATATATTTTCGACGGATTTTAGGTATTTGGTGCACCAACCTCCAATTTTGATGAAATTTAAAATGTGGGCCGAATTCGGTTTAGAAATAAGTTTGCTAAATTATATTGAAATCGGTTCTGATTTGGATATTGCTTTCATATACATACATATGTTTGAACGATTTCTGTATTTGACATATTTAACATATTTTTTTGCAGATTATTATGTTATTGAGACTCTCCAGATATTCCGCCACAGCAATAAATCTGAACTAATAAGAAAATCAGTTTTCACCAGAAAATTTCGAATAACCTACATATTTCAACATAAAATGTTTTCCTATAAAAATGTAGGTAACGGAAAAAATAAAAATTTCAAAAACTCAATCACTAGTGGAATTCTGTAAAGCTGTGTACACATTGTCAGTGTTGAATGACAGCTTTGTTGTTGCAACCACAAAATATTCTACCATATGGAGGGTATAATTAAATTTGTCATTCCGTTTGTATCACATCGAAATATTCGTCGGAGACCCTATAAAGCCGTCGGAGACCCTATTAGCCATGTCCGTCTGTCTGTTTAAAGATAGAGAGTCAATATTTGGTACAGAAGTTTTTATTACTTGCAGGATGGTTGGTATTGAAAATGGGATATATCGGTCCACGTTTTGATATAGCCCCCATAGAACAGTACCTCCCGATTTTCGGTATTTTTAAAGTTTTAGCTTCATTACCCCCTCAAAATGGTTGAAATTTGGTATTTAGTTATCGTTGGGTGTATAGAACTTTCCACCTAAAATTTGTTGGTATAGGTCCACGCCTTTATATAGCCCCCATAGAACGGTACCTCCCGATATTCGGTATTTTGAAGGTTTTAGCTTCATTATCCCACCAAAATGGTTGAAATTTGGTAATTAGGCGGAGCTAAGTACTTTCGTAGATGAAAGGAAACTAATTATTCCATTCTCTTTCAATTTAATTTTGGTGGAGGGTGTAAAAAAAGTTCGGTTCGGCCGAACTTAACGTTTTCTTACTTGTTTATAATTTGAACTTCCATATCTCAAAAATGTTAAAACTTACGAAAATATCATAACGTTCAATCTTGTAGAGAATTATCACAGCTACGATATTTTCTCTTACCAATTTCGATAGGACTTGCGCTTTCCAAGCAAAATCGTGAAAACTTAAAATAAACCTAAAAACATGAACTTTGATCGCGATTTATTTAAAAAGCGCTCCGGTGTTTTTTTTTCTTTTTTGAAGGCAAAGATGATGAAATTTCACACCTGTTCCCTGTTTTGCTTACACCGTGATGTAAACTTTAAAAGCGTCATATTTCTAGCTCTACTTTCACAATCTAATTGTTTTTTTCTGTAATTTGAGAAAATTTGAGTCTTGTTGCATAGTAAATTGGTAACCAGTAAGGAAAGGAACAAAGAGACGTAGAGCACTTTTTACTTCTATATTTCATTTAAGTGTTCGGTTTTATCAATTACAATTTAAAAAAAAGTGTTATAATACGACTACCACGAGTGATTTAATCAAAGAAAATAATTTATTTTCCTTACTATTCGATAATCCGACAATTTGGTAATTCAGACTCCGCAGAAATCTGTGGTGTCGGGATTATCGAGATTATACTGTATATATGGAAGCAATATCCAAATCTGAATAGATTCTTACCCAAATAAATAGGGATCACCCTAGGGCCAAAACAATGATCTTGATCAATTGGTCATAAATGTGACCTGCATTTCTTTTCAAAAATACATGACCAGGCGGACAAGCCTAAAGCAACTCAGAAAGTGAATCTATGCATATCATCAAAGGGCACTATATGTCTATTGCGTTTCCTTATGTATGTTGCAAACGGATACAGTAAGACATAATACCCTTATCACAGTGTGGTGTAGGTTATTAAAATATGGTTATATATTTTTTATATGTTATATGCTTTTATAAAATATAAAAGATTTTATGTAAAATAAAATATTTTCTTAGTGTTAACGTCTAGCTCATTTGTTTTTCTGCAAGACAATTTTTGCCGAGCAGAAACTATCAACATTTTTGGATACGTTGATTGTGACATTTCTGATTGAGTTTTTGAACAAATTTGTATAGGAAATCAACTTATGCTAAAATAAGAAGGCTGGGTTATAGGAAATTTTCTCACTTTGTGAAAACTAATTTTGTTTATATCTATATTTAAGTCTTATTAGTCCAGATTTATTAATAATATCTGCTAATCTGCTAAGAAATCGACGTTTAACGGCAAAAAACTTTAGAATAGTTTAGAATACTTCTTTGATGATTTTCCAAATTTAATTGACTATTTTCGTCAAAAAAATACTTGCATATTTTGCATATTTTGTGCATATGCAAAATATGCAAAAAAATAAAAAATATGAGCCCGTCATTGCATTCAGTTTTCTTCGAAACAAATTTTGGTCCAATCAGAATTTTCGTATCTTCATTAATAAAAATATGCAACTATGCAAAATCCGATGTCTACTAATGACTGACAAACAATTCTCTAATGAAAATAAACAAGCGTCTGCATATACCTATTATGTATGTTAACTTAACACTCAATAATTATTTAGCATATTTTAAGATCGTTTTACACCTTCTAGTACCTGATTTTCTTTGCAATTAACGCCCTATTACGACCATCTAAAGCTAGTTGCAAATATTTTAAGCTGAAAGCGAATTTACTTCCGACTTTATTCACCTCATGCCGATTCCTGTAATTCTCTTCAAATATTCCCTTTACTTACCTATTTCTCTCATTCTTTATTGGCATGTTTTATTAGCACCATTACGGCACGGTACAATTTGATTATTCTAAAAACTCACAGTTTTTTTTTGTGTTTCCTAACCATGGGCAAATTATAAGTAACGGAAAAAACCGCCAGCAACAACAAAGAAAAAACTAGATTTATTGATTTAAATATTGTTCAATTAATATTACAGTCAATTGTACCACAACAAAACAAAAACTCTAAAAAGCATAGCCAAGAAAAAAGTGAATAATCACCATGGTGGTATTGGAAACATTTTCTGCTGCAATAAACCGGTGAAACTAATTAAGTTATCTAAGTGAAGAAACTTTCATTGAACGATTTTTAACGGCTTGAAAATAATCCCACAGACCCAAACGAAAAGAGACCCTAGTTGGGTTTTGTTGTGTCAGATCCAGCTCGGATTTTATGGCCTCATCTAAATATGGCTAACTATTGAGTTTTTAAAGAAATTCGGGGTTATATCTCTGAAACCAATGCGCATCTTCTTCTGACCTCTGAAGCAAATTTGTAGATAAGGACAAGAATAAAATATTTGGGGAAATAATGAAGTCGATAAACTACATTTATTGCCTCAAATTTTAAAATATATGCAAAAATTCTACAATTTTTATACATTTCGCACCGTATCTCCAAAACCGTCAATTTTTTCTGAATATTTTCTTTTTCTTCTTTCTATTCCCTGGAATGCAATACACAACTCTTCAGAACATGTCACTGCTGTAAAATGCCCCTATGCCTTTGTTTTCAGTACATTTTTCAACGACGACTTAATACAAATGTCAGTAATGTAGTGAAATCCGAAATGCGAGAATAAACTGTTGCACAGTGGATCCACCCATGGGCCAAAAATAAAAAAAATTAATGTCAAAATTTTCGTACAACATCTGGCAACATTGACAGCTATGACATGGACCTTTTTAAAAATATATTAGTTTTTGTTTCATTTGAACGCGATCTTCTTAAGAATAGCTTAGAAAGTCGGAACATTTGACTAATATTTTTTATTGTGAAGTACAACCTATATTTTAAGTGCAAGTAAATATATTCAAAATATCGCGAATCTAATGCGTATAGCAAAATATTATAGTGGATTTTGAAGGAGGAGGTAATAGCTTAATTTTCATAAAAAAATAGTGTTTTAGCGTGTTGTGAAATTCTAGTTAGCTGCATATTTTCTTAGCCTATTTTGTAATGCCAATTCGATCATATACTTAAATTTTACCTAAGGTTTTAGTCATAAAATCAGCTGCCATCTAGTGTCAGACTATAAATGGTGGGTCGCTGACTAAAGCTGCACTAGAATAGGGTTTTTATGGATATATTAGCTATAACTCTGTTATCTGACCACGTACATTAATATAATTGGCATCAGTGGCAAGATGAAGAAATCTTCTTCCAAATTTGTCTTACGTTGGCGGTAACTGCCTTCCAGGAAGAACGCTATAAGATCTATATTAAAAATTTTACCAATTTTCAGACGAAAATTTTGATTTTTTTAATCCGCTAAATTGATTCGATTTTATGTTGTTTTGGAGATTGTTTTGTTTCCCCAAGCCTATTTTTGCATCATAAGATAATCGGGACCTTTGTTCATGTTATTTTGTATTAACAACGTAAAACAATTCGTACTGAATACCCCCTCCAGAGGGGTAAGGGGGGAGAATGTTACGCTCGTGGTTTCTTAAAACACTCTTCGCAGCAGCACAATGTTGTAACCGGCCCATTGCACAGTGTCCGATTTTCCAAAAAACCTGGCCAAAAATCGAAAAAAAAATTATCAATTTACACTAAAAAGGGTCGGATATTGTTTATAGGATCCCAGTGCGTGTTGTTGTGCAAAAATATATACATTTCTTGTTTAATAAGTGGGTATAAAAGCAGGTCGAAGTGACCCTATTTGGAATTTTATTTTTTTTTTTTTAATATTTAAGTTGTTTATAAATCTATGATAATATGCAAAATAAACAACGGTTATTAAATATTTTCTTTTTGTAATTGTAATGAAAGGTATGTGAAACGTATTTAAGATGTTCAGTGTCGCCAATGAATTGTGCGTTCTTTAATAACACTGTGATACAAAAGTGGACAAAATTTTTTTGCAGGATTTCTAATACATAAATTCGGTTTTGTGGGAGTCCACAGAAGACGAAAATACCTTTGGTTTCTTTGGGTCACTTCGGTTTTTCATTTTATAACGGTAAATGTAGTGAAAAATGGGCTTTCTTGGATTTTCAACTTTAAACGGACATTACTTCTTTTTTCCACAACCGATTTGCACACACTGTTTTTCATTATAAAGGGGAGAGTAATGCCTTTCGAACAAGCCATAGATTTTTAAAATCGGTTAACAAATGTCTAAGTAATATTGGTTTAAGTGTGACAAAAACGCATTAAAAAACAGTAAAATGTTTTTCCTTGTGGTCTAGGCTGCGTAAACGACACCTAACAGTACAATTATTTACTGCTAGCAAGTAGGAAATTTAGTTGGCTTTCCAAAATGGGAAAAACCAACGAAATCGGTTGAAAAATGAATGCGTTATGGCATTTTTTGTGTTTCAACTTTTTGGTTTTTTTCATATTTTCCCTTATAAAAGATGGGTATCATAGCATGTATGATTCTAATTGTGATTATCCTGCTTAACAATTACGGACAAGGTATCAATGTTTTATAAAGGAAAATATGAAAGAAAACCAAAATGTTGAAACACAAAAAATGCCATAACGCATTCATTTTTCAACGGATTTTGTTGGTTTTTCTCATTTTGGAAAGCCAACAAAATTTCCTACTTGCTAACTGTAAATAATTGTACTGTTAGGTGTCATTTACGCAGCCTAGAGCACAAGGAAAAACATTTTACTGTTTTTAATGCGTTTTTGTCACACTTAAACCAATATTACTTAGACATTTGTTAACCGATTTTAAAAATCTATGGCTTGTTCGAAAGGCATTACTCTCCCCTTTATAATGAAAAACAGTGTGTGCAAATCGGTTGTGGAAAAAAGAAGTAATGTCCGTTTAAAGTTGAAAATCCAAGAAAGCCCATTTTTCACTACATTTACCGTTATAAAATGAAAAACCGAAGTGACCCAAAGAAACCAAAGGTATTTTCGTCTTCTGTGGACTCCCACAAAACCGAATTTATGTATTAGAACCCCTGCAAATTTTCACTGTAGCACAGTGTAATTGATGTCCGTACTTGTTAATTTTTTTCAAGATCAATTTTCACAATAAATTATGAAAATAGTTATGAGTAAGATCGAGTTGGGCCGTGTAATTTATCATTTCATAAAAAAGGAAGTGTTTTTTACCAATTTCCATCGAAACATCCTGCACATATTTGCACTTTTCGTTTTTATGTGATATTTTGTCTTGCAGGTATATACAGATTTTCTTTCATTCACAATGTCAGAATATAGTATAGGGTCACTTTCTGGCGTTTGGGCATAATTTAGAGTTTTGATATATTTTAAGACCTATAGTAAAATTTTATGGCGAACAAATTTCTAGAATATTTTGGTCTGATCAGACCACATTTTATAGGAGATTTTCAAGATTTGTGGAAAAAGGGACCAAAAGGACCCCCTCGCACGAGGGTTAATTTTTTAAGACAAATATTCCTTGCATTCTTGTCAGTAAAGTTGCCTAAGACATTATACACCTAAAGTGCAAGGATTCCAAGTGATCTTAACTCAAATATTTCCAAAACTGTAGAAATTGTGGAAGCTTGCACCCCTATTTTAGTTTCTTGGTTTTTTGGCAAAACTGATACCGATATTTCCTTGGTATGTAATGCAAATAGAGATTTCATTTCTTTGGTGACTTATAGTGAAATTTAGCTGAGCACATTTTTGTCTTTGACGCCATTCTTCTAAAATGATGCTTTGTATGACAATTTTGCCAAAACTTTGATGAAGTACGACATTAACCCTAAAATGTTTTTCTAATTTGCATATTTCTGGAGTTAAGGTAAGATATAGAGTTTTGGTGTATTCTAGGACCTATAGTAAAAATTGATGGCGAAGAAATTTGTAGAATATTTTGATCCGATAAGATCACATTTGATAGGAGGTGGGACAAAAAAGACCCCTTAAATGACCACCTGAGGGTTAAATAATATCAAAAATGTAATGAGTGGCCCGAAAAACATAAGAACCAAAGGTTAGGTCAAAATCCATTCATTTTTAGAGTTTTGGCCAGGTTTTTCGGAAAATCGGACACTGTGCATTGGCTTGGTTTTTACACTCTAAATATTTTTGGCCACTTTCTCCATACAAATGGATCCACTGTGTTGGTGAGAACTGTGTTTGAAATACGTGTTGTAAAAGATATGATGCAAAATACCGGTAAAACAACATGAAGTAAGCATTTTAGAGTTTCAGAATGTTCTAACGAATTGTTGAGAACTTTATTTGGAAGATTTTTGCAAAAGGTTACTTGGTTCAACTTCCAATAGTTTAGCCGATACTGACCAGAATTTCAGCAATTATGTAAAATTTTCTATGTTTTATAGATTTTGATGCCCTGGATGGAGTTCTTCTTATGTTGTTTTTTTTTTCAAAAGATAAGTTCTACTAGTTTAGGGCTACAATATTGCTAAACACAGCAAGGCCAAATTCCTATTCGTTTCTGAGATAAAGGCCTGATAAATGCAAAAAAGTGTAGATCTAGCCCGGTTTAGATGAGACCATAAAATCCGAACTGGATCTGACAGGACAAAACCCTACTAGGGAATTTGTAGTCAAAATATGTACTTTCAAAAAATGCATACTAGAAGTTGTTTCCATTTCAGTGTTGTATAGTGTAATTCAAAATGTTTTAAAATATATCGATTTTTATTCTTGGTTTGATTGGTGTAGCGTAACCAGAAACTGACTTCATTTCCCGAGACTATAATTACTAGAACCCATTCAGCATTGACGACAAGTTGAAGGGTTTACCATTAATAAATATAAATGTTTAGTGGACCATTAGCTTTAATTAAATGCGAGTGATAAATAATGAACAGCAATACAAAAATACAGTATTTATATGTGTATAACGCAACACTTTGTTAAATCACTTTAAACTGTTAATTAATTTAAAACAATCATCATTTCTCATTACTTTATTTCACTTTTACTTATTTACAGAGAGGAGCTTGCAATGAAAATTGATTTAACGAAGCTCGTATTCAGGTGAGTTGTCTTAAATGACGATTACCATTTGTTATTAGTCTACAATTAACACAATTTTAAGCAACCAGGAATAGTGGGAAATTTATTTCATAAATTCGTTTTGATTTGTTCATCAAATTCGAAAGTTGTAACTAAAATATGGATGAAACATACTACCAAGAATAGTCCATTATAAAATAATATAAACAAGCCGCCTTCTGCATTACTAGTAGGCTAATAAATAATGAGTTATGTATTTTAAATTTTGCAAGACAAAAACACTTTTTTAGCTTTTTAATAAATATTGAGTAACCCGTGCCACCTGATCGATCTTTGTTTACCTAGTAATTTATATGGGACCAAAGGTGAGTTTTCACGAAAATGCTCTAAAGTCACATTTATGGTCCAATCGATGAAAAGACTTTACCAGTTTATTGTTGTTGTTAAAAAACGATTTCGATAAAAATTTATGATGATGGGTTAACGATAACCCGTGCCCATTAATCCTATCTTTATTTCCATTTTATTATTTTAGTTTTGTTTTTGGGCCGTCCTAATGTACATTTTATCCATACATACATGGACAAAACTAGGATATGTTGAACAAGATTTGATTTCTCCTAATTTGAAAACATATGTCGTTTGTTTTATGCGTCAGGTGCAAAATTATAATTTGCGCATTGAAAACATGAACATGGTCTTATCGCCGTATCACTTTAGCAGTACTACACGGCAGACTGTCTCCTTTTCTGAAACCTTGTTTGGTAATAAATTCTTTTCTATTTCCTGTCCTATTGGCTGGCACGATAACTCTCGAACGGATCAACGTACTTAAAACCCAAAACTTTTAGAGGTTTCATAATTGAACATCGTTTTTAGGTGATCTGGGCTTTTTTCCCCAGATCCGGATTGTCTACGACTGTTTCTTTGATTTGCCGTCTCCCTCGGCCTTCCACTATCCGCCACATGTGGATGCATAAAGCTTTCCGTAAACAGAACGAATAAACACGTGAAACAAATCATCAGCCTCTACAGTTCAATAGTTGCATATTAAGATCGCCGTACGGCATTATTTGAAACAAATATCGGGAGATTATTTTAGCTTTCAAATTTCGAAATTAAAAATTATAAACTTTATTCACTTCCTAAATCACATCAAGCAAACTCTCAAAAAAAAAATCAAAAACGACAAAGTGAATACAAACAACGCTAACAAACCATAAACATCACCTTGATGTTGAATCAAACAAAACAAACGAATATGAGAGCAAAACAGAGGAACAGAAAATAGTTAGCCAAACTGATACATGATGAACAATCATCGCAAAATGCACGAAATTATTTGAATTCATGGAAAATGATTAAATAACAATTTGATAACAAATGAAATTGTTCAGTCATTGTTTTTTCTCCTTAACTTGCCTTTGTACCTTGTTTCTGGCTGTTTGATTTTCGTTTTGAGTTTATTTTTATAACAAAAACAAATTATTAATTTCACATTTGTCGGCTTTCTTCTAGGTTTGGTTTCAAATTCGTCGAGCCAAATGACGAAAACAAGAAAAGGTGGTCCTCAATCACACCCCTATAATCCGTATTGGCCAAGCGGGCCAGGAACAATCCAGTCGGTAGTCGGTTCCGCCCTGCCACCGAATCCATTTACACATTTGGGTTTTGCTAATTTGCGCAAACCATTCGATGCCCGTGACAGTATTGCCCCCTTTCGTTATCCCCATCTGGCGGGAGCACCCATGTTGTCGGGATACCTTAATCAATTTCAAAGGTAAGACTTAAAGCATACTCAGTCATTATTTGAATTGTTTGATTGTTGTGTTTTTTTTCTTTTTCTTCTCTTTATTACAGAGCACCGCCAAACATATTGCCGCCGGGAATGGCATCCATGTATTCACCATCAACATCAGATAGCTGCCAAGCCGCCCATGTTAAATGGGTCTTCTGATTTGCATTCGCCCAAACATTTGATTGCCTCTCCGTCCACATCACCATCTTCTGTAACCTCTGAAACGGGTGCTGCTGCTATTAATGTCTTGCAACACTCTCCCGTGGTTGCTCTTTCGTTAGTTCAAACAACAATGCTTGCGGCTCACTCTGGTCGAAACTACTGATCTAGCGGCGCGAAAGTCAAAAAATCAAATTATAAAATTGCGAAATGTTTTCTTTTGTTTTTACGTTTTTGTTGTTGTAAATATTAGGCTATTCACTAGCAAATGCAAGAAATCTTGCTGCATCAGATTTTAGCAAAATTGTTGAAAAATATCTAATATTGTTAAATAAGTTCGTAATAAAACTAAACAAAGTTTATTTTTAGTTGGTAGGGGAGGGTGTAAGTTAAATAAAAAAATGTTTGGGATCTGGAGTTATATAGCAATAAATTTTCCTGAATTATAAATTATAATTATATAAATTATCTAATATTGTTAAATAAATTCGTAATAAAACTAAACAAAGTTTACTTTTAGTTGGTAGGGGAGGGTGTAAGTTAAATAAAAAAATGTTTGGGGTCTGGAGTTATATAACAATAAATTTTCCAAAATTATTATTTTTCTTGTGTTTTTAGTGTTAAATAATTTTGTTGAATGGAGTGTAACTACAAGTGTTCTCTAATGTTCAGTCCATTTTTGTACGAATTAAATTGGACTTCCTAAATACCGAATAATTAAAGTATTGCAGCAACTTACGGCAACGCTTGTAGACAAATGCATGGAAAATGTAGCTTAAATCCACAAAATAGCAGAAATCGGGCGGTACAGTTATTTGGGGCTATATCAAAACGTGTCACCGCTGTGCAATTGTATTCACACTAGGTTTATGACTTTTTACAACCTCATTTCCCTGTATCATAACGTAATGAGTTTCTACATAATATTACATAAAATCTTAATTATAAAGCGATATAAAGTGATGAAAAAGCTTCCGCACAAAAAGCTTTTAAAGTTTTTAGTTTTGAGAACTTTTGACAATTTTTTGAAGTCACTGTAAACAGATATTTAACTGAAAACAAGGTATAGGGGCACACGACATAAACAAAATGACATAACCGTTTGTTTCTCACTAATTTTTTAAAAATGGAACAACAACAGGAAATAATTTTTTAGAATTTTTTTTTCATTTCATAGAATTTTTTCAAAACAAAAAATTATTCAAAGTTGTTTGTGCGGAACCTTCTTTATAATAAAATTGAATGAATGTTATTTTAGGCAATAAAAGGCAAAAGTTCATTCATTCTCACTACAGGAAATCATATTTTTGAAAAAATGTCAAAAAGTCATAACCCTAGTGGTGATATGATGGAGTGGATGAAGATTAGCCAATTGATGTACTGGAAGTAGAAAGAAGAGAATTTGCATAGAATTGTGTTAGTTAGGGACCTTGCTAAGGCACCATAGGTGCATGGGAAAGTTGAGGACAATGGGATCTATGTTAGATAGGAAGATCAGGGTATCTATCTCATACCTACCGATTGTTCGGTGTCTTCTTGTTTGCTACATAGGACACCTATCTCCTCCGCATCCTCACAAAGTCTGCAGTAGTCAATGCCACTGTTATCCCATTTCGAAGTCAGGGATCTCACTCTGCAGTGATCTGTTATAAGTCCCACCGCGATTTTTATCCCTAACTTATCAAGTGAGAAGTGGGAGGTCGTTCTATGACGAGAGACCACAGACCAGATTGCTTTAGATACCTTGCAACCAGGTTCCAAGAGCCATCTTTGATGTGCCCTCTCGTTGAAGATCTCACGAAGGCTGTAATAGTTTCATCACCTGCAAGGTCGATAGACTTAGTTCATCCGCTACGCCGTTTCCCATTATGTTACTATGACCCGGAACCCAACATAGCTTTACGATATTGCGTATGTCATGCAGAGTTTTCCTGCAATCAAGGATAGCTCGAGAGCTTATGCTCCATGACTTGAGAGCCTTGAGGGCCGCTTGACTATCGACATATATAGTCACCGGTCCTACAAGACTACCTTCAAATCTTTTCACCAGTTCTGCTGCTTTCCCGATAGCAAGAACCTCCGCCTGGAAAACGCTGTAGCTATCGTCAAGCTTCTCGCAGTAGACGCCAGCACCAGTGCCTTCTTATATCATTGAACCGTCTGTGTATATTGCTAGACCGTCCAGAGGAGATTTACCCTCAGCTTGGAAAGATAACTTGAACGAAGCTGGCATATAATCGCTTTCGCTACACCAGTCATTTAATTTAAGTCAACGGTCAATTAATTTTAAAACTTTCGAGTGTCCGAAGTGTGAACTTCGCCACGATCCTGACTCCCGGAGTTTAAATGCCGTTTTTGCTGACTGAAATTGGATTAGGATATCAAGATGTTGGAAATCCAGAATGCGGAGTGCTTTTAGTCGATCCGTTAATCAGTAATGACGCTGTCCTTTGCAGACTTGATAATTTAGAAAGCAACGCTTTGTTCCCAAGTGCTTGTCACCACACAAGCCTCCCTATAGATAAGTATAAGGAGGACAACAGTTACATAAAACCAGTGTATGATTTGAGGTCTCATTCCCCAGCTTTTCCCAATGAGGTTCTTGCAGAAGTAGAGTGCTATGTTTCCTTTCTTCGTTCGCTCCTCGATATTTCTTTTCCATGTCAAGCGATGGTCTAGAATAGTGTCAAGGTATTTTGCTTCCGTTGAAAGTTCCAGAGCCACCGCGTCCAGAACTGGAGGATGGAAATATGGAAGTTTGCGTTTCTTTGTGAATTGTACAAGCTCCGTTTTCTCTGGGTTTACTCCAAGACCGCCATTGACTCCTTTAAAAGTCCTATCCAGACTTGTCAGTCGCAAATTTAATGACCAGTCTTTCGGTCTTCCTGAAGGAGTTGAGAATCCTCCACTTCTACCGACGTTCTGTTTCTCAACCAACTTCAGCATTCGTTCTAGCTCCATTGAAGGAGGAGGGACACATGCATAGAAAATGACTAAGTAAATGACGCTATTATTGTCTTATTAGTCATTTAATTTGTAACTGAAACAAACCACAACCATGTTCAGTAAATGTAGATTCGTTTAATTCAACTAACTTTAGACACGAATTAATTTCTGTCGGTGTTCCTCGTTACGTTATAATTTAATTCGAACGTATTTTAATTTAATTTGGGATCACAAATGATTTATGACAATATCAGAGACTTTTTCTCTAGGCTAGATTTTATATGCACAATATAACAACAAGAAATAAGAGAATCAATACAACTTTTGTGATATTCACAAAAGAATCTATTGAAGGGAATGGTGGTTTTATTTCGTTTTTGTTGTCATCTTCTATGTCTGGAACAACACACATGTTCCTTTTAGCATTATATAGTTGAAATACAACGGCAGTGTTTGTGTCTTTTGTTTGGCTGCTGACCATTTTCTCATTTTTGTTCGGCTTATGGAGAATTTGCAAAGTGTTCAGTCACTTTTAATGTCTTCATTTCTACACTTTGGCTCAATTAGCTACATTAGAGCTGGCGTTTAACTGTTCAACTTAAGTTCACTCGACATTAATGCCAACAAAAGCGTATGCCGACTGGGTGGTTGCAGCAAGAAACTGTAGACGACATAGCAGATTGGATTTGTATGCACTGCAAAAAGAGGCGCCAGATAATTTCTATAACCTCCACACATGAAACCTTGACTCATGTAAAACCATTTAACATCTTCGTGTAAAGTTGTAACTGCATGTGGAATAGTCTACAGTCTAAATGTGGTTAATATGTTTAACTTTAATTTTATGCTCATCAGATTCCACAAAGAAGAAAAGTTATGACCTAAGTATTTCTTAGAATATGAAATTAAATTAAACAAGTAAGAACGGCTTTAATTTCGAACGATCTTTTTTATACCCTCTGAAAACGCCAATTGTGGGTGTTCTCACTAGAATGAAGGGCGGTTGGTTTTCTGCTGTGAGCCTCGAAAATATTTCAGTAATGGAAATATTTTCCTCAAGATTCATCCGCCAAGGAAAAATGAAATGGGAAAAAAGGAAAGAAAATGCGATGTATTAGAATTTGGAAATATGAACAGTAATGGTTCTTTATTGAATTATTATTGGTTGATGCTTAGTTGACAAGTGTTTATTATGAAGAAAATTACAATGTAAGTTTAGTAAGAAAGTTCAGAGTGAGAAAATGAGAGCATACAGGTACAATTCTGAACAGAATTAGCGATGCCGAATACATATATTTCGAAACATAGAAAAAATGCGAATTAAGGTTGCCGATTGGGGAAATCCGGCGTGAACACCCTCCAACATGAAATGTTCGGCAGTAATATGGAATAATAAATTTAGATAATTTTAGCTAATTCGGCCAGTCAACAACTTGAAAATACCTGAAATCAGATGGCACCGTACCGTCATACCACAACCTGAACATATCGCTAATCTACTCAAAGAGTGGCACATCTCAAAAAATCAATTTTCGAGAAAAATTTGAAGGTTCAAAATCTGGAGGTACCGTTATATGGGGGTTATTCTAAAACATAGACGACCTATGTTGAAGTTTTGTGACCACTGGGAATATCAAATTACAATATACTAAACTCTTCAAAACATCGGGAGGTACCTTTATATGTGGTTTATACTATACCAAAGCATGGACCTATGGTGGAATTTTTTTTAAAGAAGTTTTGTGACCATTGGTTATCTCAAGTGTCAAATTAAAGGTAGTTCGGCAAAAAATGTAAATAAAATCCTTAAAATACCGATCAGGAGGTACCGTTATATGGTGGCTGTACCAAAATGGACATATGCTGACATTTTTGGAAGAGAAGTTTTTTGAACACTGGGAACCTCAAACGCCAAATTACAGGTAGTAAGTAGTCCAGTCAAAGCTGAATTTTGGTGGAGAGCTAGGGTCCTGGAAGTCTCCATGTGTGCAAAAACAGTTATTCGGTGTCAAAGTTCAAAATTTAGGGATATTTTAGATTTTCGGATTTTTTTCTTGAAAACGGTGGGCCTAATCAAAAAGAGACTATAGCAAATATTGTAGACAAACAAATTCTCTACGGTTTGGTCTTAATAATTTCTTTCTTAGCAGTAATCATTCTTGAGATATAGCGGTTCGAAAAAAAAATTCATTTATAAGGGAAATACGCACATATTCAGTTGGAACGGCTAAAATAACCGGAGTAACCGGTCTGTCCCCCCAAAAATATATATATATTTCCTTGAAGAGCGAAATTATACCTTTAAAAAAAATTCCAAAACAATCGGAGCGTGTTTAGTAGAGTCATTCTATGTTAGTGTCATTTTATGCAAAAATGGCCCATTTAATCCACATCTGTAATCGAGAGCCCAAAAGGAACGACCCCAACGAAAACGCTCCATTTTTTTTTAATTTTTGTCAAAAGTTAGGATTTGTTGCGCTGATTACGAAACTGTATAATTTTCATGGGCGGAGGATCCGGTTCGCCGGTTATTTAACCCGAAAAGCCAGATTTAAAACCGGGGTAGACGCTGTTCTACTGAATCGATTACTGCAAAGTGGATATCGTTTGAAAGCTTATGGAAATACCTAATACATGGCGCTATTATTATTATTTTAATCGGCCCTTCTTATGGTGTACTTACGCAGTTTACATCTTGGTGACTCCTATAAAGTCATAAAGATCATTCTTGTAGAAAATTTTTAAGCCTTCAACTTTTAATTTCTGATAGGTCTTACCGTTTTTGAGAAAAATAAAAAAAAACTGAAAACGGTCTCCAAATAATTACTTTTGACCTTGTATAACTTCGTTTGCACACATGGAATCGATGGGGACTTTTAGGACGTTACTTCTAATGGTAAATCCTAGCTTTCCACCTTTCTAGGATCTCAAGATCTGCAATCTGCACTAATATTGTGGCTTTTATAAAGTAAAATACATTAAAAAGAAAGAAATCAGCAAGGGTCCGCTTTAACGAGCTATGCAAGAAGTCTGACAATTAATAACGGCATTTAACCCCCAAAAATTATTATTTATTTTTCTCTAAAATATATCTCAGATACCCAGACACCTTCGCCAATACAATAAAATGCATAAATTTTGCTGCTAATTCCATTAATTGTACGGTAATAGTCATAATTCCTTGGGACGTACGTATACTTTTGTAAGTACCATTTTTTGGTTTTTGTAAAATTTACCGTTATTTATATTATGGAATATACTTTTGTTGTATTAGACATTGTTTATTAGTGAGAAGAAATATAACTGTGTACTTGGAATTTCATAAGTATCATTGTTTGTCCTAAAACCCGAGATTTATGGGGCGTACGTATACTTATGTAAGACTGTGTAGTTCGGACAAAAAAAATTAGCTAATATCCTCAAAAGTCCGAAAGATGGGAGTTATCGTTATATGAGGGCTATACCAAAACGTGGGTCGATATAGCCCATGAACTTTATATATCTATGGAAAAAAGACACTAGGGTGCAAAAATATGGCGTTCTAGCTGAATTTGACGCTAGAGTGAACAATGGACGGACAGACGGACATGGCTAGATCGACACAGAATTGTATCCTGATCAAGAATATATATAAACATTATCAGGTCGCAAGTGATTATTTCAATGCGTTACAAACTGAAACACAAACTTAATATCCCCTCCATACTATGGTAGAGGGTATAAAAACTTAATAGTACCTCAAATCGGGCGGTACCGGTATATGGGGGCTATATTAAAACATGGACTTAAGTCCATAATTTTATTGGAGCAGTTTTGTGACCACTAACAACCCAAAATGACAAATTCTAATTCTTTGGTAGACATGTTATATGAAATACTTAAAATCGAGTTGTATCTTTGTATGGGGGCTATTCCAAAACATGGACCTATGTCCACAAATTTTGTTAGATACGTTCTTTGGGCTGCTAGGAATCCTATATGCCAAATTGTAGGAAACTCTTGGACCGGTATAGCCCATCTTCGAATTTGACCTGTCTACAAACAAACAAAAGTCTCAACATTTTAGGGTTCTATCTCTATTTTTCTGGATGCTGGAATGATAACCACAGACGGACGGACAGGCATAGATCGACTCAGCATTTTACTCTGAACAAGAATATGTGTATGTATGTATGTACATATGTACATACAAACATTATAGGGTCGCAAATTATTATTTCAATGCTTTAAAAACGGACAACAAACTTAATATATCCTCCATACTATACTATACAAAGAAAAAAAGCCACCCCGGAAATTTTGATTAAAAGCTTTATCACCATATTTTTGTCGTATGGCGATAAAATATTACGAATATATTGGGAAAATGTTTATCAAAAATGAAAATGATACTAGAAACGATCGATAAACGATTTCAAACAAATAATTTATTGAAATTTGTTTATGGTTATTAATAAATTTCTGTTGTTAAAAAGGGTTTCCACGTTTGTGTGGAAACCCACTCTCACTCCTAAGAGTGAGAGAAAACATTTTTTAACGGCATAGAGAGATTTTGTGCTACAACAATGTGCTGAGTTTTTTCTTGAGATGTGTGCGTCGTTGCTATGTTTATTTCAAAACATGGTGATGGAATGTTTGCGGCATGGAGGGATGATGCGTTTGTGTGGCATTTGGTGTTTATATCTACTTGTGCTCGGGTGAATGCTTGTATGTTTTGTTTTTTGTTTCTGTTTTTTAAGACCCTAACAAACGAAGAGGGAAGAGGGAAAGAAAAAATGTTATGAGTTCATATGTATTGTTCTGTTCGGTGGTTAAGAAAGGCAGAGAACATTTTTTAACCATCAGTTTGGTTTATTGTGGCAGTTTCTTTAAAGCAATCGTCGTGTGTGGATCGATAGTGCAGAAAGAAATCAGTCGTTGTGTGTTTTCATAAAGTAAAAGTGTTTGTTTTTTTTCAAGTAAATTAAACGTCCAATTCATTTTATTACTAGAATTACATTTTTTAATTGAATACACGAATCTGAAAAAGGGAATAAGAATATTTTATTGGACAAAGCAGCAACCGCATGTGTGGTAATAACATCAATAAATTTTATATATTTGAAATATAGATGTACTATTTCTCACTTTACAGATACCCATTTTCCGCTGATGATTTTCAATGTGGCAGAAAAATGTGTTTTATTTCACAACTAACAAGAAGTGTTCAACGATGTTCCATGATTTAAATTGAAGTGTGTAAATTATTTACTTGTGTAACTAATTATTCCATTCCGTTTTTATACCCTCCACCATATGGAGGGTATAATTAAATTTGTCATTCCGTTTGTAACACATCGAAATATTCGTCGGAGACCCTATAAATATATATATATATTATTGATCAGCATAAAATTCTATGTCGATTTGACCATGTCCGTCAAGATACAGCTCGCAATTTTAAAGATAAAGAGTCAAAATTAGGTACAGAAGTTTTTATTACTTGCAGGATGGTTGGTATTGAAAATGGGATATATCGGTCCACGTTTTGATATAGCCCATATAGAACGGTACCTCCCGATTTTCGGTATTTTTAAGGTTTTAGCTTCATTATCCTACCAAAATGGCTGACATTTGGTACGTAGTCTTCTTTAGGGGTATAAAACTTTCCCCAGAATTTTGTCGGTATCGGTCCACACCTTCATATAGCCACCATAGAACGGTACCTCCCGATTTTCGGTATTTTTAAGGTTTTAGCTTCATTATCCTACCAAAATGGCTGAAATTTGGTAAGTAGTCTTCTTTAGGGGTATAAAATTTTCCCTCAGAATTTTGTCGGTATCGGTCAACATCTTCATATAGCCCCCATAGAACGGTATCTCCCGATTTTCTGTCTTTTTAAGGTTTTTGCTTCATTATCGTACCAAAATGGCGGAAATTTGGTACCTAAAACTTTCCCCCAGAATTTTGTCGGTATCGGTCCACACCTTCATATAGCCCCCATAGAACGGTACCTCCCTATTTTCGGTATTTTTAAGGTTTTGGCTTCATTATCCTACCAAAATGGCTGAAATTTGGTACGTAGTCTTCTTTAGGGGTATAAAACTTTCCCCCAGAATTTTGTCGGTATCGGTCCACACCTTCATATAGCCCCCATAGAACGGTACCTCCCGATTTTCGGTATTTTTAAGGTTTTAGCTTCATTATCCTACCAAAATGGCTGACATTTGGCACGTAGTCTCTTTCAGGGTATAAAACTTTCCCCCAGACCTTTGTCGGTATCGGTCCATGCCTTCATATAGCCCCCATAGAACGGTACCTCCCGATTTTCGGTATTTTGTTGTGGCCTCAATATTCCACCGAAATGGCTGAAATTTGGTATTTAGATTTCGTTGGGGGTACTCAAACTTCCCCTTTAAATTTGTTGGTATAGGTCCACGCCTTCATATAGCCCCCATGGAAAGGTACCTCCCGATTTTTCGTATTCTGAAGGTTGTGTCTTCAATATTCCACCAAAATGGCTGAAATTTGGTATTTATGTGATATAAAACTGTTCGCCAGAAATATGTCTGTACAGGTCCACGCTTTCATATTGCCCCATTTCTGACTGAAATTCGTCGGTATAGGTCCACGTTTCGATATAGGCCCCATAGAACGGTACCTCCCGATTTTCGTAATACTGGAGATTGTGACGTCAATATCCAAACGAAATGGCTGAAATTCGTTATTTCGTCTTCCAAGAGTTATAAAATATCCAGAAGAGTATTATCAGTATAGGTCCACGTCTTCCTATATCCCTATAGAAGCGTACTTCTTGATTTTCGGCATTTTTTAAGTGTTAGCCATATTCTCTTACCGAAATATAGGAAATTTGGTGTTTAGTCTTCTTTGAGCCTAAAAACTTTCCGCCAGAAATTTGTCGGTATAGATCGACGTTCTGAAATAGCCCCCATAGAATGGTGCCTCACATTGTTTTACCGAAATTGCTGAAATTTAGTATTAAGTCTTCTTCATACACGAAAGGAAACTAATTATTCCATTTTACTTCAATACAATTTGTGGTGGAGGGTATAACAAGTTCGGCCCGGCCGAACTTAACGCCGTTCTTACTTGTTTTCATTTGTTATTTTTTATGTAGCTATGTGTCTGCTGTTGTTTTTGTGTTTGGCATTTCTGTGCGTTTCAATTACATAAATAACCACCACCCTTTATCAATGTATGTACATATTTATCTTTTTTTGTGGCTTTTGGGTTTGTATTTAACAAAAAAAAAAAAAAAAAAAAAAAACAAAAAATAATTGTAAATACGAAATTTTTTTAACGATTGAAAAAAATGCGTTCAACAGGTTTTTAATCAATAAAATATTTTGTTTTTATCAACCATAATGTGGAAAATTTTGATAAATATTCTTGTCAATATGTGAAATAATTTATCAGTTCAAAATAAAAAAATCGATAAACATTTAGTCAATATGACAACTTTATTTTATCAAACTGTATTTTTACCTTGTGATCAAATAAGTTTATAGAACTTTGTCAATATGAAAATTTTTTATCCCCGGAAAATCGATAAATATTTGATTGAATCTTTTAATTGTTTTATCAAATGGCTAGAATTTTTTCCGTGTATCAGGATAATATGCCCCACACTGCACTGGCGTGGTATTTGTTGTTTGGTTATAGCCCTAATGAACATGTATTGAGTATTAGAAATATGTTAGACAAATTATAATTTTTACTTTTTTTAGATTTAAGAAATCTTTATCCCTATTCAAGGACGTTTGCGATTAATGATAATATATTTATGATGGTTGTAGGGGTTATTGTTGTAACAGTGTTTTTTATTATATGTGTGTATATTCATTATTCTGCTTAGTCTGGCTCCGGGTCTATCTCCAGTTTCAGGAACGTGGATGCTTCGATGGGATGTAACCACAGATCCACTGGAAAGATGAGTAAGTTGGGCTGAAAAGGGCCTGTGCCGCATACTGGGAGATGTTTTGCACAGTGCCGTCGATTCTTGCCGTCGATTCTTGCAGCTTAGACGGCTGCACTTTCCCAAGCCTAGTTGAGCCAAAACTAAACTGGTTTGTCGTGACAGCTGACGCTCCTCCGCTGCGATAGATGGAGGATGTGCTCTGCAACTGCGTCCGTATAAATGCTATCCAATTCCGCTTGATATGCTTGTTGATTTAGGGGTTTTCTCTTTTAACGCTGAAGCTCTTCTTCTAGATCACGAATATTCTCTTTGACTTACCTAAATGGGCGATATCGTTTTCGAATGTGTTTCGCTAGTTTTGCGGATATTTTGTTCGAGAACGACACACGAGAATGAATTGAAAACGATTCATTCGTCGCTCAGTTTGTGGAAGGAAAACCTTCGGTTTCGAATATCGGCAATAATATTATTAGCGAATGAATGACGATAGCTTCTGCGATTGTGGCGAAAAACATTTTTTGCGGAGTTTCTTGATGGTTCTGTTATGTACCTTTTCGGTTTTTATTTCTTTGTTATGTTTGCGACTCGATATGTAACTGCCCCCCATACCATTGCTATCGCAAACGATTCGTTTTCGAATGTTTTTCAATAGTTTTGCGGATATTTTGTTCGAAACGACACACGAGAACGAATTGAAAACGATTCATTCGTCGCTCAGTTTGTGGCAGGAAAACCTTCGAATTCGAATATCGTAAATAATATTATTAGCGAATGAAAGATGATAGTTTTTACGATAGTGGCGAAAAACATTTTTGTGGTGTTTCTTGATTTTTCTCTTATCCCCCCATACCATTGCTATCGCAAACGATTCGTTTTCGAATGTTTTTCAATAGTTTTGCGGATATTTTGTTCGAAAACGACACACGAGAACGAATTGAAAACGATTCATTCGTCGCTCAGTTTGTGGCAGGAAAACCTTCGAATTCGAATATCGTAAATAATATTATTAGCGAATGAAAGATGATAGTTTTTACGATAGTGGCGAAAAACATTTTTGTGGTGTTTCTTGATTTTTCTCTTATGTACCTTTTCCGTTTTTATTTCTTTATGTTTGCGACTCGATATGTAACTGTTGATAAACATTGTTGTCTTGTGTTTGGCAACCTACCCACATGTTGTCTTTATCAACACTTATTCACTATATTACACGTAGCATTTATATCGAAATTATTTGAAAAAAGCAAATGGGAATTTTTTACAAACAATATAATTTTTTTTTTGAAACAAAAAAAATTTCAATGTAGAAAATGTTTCTCGAAACAATTTTTCTTGTGAAGAAAAAACCTTCGCCAAATGTTCGAAAACGATATCGTTTTTAAACTTTTGACGAACAAAAGAACAACGTGCTTGTGTACACCCGAAAAACATTTGCCAATTCTTCGAATGTGATATCGTTTTCGAAAGTTGTGCCGAACATTCGAATAATATCCGCACTTGGTATGGGGGGTGTTGATGGCAACTTGGGTTTGTCAACCTACATACATCATATACGAGTACCTGTATCAACACTTATCGTTTATATTATGCTTAGCATTTATATCGAAATTATTTGAAAAGAGCAAATGGGAATTTTATACAAACAACATAAAATTATTTTTTGAAACAAAAAAATTTTCAAAGTAAAAATGTTTCTCGAAACATTTTTCTTGTGAAGAAAACCCATTCACCAAATGTTCGAAAATGATATCGTTTTCGAACTTTTGACGAACAAAATAACAACGTGCTTGTGTACACACGAAAAACATATGCCAAACATTTGATTTTCGTTTTCGAAAGTTGTGCCGAACATTCGAATAATATCAGCAACTGGTATGGGGGGTACATTCCTCATATTTTTGTTTTTTATTATAAAAAAACTAGCTGAACCCGGTGCGCTTTGCTGCCCGACCAAAATAAAATATAAGGGAATGCTATACTTATATTGAAATTATTCTTTAAAATACTTTAATAAATAAATATAGCAGATTTGAAGGCTTTCTCTACACATTCAGTGCCGCGTATGGAGCTTATGTTATGGTATTTTTGTATGGTGCATGTAGTAAGACTCCTGCTAAATCCTCTCCTACTATAACTACACCTAAGTGGGTGACATTTGAAAATGTCATATCGTCACCATAAATGTCCCCTTTAAAGAAGAGAATTAAATTAGGAATAACGTTAAGATTGAGAACGTTTTTCCAAGGGCATATATAAAGCTGTTGTGACATCTTAAGTTACTATTAGGGTAACTCCCACTTGCATTGACAATTTTTAATCCAACAATAATAAAAATGAGGATAAGGACATGTCTTAAGTAAATATAGGTAACTGTTTCCCCTTCGCCCATCCCACCTAAGAAGCTTCTCAGATATATGATATTTAATTATATTAGCCTTGATTTTCTCCAACTAAAAGTACACGCATACTATAATGATGACTTCTACTGACTTCAAAGACACTTCCTTAAATATGGAATCAGAGATTCAATAATTTATTATTATTCCTTATCTCTACTCATGTGATATTTTTTAACAAAAGGATGACCTTAAATCTGAACGATTTTCAAAATATTTTTTCGAACATTTTTTAGTCCAAATTCTGCACACAATTTACAAATCTCGACCGATTTCAATATAATTAATATATAGTCCCAATACCTCCACTAGGGTTATGACTTTTTTACAACCTCATATCCCTGTATCATAGCGTGATGAGTTTTGCCATAAGATTACATAAAATCTTAATTATAAGGTGATTCGGTGAAAAAACCTCACGCACAAAATGATTTTAAAATTTGAATTTATCAAAATTATGGACAATTTTTTGAAGTCACTGAAAACAGATATATAATTGAAAATAAAATTTAGAGCCACATGAGACAATTAAAATTACATAAAATTTATTTCTCACTATTTTTCTTCAATTCTGAGAATCGTAAAAATGTCGTAAACGCTTTTATTCAAAAATATAATTTTTTAACAAAAAACAAAAAATTTTAAATTTTTTCAAAGTGGCATTTTTCGCGACTTTTTAAATATTTGAATGAAATAAACGTTATTATAGTTATTAGTAGGCTTATATCTATTCATTCGTGCGACAAAAAATAATTTTTTGAAAAAAAAGTTTTTTTTCATTTCATATATTTTTTCAAAAAATTATTTTTTTAAAATCGATTTGTGCGTGAACTTTTTTTATATTTCAATGGAATAAACGATAGCATAGTGATTAATAGGCAAAAATTCATACATCCCAGCTACAGGAAATCATTTTTGAGGAAAAATGTCAAAAAGTCATAACCCTAACCTCCACACTTAAAAACTTCATTTGAAATTGGACATTCATAGCGTATTGGTGTGCATAAAATGTCAATTCGATGTGCCTCAGTCTGCCCGTCTGTAGAAAAGTAGACAAAGCTCTCAACATTTTTAATGAAATTTTTAATAAAATTATACAGTTCCTAAGACTTTGAACGGATCTGCAAGAGGAACGAAGTCTTTTGAAAGCTGGCAGAAACTTTCGATAATTGAATAAAAATGTATTTAAATAATTTTAACAATTAGTTAAGTTAATTATAGTAACACGAAATTGTAATTGTATAATCGGGAGCATCCGAATACAAATTGGCAGATGAAGAAGAAGTATCGGTCGTTGTTTTAAAATAGACTCCAAGAACAATACCATATTTTCGGCATTTTGAAGGTTCGGAAATTAGATGTATATCACTATGTTGTAGAAAATTGTTGGTATAGACCCAAAGTGTCCGTAAAACAATACCTACATATTTTCGATATTTTGTTGGTGCTAGGCACATTGTACAATAAAAGCGTGTGCAATTTTTATCTTGGTCTTCGGTCGAAGTACAAACATTTCTTGCCGAAAATTTTCGGCGAAGCTCCACGTTTCGGCATAGCACCCATAGAACGACAACGACCGAAAGCAGTATTTTTGGAGTTGAGCATCGATCACTGCTCTGTGGGTATTCTTGATCACCTATATACCATTAATTGCGGTAATTTTGAATTTTCAGACTCGTGGTACCGGAATATGAACACAACCGCATAAAAGATGTTTTGTCGTTACTTACGGTTACAAAATTAACATCGGAATGTATTTGCTTTCCCAAATAATAAAAAAAAAACAAAAAAATTGAAACTTGAATATAAACATTTTAAGACAATCGCGAAAAAACAGTTGTAAATTGGTAGAATTTTTGATCCACGTACGAACGACATTTGAGTTTTATATACTCATAATAGAAGTCGCGTCATTGAAATATGATAGATCATGTAACAACCACATAATAAGCTTTTGTCGTTACTTACAGTCACAAAATTAACACCGAAATATATTATTTTCTTACTAAAGCAATAATAATAATTGCCTCCCTCGAAACCACTAATAATCGTTGACAATTTGTATCTTTTTAATTCCCTTTAAATAATTTCAATGCAAATTAAATAGTCGTAAATAAAACATTTCAAATATTGATAAAACTTAAACATAAAATGTCACAATTTCTGCATACTCAGAATTTTTTTATATTCCATTTGAAAAAAAAATTAAAAAAGTTGTTTGACGCTACATCAACGATTTTTGGTACATGGGTTGAGGAAAAATTCCCATCCTCAAATCTGTTCGAGATACTAATTTTGTACATTGCGCGCAAAAGTTATGGCGGTTACAATTCTGATTATTAGAAAAAATCTTATAAAAACGCTATTCATTATATCGAGAAACATTGTTAATTTATGGCTTCCTACATACTATATGTTTACTGAGGTCCCAAACCTTTAGTGAAAAAGTTGTAAATGTTCGCGGAAAATAGGAAATAATTCAAAACAATTGGTAGTTTGCAACTTGTTTTAATAAAATTCAAGCTGTTTATGCATCCGAAAATATATATAAAAATATGTACGTAATCTAAACATCGCGAAAATTCAAATGAAAATGAAAACTATAGAAATCCGTTTAGTGGTTTGTATATTATAGTAAAGACAAAAAAATATATTGAGGAAATTTATAAAATTTTTGTAAGAGAAAATATTTATTAAAATTTATTTTGTGAGTTAGTTAAAGAAAATTTAGTAAAAATAGGTCGGAGTATTCTTCTATTTTAGTATAATTTCACGCAAAAAATCAAATTTTTTATTATATTCACTTCTTGAATACCCAATAACATCTAACTGAAGATCAACTTCAAATATATTTTGGGTTCCTGTAAATGGGGTATAATCTTGAAATGAAACTCTATCGGGTAATTTTAATTTTGAAATGCGTATGAATCGCGAAATCCTTAAAATAGCTTGATGCGCATGTGGTTTACCAATACACCGAATTCTTCTCTTTTAATTTGTACACATTTGCCAGGATTTCCTTTGGCCGCTAAGATGTAGCACCGTCTACAGTTTAGTGTGCAAAAAACTGTATAACGCTTATAATTTGCACTATCATCACTATCATCCAAGAAAAAATACATCGATCTAAACCTATTTCGATAAAATCCATCAAGAACCGTGGATATAGCATCACACACTATTTTTCGCAAAAACGCGAGTGATGTGTCAGTTTCTTCATTGAAAAGGAAACGATCCACAGAAAACGTGACTAAATCCGTGATATGTACTTCCAAAAACATTTTACGCACATTTTTCGGTTTTTGCATGTGCTGTTTTCGCCGTTATAGTGGATGGATTTTCACGATTTATGATTTATATGATCCGGACCGTCAAAAAAATAAAATATCTTGGGGTCCCAGCACAATAAGACGGATATTGTAAATACTGTACCCCAAAAATAGGGTTTTTCGAAAAAATATCGCACTAAATTTTGGCCTTTGGCAGTGGATTACTCTGATGCTGTCTGGGCTACGTGGTCAATATACATATCAAATTATGAGTAAGGGGGATGCAATGGAAATTTTGAAATGTGATACATTAGAATTGTAATCTTCATTTGTATTCTTCTACTTTTACTTTGGACAGATATCCGTTATTTAAACGGTTGAACGTTTGAATAACAACGTAAAAAAACTCGTTTGCTTCAACGCGTTTTTACCATTTACGTGTTTTTATTCATTTACGGGGTCATAGCTTCCGCGAACATTTTAGCCACATTTTTGAGCGTTGATTAAAAACACTTCGTTTGATGCAATTATAACAGTGCAAACCTTGGCTTCATCAATGTTAAATTTTCTTGACTTTCCGTCATATACACTTTCCGCTAAAAATTTGAAAAAGGTGGAAATAAGCAAGTCGACAACAAAAGCCTCTAACAAAATGTGAGGAAACAATTAACTTTCTTCAAAATATATGTTTGCAAATTTTAGCGGTTTTTTTCGCGCTAAAGAATTTAAAAAGTGGAAATAATCAAGTCGGCAACAAAAGCCTGCAACGAAATGTGAGGAACAATTAACTTTCTTCAAAATATATTTTTGCAAATATTAGCGGATTTTTCGCCCTAAAAAATTTAAAAAAGGTGGAAATAAGCAAGTCGACGACAAAAGCCTGCAACGAAATATGAGGAAACAATTAACTTTCTTCAAAATATATTTTTGCAAATTTTCGCGGATTCTTCGCGATATGTCAAAAATAAAATACGTCAGATCCTTCCTTGGATAAATACGAACATTTTTAGACAAACGCGAAACAAATCGGTTGTAAATTGGTCGAGTTTTTGATTCACGTACGAACGTAATTTGAGTTTTATATAATAAAGATACAAACGAAAACGTTTGAAAAAAATCATGGGGAAGGCTGAATGTCGCTGAAAACACATACATATGATGGGAAAATGATTTGCAGATATTTTTAGATATACATACATGAAAAATTGCGCCGTAAAGGACAAATATTAGCATCTTCCCAAAATGGGTTTTCACATTTTTGAAGTGTTTGTACAATTTCTGTATGTAGAAGATTTTTTTGGGATTGCCACAAATAACACAATTTTCAATGAGAACTATTCAAAAACTGTTTAAAATAAACATAATGGAAATACTGACATAAAAAGCTTTTCGGAATCAGACGAAAGCTTTTCAATTTTTTATAAAAATTTAATACAAATTCGTTTTGTTACGAAACATTCGTTTCAAAAACAGTTTTCTTGCAAAAACAGGCTGTTAATATTGTTTCCAAGGGATAACTAATGATACAACTATAATATAGTATAGATAAATAGTGTATAAGGGATAGGTATTTCATTTTTGTTTGCTCTCTGCCACGTCTACGACCCACGTATTCGGGACTATGGGAAAGTCCGGAGAATTCCCGGGTTCACGGGAATGAAAAAATATCAAGAATTCCCATACTCTAATGAGGACGCTCCAAGTTGTTGTTCTCAGGACGGCATTCTGACAAGTTTGAATATTATTCCATCGTGTATAGGGTGTCCAAAAAACCGGTTTTTCCAAACAAAACGGTTTTCGGTTAACCGAAATTTTCAGTTTTTTCAAAAACCGGTTTTCGGTTTTCATAAATTTTCAAAACCGGTTAACCGGTTTAAACCGGTTTTGTAAAATAGGTACAAAATTGCTCATAATTGATAAATATTTGATTAAAAATGTGCGGCAAGGGGTAAATGAAGTATAACTAATTCGTTATTATATAATTATCTGATAATATCCTTGTTATTTAACATTCAACCTTAAAGTGGAGACAGCAAACATAAGTCAGAAATTGTGCTCTAAGAATAGTAAAAGCCCTTACAAATATACGATTGTGTACCAAAGGAATTAAATTTACATTTCATTAAGTCTGGATTCTCCTTCTTGCTTTGAGAACTTCAAATTATCGTGCCGGAATCAAAATGTACTTTGTTGTCGTTACCCTTTACAACCTTAAATTCGACAAGTTCTTAGTTTACTGTAATTATTCAAAAACGTATGAATAACGCCATTCAAACAACCGTGTGATATTACGTATACGCAGTTTTTTTCATGATCGTTCAATTGAACTATATTGGAGTTGTACCATTTTACACACAATATTTTCAAGTTTAAAGGTATCTGACATTTATAATTTAGCCGTACCTTTTGTTAGTTAAGTATAGTTTACTTTCAAGAATACAATTGTAATGAAATTTTAAAAATATTACTACTTTTTTTAAAACCGGTTAACCGACACAAATAACCGGTTTTTTCGGTTAACCGAAAATGACGTTTTTGGCGAAAACCGGTTTCGGTTTTGTAAGTCAAAACCGGTTAACCGGTTTCAGTTTTGGGCACCCTAATCGTGTATCACATGGATTCCCGGGCTAAACTGGCGCCGCATAGCTTACCACAGACCGACCTATCGCGTTATATGTGGTCAACCATGTTTTTATCTGCCGGCTTCCGGCTAGGGACTCTAGGACCTTGTTCTTACATTTCAGTTTGTCGCAGATAGCTGGGGCATGCTCGGACGACGGGAACGTGCTGTCGAATGTGACCCCAAGAATTTTGGGGTCGTTTGTGTTCGGAATTCTGCTACCATGACATTCGACTGTCTTCTCACCTGCGCCGTTGATGTGGTGAACAGAATGACCATATATTAAGTGGCGGATATCTGCATATTCCTCGCGTGGAAAAGGTGGTAAGATCAGACAAATAGAAGTTCAGTCTTTCACAAATGCCATCGGGGAAGGTACCTGACGCCAGGATCGTACAATCATCCGCATACGTTATGATCTCGATGCCGTCTAGAGCGTGGGATTGGATTGAAGCGGTGTGTAGGGTTAATAAAAAAAGTCGAGCGATTATATTAATTTTCCCTAGCCATCCCTTCAATCCTCCTGACACAAAAATTCACATCAAATTTTGAAACAGATACACATTTTGTTTAAATAGTCAAGCTTACATTTTCTATATAAAACAAGTTAGAAAAGGCTATAGTCGGTACGGGGCCGACTATGTGATACCCTACACCACTACCCCTGTGGATAATCTTTTCACTCGAAAACATTTCTTTTACGGAGATACGAAAGTTTTCACCTATCTGGCTTTTATACCAAATGACTTAAGGAGACTGAACCAAAATAATTAATATTTAGTTTTATATTTGACTACTCTCAACATCACCAACATCAATAGGCTTCTATCTCTGTGAGAAAATTTCGTGATGATCCGATCAAAATTCCGACCTGCAGTGTGATTGCAGAAAAAGTGGAAAAAGGGATGCATTACCGACTATTGCGATATCTCTATTATTTGACCACCTACGCCAACCTAATTTTCACAGTTTTAAAGATGGGATTTTCTACTTTCTTAATCAGGCTTTGCTTTTAGAAGTTCCCCAACCAAAGGTGTGATATCCGTCATTATTATTAAAATCGCAAAAATGAAAAGTTGGGTTCTATTAGCGACTATTGCGATATCTTCGTTGTGTGACCACCTACGACAACCTTCGTTACATCGTTTCAAAGGTGATATTTTCTACTTTCATTGCCAAGTTTTGCTTTTTATATACCCCTTATAGACGCTGAGATATTTGCTTTGGAATAAAATGTAGGCTTTTTCTCCAAATAACTTTTTTGCTCATTCCTCACCATCACCAAAATCAATAGGCTTCTTCCCCTTCGGGACCCCCATCAACACCCAAAATTTCGTAACGATCCGATCAAAATTGCGACCTGTAGCGTGATTTCCAAAAAAAATTTAAAAATGGGATGCATTACCGACTATTGCAATATCTCCGTTATTTGGTCACCTACGTCGACCTAGTTTGCATCATTGTAAAGATGGGATCCTCTACTTTCAAAGTCAGGTGATATTCGTCATTATAATTAAAATCGCAAGAATGAAAATGTGGGTTTTATTTGCGACTATTGTAATATCTTACTTGTTTGATCACCTACGAGAACTTACTTTACATCATTAGAAAGGTGATATTTGCTACTTTTACTGTCAGGTCTTGCTTTTGGTATACCCCATATAGAAGCTGAGGTATTCGCTTTGGAAAAAAGCTTTGTCTTTTTAACCACATAAGTTTTTTGCCCATTCCGACCCCTGAATATTATCCGACCATTACCAAAATTAATAGGCTTCTTCCCCTCCGGGACCGTCATCAACACCCAAAATTTCGTGACGATCCGATCAAAATTGCGGCCTGTAGCGTGATTACAAGGTTTAGATGGAAAAAGAAGCAATTATATAAAATATAATATATAATAATATATAAAATATAAATATGCTGATTTGGTATTCTTTTGCCTCCAAAGACCCGGAATGTGTACACGCAGAAAAATATATGTTAGAAATATGTTTGGATCCAAACAAATATTTGTTTCGGACTGTATATATATGTTGGGTCCAAACAAATATATCTTTGCAACATTTTGTAACATATCTGAATTTTATTT
The DNA here is from genome assembly GCF_047663935.1 of Musca autumnalis. NCBI lineage: Eukaryota > Metazoa > Arthropoda > Insecta > Diptera > Muscidae > Musca > Musca autumnalis. The sequence goes on from NW_027411755.1 coordinate 112,082,862, forward strand.
CTTTGGGTACCAATATATTTTTTTATGTTAGAATATATTTTTTATGGGTGGAGAGAGGATTTTTGTCAAAGAGAGTAACAGCAGGACTCTCGCGGATGCGGAATGCAGAAGCTTTGGCCAAACACGTGTGCTGTTTGTTGTTGTTAACCAACGTAACAAGCGAAAAGGAAAAGAAAAAATTAATTATGTTGTTCTTTTTTCAGTTGTCTAAATAAAATCGTTGAGTAAACACGGTAATGTGATGAATAAATCAGTGTTTTGTGTTTTCTTAAAGAAATGGTGCTTTTTAGTAAATTAAATGCCCAATACATTTTATAATTAGAAATTTTATAATTGAATCAAAAAGGTGATTGGATATATTTTACTGGACAAGGTAGAAATCGCTTTTATATTGGTAATTACATCAATACATTTTTCATATACATACATACATATGTATGTATGTATGTTTGAAATATGGATGTACCTATTTATTACATTATATAATCATTAAATTCAAATGCCGATTTCACACTGATGATCTCAACTTTGAGGAAAATGTGTTTTATTTCACAACTAAGGAGAAGCGTTCATCGATGTTTCTATATTAGGCCGGGGCGATTTGAAAACCTTAATGAGCCCTTCGCGTTTCTGATTCCTGGGATTGAACTGAGCAAAAAAGTCCACTAGACCATATATCTACCGTGAAAATCGAGCCTCCCGATTTTGACTTTAAGTTTTTTATTGACGTTTTTTGGATATTTTGGTATATAACAGCCAAACCATTGAGATTTTCGATCCAACACAAATACAAAAATTGTAGCCAAGATAGTAGTTAAGAACTCTGTAATACATCGCGAAAGCATTGGAACGCTCCTTCAGGCAGTTTTGGCCTTAAGAATGTGCAAACTTTTCGAAAAATGTCGATAAATGACACTGTGCTACAAAAGTTGACCAGAAAAATATTCAAGTGTTCTGATGCAAAATTATATCGTGTTGGGATCCATGGACAACGACAATGCCTTTAGTTCGTTGGGGTCACTTTGTTTTATTTTTTTATAACGGTAAAAGTAGTGAAAATCTGGCTTTCTTACATTTTCAAATTTAAACGGACATTTCTTCTTTTTTTCACAACGTATTTCTAGTGATCCTTCTTCCTTTTAAAGAGGTGAATAATTTCTTTAGAACAAGTTATTATTTGTTTAAATCGGTTAACAAATGGCTAAGTTATAGTGGTTTAAGTCTGAAAACCCCCTCAAAAAACTATAACTGAATTTCTCATAATTTTCAAAAATATAATGTTTTTTTGTTTTGTACAATAATTATTTCCAAAATTATGAGAAATTCAGTTATAGTTTTTTTGAGGGGGTTTTCAGACTTAAACCACTATAACTTAGCCATTTGTTAACCGATTTAAACAAATAATAACTTGTTCCAAAGATATTATTCACCCCTTTAAAAGGAAGAAGGATCACTAGAAATCCGTTGTGAAAAAAGAAGATATGTCCGTTTAAATTTGAAAATGTAAGAAACCCAGATTTTCACTACTTTTAGTGTTATAAAAATATAAAACGGAGTTACCCAATCGAAATAAAGGCATTTTCGTTGTCCATGGATCCCAACACGATAGAATTTTGCATCAGAACGCTTGAATAATTTTCTGGTCAAATTTTGTAGCACAATGTCACTTATCGACATTTTCCGAAAAGTTTGCACATTCTTAAGGCCAAAACTGCCTGAAGGAGCGTTCCAATGCTTTTGCGATGTATTAGAGAGTTTTCAATTACTGTCTTGGCTACAATTTTTGTCTCTGTGTTGGATCGAAAATCTCAGTGGTTAAGCTGTTATATGCCAAAATATCCAAAAAACGTCAATAAAAAACTTAAAGTCAAAATCGGGAGGCTCGATTTTCGCGGTAGATATATGGTCCAGTGGACTTTTTTGCTCAGTTCAATCCCAGGAATCAGAAACGCGAAGGGCTCATTAAGGTTTTTTTCCTTCCACACAAATCGCCCCACCCTATTCTATATATTTATTTTTTTTAAAAGTGTAACTTTTTATAAATTGTTTCATTCCGTTTTTTTTTTTATTAAAGTCTGTTATGTATTTCTTTGGAATTTTGTATGTACTTATGTGTCTGTTGTTGCTTATTTCCATGCGTTTCAATAAACAACCACCATTATTTATAACTGTGTGTATATGTTACAGACATCCAATGAGCGCTTATTGACAGCAAGTGAGCATACATTTCTCAGTAAGCGCCCACTGGTGCATGTGTTTTTGTTTTTGTGGCTTTTGGGTTTGTATTTGTTTGCACCCAACCATTTATTTGTTTGCAGGACCCAAACACATATTATGTTTGGGACTGATTGCAAACAAATATATGTTTGCTGCGAAATATGTTTGGGACATATGTTAGAGAGGCATTTTTTCTTCCGTGTAGGTACCAGAGAGAAATCTCCCTTGTCCCGTATGGGATGTTGTGGAACAATGTGTTTTTTTTTTGTAGGCACCATAATGTAGGGCTATATCAAATTATTGAAATATACCGACATTTTTTAGTAAGCAAACTTAAATATAAATATTAAATTACGTTAAACTAAGTTTGGAAGAAATTATTGAAAAAGTTTGAGAGTTATCTTGCACACTAAACATTTTAATATTTTTGGTGGAAATAAAAGGAAGAAACCTTTTGATTTTGGTGATTGTCGGATCATATTTGGGTTCGGAATGGGCCAAAAACTTCTGCGGGAAATAGTGAACGTTTTATACTCTGTTAATGAAAGCAGAAAATCTCACCTTTATAATGCTGAAAATAGGTTGACCATCTTTTCCATCACTTTTTCATTTTTTGGATTTTAATTGCAAGAGGATTGTTGACCCCTTTATATGCAGATAGACGGCCCCACTCGGACTATAGCCTTTGGTACTTGTTTTTCCCAATTAAACAAAATATCATCCGCCAATGCATCCATCGTAGTTTTCTTATGCATAACGTAAATAAAATATAGCCATAAATCTTACAGTTTATTTATCAATTATCCAATTCCAACTATAACAGATAACAAAAAGAATGACAATTTCCATACATTTTTTTAATTACAATGACAGCTAATTGATTTACATTTGACTAATAAATATTCATTGAGTGAACAGATACTTAAAGTACAGTACACATTGTAAGTTTTGAATGACGATTTTTTGCAATTATCGATAACTGTCCAACCGTCCAGCAACCACAAAATATTTTGTGGTTGCATGATGAATGACAAAAATGAACGGCCACACTAGCAAGCACCAACAAAGCTGTCATTCAAAACTGACAATGTATACCCAGCTTAAGATATGAATAAAGGGATACTTCAAGAGAATGTTAGGGGTTTAAAAAATGACATATAACACCTAAGGTGGCGCGATACGTCTTATTAGCCCCATGAGCCGTCCTGTGGGCCCTATGGCTATAACCAAAAAATACCACGCCAGTGCCGTGTGCAGAATATTGCCCTGTAGTGCGAATTTCTAACTCATTTTTTGAGTTGCCGACAAAAAATCGGTAAAATTAAAATGTCTCCAATTTCGGCAATTAACGATATTTTTCGGTAAGTTAGTGACCAACAAAAAGTTGTCGTAAAGTTCTACCAATACCAAGAGTTTTGTGAACCTTTCCTTCATAATTTTGCTTTTTAATTTTAGCGATTTTTTGTCGCTACCTCCAAGAATGAGTTAGAGAATCGCACTACTGATAAGGAAAACGTGTTTTATGGTCGATTCGGTAAAAAGTTTCCGCACCGACATCGATTTCTAATGGGTTTTTGATACTTTTTACCTTCATAAAACTTTTGAATTTAATTTTTTGTTTTATTTGAGTTAAAATAAGCGCTTAATATATCGCGATTTTAGAAAATTTTATTTTAGACGTACATATAAAGAAGGTAGCTTCTTTCGGTACCATTTCCTGCTGTTATAAAAATTTAAAAGAAATAACTGCAATGGAAAACTTGAATTTAATCTGTGCGGTAACTTTTTTAACGATAGGAGAAATTGACAACCCAGTTCCTAATATTTTTCCATGCGAAAAGAGCAAAAAAGTTATAACTCCAATGTATGTACATTAGGGCTGCCCAAAAAATTACGTTTTTTAAACGTCTACCACTTGATCCAAAAACCTAGCATATTTTTAAAAAAAATAAGTTACCAACTACCCTGCTTTGAATGCCTATATCATTTATTGACCAACTATTTTAAATTAGTTTGACCTATTCCCAAAACTCCAAAGATTATTAGACCTCTTTTAAAAGATTTTTTTATTTTATATTGACTTTTTCTGATATTTATTAAAATATATCAATTCGTATCACTCCATCAGAAAAAACTTTCATCTGCTTTTAAAATTGGAATGTAGAATTTATTAGAAAATATTGATGCAGAATTGTAATCTTTGAACTTTTCTTCAATTTGTTTTTTTTTTTTTTTTGCCTTATTTTTTGCTATCCCCTATCGGGGAAACGGTTAATTAATTGTCATTAACACCTGATATCAGCATCTCACAGAAACTTGTTTGCGGTGATAGTGTTTTATTAAAGTTTAACTCAATGTCTATTATAGCTCTTTGGATATCTCTAATGCAATTTCAATAACCGCAATTTGAATGGCAATGAAATTCTAACTACTATTGATTAATAATATGATAATCTAATAAGATGTAATAGTCTTTTAATTGTGCCCATTCAGAAATGCTAAGTTTAAAATTGTTGTAAATTATTTCAACATAAACATACGTACAGACATGTGTGTTATGTCAATTATAATGTATAATCTTTCATAAAACAAAGTGTTTGCTATTGGATTTTTCATAATTTTTACATCTTAATATTAAAACAAGTGAGCAAAGGCTATAGTCGGGACGGGGCCGACCATGTGATACCCTACACCACAACCCCTGTGCATCAGCTTTTCACTGGTAAACATTTACTTTAGGGAACTCAATCCGACTACCACCAAACATATTTTGGGTTTTAATCAAAAACATATGCCTCTTTCTCTCTGGGGCCCCAATAAGCAACCAAAATTTTGTGACCATCCGATCAAATATTCGACCTGTAGAATGGAAGAATTGGATGCATTACCGACTATTGTGGTATATCCCTTGTTTGACCAACTTCGCCAACCTACTTTACACCAATGTACAGGTAATATTTTCTTCTTCCATTGACAGGCTTTGCCGTTGAAATAACCATACTAGAAATCGATATATTCACAAAGAATAAAATTTTGAATTTGTCTCCACATGAGTTTTTCCCCATTCCGATCCCTAAATATTATCCGACTATCACCAAAATCAATAGGCATCTTCTTCTGTGATTCGTGACTATCCGATCAAAATTCCAACCTGTAGCGTGATTACAAAAAAATGGAAAAATTGGATATATTATATTTTATAATATATTTTGCGATATCTCGGTTGTTTGCCCACTTACGCCAACATACTTTTCGTCAATATAAAGGACATCTTTTCTTCTTCCATTGGCAGGCTTTCTTTTTGGAATACTCCTACTAGAAGCGAAAATATTCGCATAAAAAAACTTTGACTTTTCTCCACATAAGCTTTTCGCTTATTCCAACCCCTGAATATTACCCGACCATCACCAAAATAAATAGGCTTCTTCCTCTGTGGGACCCGCATACAATTCCAAAAATTCGTGACGATCCGATCAAAATTGCGACCTGTAGCGTGATTACAAAAAAATCGGAAAATGGTATGCATTACCGACTATTGCGATATCTCTGTTGTTCGAGCAGCTACGACAACCTACTTTACATCATTGTAAAGGTGATATTATCTACTTTCCTTGCCAGGTTTTGCTTTTGATATACATCTTAAAGAAACAGAGATATTGGCTTTGAAATAAAGCGTTGACCATTCTCCAAATAAGTTTTTGCCCATTCCGACCTCTGAATATTATCCGACCATCATTAAAATCAGTAGGCTTCTTCCTCTGTGGGACCCCCATTAACCCCCAAAAATTCGTGACGATCCGATCAAAATTGCGATCTGTAGCGTGATTACAAACAAATCTGAAAATTGGATGCATTATCGACTATTGCCATATCTCTGCTATTTGACCACCTACGACAACCTACTTTACATGGTTGTAAAGGTGATATTATCTACTTTCCTTGCCAGGTTTTGCTTTTGATATACCTCTTAAAGAAACAGAAATATTGGCTTTGAAATAAAGCGTTGACCATTCTCCAAATAAGTTTTTGCCCATTCCGACCTCTGAATATTATCCGACCATCATTAAAATCAGTAGGCTTCTTCCTCTGTGGGACCCCCATTAACCCCCAAAAATTCGTGACGATCCGATCAAAATTGCGATCTGTAGCGTGATTACAAACAAATCTGAAAATTGGATGCATTATCGACTATTGCCATATCTCTGCTATTTGACCACCTACGACAACCTACTTTACATGGTTGTAAAGGTGATATTATCTACTTTCCTTGCCAGGTTTTGCTTTTGATATACCTCTTAAAGAAACAGAGATATTGGCTTTGAAATAAAGCGTTGACCATTCTCCAAATAAGTGTTTGCCCATTCCGACCCCTGAACATTATCGGACCATCGCCAAAATCAATAGGCTTCTTCCTCTGTGAGACCCCCATTAACCCTCAAAATTTCGTGACGATTCGATCAAAATTGGGACCTGTAGCGTGATTTCCAAAAAAATGGATAAATAGGATGTATTGCCGACTATTGCGATATCTCCGTTATTTGGTTACCTACGCTGACCTAGTTTACATCATTGTAAAGACGGGATCTTCTACTTTCATAGTCAGGCTTTGCTTTTGGAAAGTTTCCAACCAAAGTTGTAATATTCGTCCATATAATTAAAATCTCAAAAATGAAAATTGGGGTTTTATTTGCTAGTATTGTGATATCTTCGTTGTGTGATCACCTACGAGCACCAACTTTACATCATTAGAAAGGTTATATTTTCTACTTTCATAGTCAGGTTTTGCTTTTGGTATACTTCATATAGAAGCTTCGGAAAAAACGTTGTCTTTTTATCCACCTAAGTTTTTTGCACTTTCCGACCCCTAAATATTATCCGACCATCACTAAAATCAATAGGCTTCTTCCCCTCCGGGACCCCCATCAATATCCAAAATTTCGTGACGATCCGATCAAAATTGCGACCTGTAGCGTGATTACAAGGTTTAGATGGACAGACGGACGGACGGACGGACGGACACACATAGATCGACTCAGCTCGTCGAGACATTCATTTTGGTATATATAAGTATGGGTCTACGACCATTATTTTGATGCGTTACAAACTTTTTGGCCAAAACTAACTTATAATACCCTCCCCACATAGTGGTGTAGGGTATAAAAATAACTTGTTTGTTTTGTTATTGTTGAAGATTCAATCATATGATTGCTTAAGTCTGGAGTATTCCCACATTAGCTTAACTTCATCATTACTCTCTATTATAGAGAGTAATGTTTACAAAACGCACTGACAGCCTGCAAAATTTACTGATTGCTACCAATATCATGATTTCATCCCGGCGGGATTATCAATTGGATTTCAGTTTTTGAAATGATGATTTTTCTAGTGAAGCATCGAAAACCTGAACTCTTTAAGCATCATGTTAATGAAAAATGAAGCTCACTTTTCAGATTTCCCAAAAAAAAAACATGTGGGAAAAGGCTATAATCGGTACTGGGCCGACTATGTGATACCCTACACCACTACCTCTGTGCATAATCTTTTCACTCGAAAACATTTCTTATAGGGAGATACGAAAGTTTTCACCTATACGGCTTTTATACCAAATGACTTAAGGCGAACTGAACCAAAATAATTAATATTTAATTTTATATTTGACTACTATCGGCATCACCAACATCAACAGGCTTCTATCTCTGTGAGAAAATTTCGTGATGGTCCGATCAAAATTCCGACCTGTAGTGTGATATCAGAAAAAGTGGAAAAAATGGATGCATTGCCGACTATTGCGATATCTCTATTATTTGACCACCTATGCCAACCTACTTTGCATAATTTTAAAGATTCGATTTTCTACTTTCTTAGTCAGGCGTTGCTTTTAGAATGTCCCCAACCAAAGGTGTGATATCCGTCATTATTGCTAAAATCGCAAAAATGAAAAGTTGGGTTCTATTAACGACTAATGCGATATCTTCGTTGTTTGATTTTGATTTTTGTATACCCCTTATAGACTCTGAGATATTTGCATTGGAATAAAATGTTGGATTTTTCTCCAAATAAATTTTTTGCTCATTACGACCCCTAAATATTATCCGACCATGACCAAAATCAATAGGCTTCTTCTCCTATGAGACCCCCACTAACCCTCGAAATTTCGTGACGATCCGATCAAAATTGCGATCTGTAGCGTGATTTCCAAAAAATGGAAAAATGGGATGTATTACCGACTATTGCGATATCTCCGTTAGTAGGTCACCGAAGTCGACCTAGTTTGCATCATTGTAAAGATGGGATCTACTACTTTCATAGTCAGGCTTTGCATTTTGAAATTCCCCAACTAAAGCTGTGATATTCGTCATTATAATTAAAATCGCAAAAATGAAAATTTGGGGTTTATTTGCTACTATTGTGATATCTTCGTTGTTTGATCACCTACGAGAACCTACTTTACATCATTAGAAAGGTGATATTTTCTACTTTCATTGTCAGGTTGCTTTTAGTATACCCCATATAGAAACTGAGATATTCGCTTTGGAAAATAACGTTGTCTTTTTATCCACATAAGTTTTTTGCGCATTCCGACCCCTAAATATTATCCGACCATCACCAAAATCAATAGGCTTCTTCCCCTCCGGGACCCCCATCAACATCCAAAATTTCGTGACGATCCGATCAAAATTGCGACCTGTAGCGTGATTACAAGGTTTAGATGGACAGACGGACAGACGGACGGACGGACGGACGGACACACATAGCCAGATCGACTCAGCTCGTCGAGACATTCATTTTGGTATATATAAGTATGGGTCTACGATCATTATTTCGATGCGTTACAAACTTTTTGGCCAAAACCAACTTATAATACCCTCCCCACATAGTGGTGTAGGGTATAAAAATGGCACTAGAAATAAAATAAATACACAGCTTGTCTTTTATGTGGAACTTTTGGTGCTATCTATCTATCTATATATATAAAAGAGCTTAGTGATAAGTGAGTGAGTGAGTGAGTGAGTGAGTGACATGTATATCATCGCCCAGACGAAACCGCTTAAGCTAGAAAGCTGAAATTTTGACTGTGGGTTGCTGTCGGTGTGTAGGAGTGAGATAAGGCTGGGTTTGTGGAAATTCGCCCTAGAAGGGTACGAAAAGTACTAAAAGGTACTAAATATGGTACCCATTGTATTAGGCAAACGGCAAGAGCTAGAGTGCTGAAATTTGGAACGAATATCACTGATGGATAGTTAGAAAGATGTACCAAAGGGTTTTTGGAAATTCGACCTTTAAGTGTACGAAAGGTACTAAATTTAGTACCAATTGTATATTTTTAACGGATTTAGCTAGAAACTTGGAATTTGGTATGGAAATGAAGGTTGGGAAGTGGTGTTTATAAAAGAAAATGGTTTGTGAAATTAGTAGTCATGTGTACGAAAAGTACTAAATGGTACTAAATTTAGTACAATTTGGATTTAGGTGAAAGGATAGGGCTGAAAACCTGAAATTTGGAATTAAGATTACTGACGGAGTATTGAATTGAGATATGGGGGTAGTTTTGGAAATTCGTACTTATGTATACGAAAAGTACTAAATGGTACTAAATTTAGCACAACTTGGATTTGGTTGAACGGATAGAGCTAGAAACCTGAAATTTGTAATATGGAATTAAGGTTACTGTTGGACTGTAGGATTGAGGAAGTTTTGAAAATTTGTACCTTAGGGTACGAAAAGTACTAAATTTGGTACAATTCAGATTTAGATGAACGGATAGTGCTGGAATCCTGAAAATTGGAATTAAGATTACTGTTGGAGTGTAGGATTGAAGAAGATTTGGAAATTCGTTATTATGGGTACGAAAACTACTAAATGGTACTAAATTTGGTACAATTTGGATTTGGGTGAACGGATAGGGCTGGAATCCTGAAATTTGAAATTAAGATTACTGTTGGAGTGTAGGATTGAGGTAGTTTTGGAAATTCGTACTTATGGGTACAAAAGTACTAAATGGTACTAAAGTTGGTACAATTAGGAAGCGATTGAACGGATAGGCCTGGAAACCTGAAATTTGGAGTTAGGGTTACTGTTGGAGTGTAGGATTCAAAAAGATTTGGAAATTCGTAATTATGGGTACGAAAAGTACTAAATGGTACTAAATTTGGTGCAATTTAGATTTGGATAAACAGATAGAGCTGGAATCCTGAAATTTAGAATTAAGATTACTGTTGGACTGTAGGATTGATGAAGTTTGGGAAAATTATACTTATAGATATGAAAAGTACTAAATGGTATTAAATTTGGTACAAATTGGATTTGGGTGACGGGTAGCGCTGGAATCCTGAAATTTGGAGTTAAGATTACTGTTGGAGTGTAGGATTGTGGTAGTTTTGGAAATTCGTACTTATGGGTACGAAAAGTACTAAATGGTACTAAATTTGGTGCAATTTAGATTTGGATAAACGGATAGAGCTGGAATCCTGAAATTTGGAATTAAGATTACTGTTGGACTGTAGGATTGAAGAAGTTTGGGAAAATTATACTTATAGATATGAAAAGTACTAAATGGTATTAAATTTGGTACAAATTGGATTTGGGTGAACGGATAGCCCTGGAATCCTGAAATTTGGAATTAAGATTACTGTTGCATTGTAGGATTGAGGTAGTTTTTTTAAATTCGTACTTATGGGTACGGAAAGTACTAAATGGCGCCACATTTCATACAATTAAATTTGGGTGAAGTGATAGCGCTGGGACTATGAAATTTGGAATTAAGATTACAGTTGGAGTGTAGGATTGAGGACATTTTGGAAATTCGTCCTTATGGGTATGAAAAGTATTAAATTTCGTACAATTTAGACTTGGTTGAACGGTTAGAGCTGGAATCCTGAAATTTGGAATTAAAATTACTGTTTAAGTGAAGAATTGAGGTAGTTTTGAAAAATCGTACTTATGGGTACGAAGAGTACTAAATGGAACTAAGTTTTTTTACAATTTGATGTTGGACGAACAGATACTGCTGGAATCCTGAGAATTGGAATTTGTTGTTATTGTGTATAATCGTCAGTGTAGGGTTGAGAGATGTGGTTGTCAAAATACGTACCATGGTACTCAATTTTTTGTTGGGTGTAGGGACAGAGCTGGAATCTGTATTTTTAGAGTTAGGGTGAGTATTGGTGTGTAAAGGTGGTATATTTAAGAAAAGTATAAAATGTTGTATCGGGTATGTGGGGTTAAGATATGGAGATGGTTTTTGAAATGCATTCTATAAAAAGTACTAAATGGTACAGAATTTGATATAATTTGTTATTGTGTAAAGGGGTTAGCAGGAATTTTTGAAATTATAGGAGGAGGTTTCGTTGTTATGAATTTATTTGTAAATTACTATAATTGGGTTTGAGGGAACTGATAGAGCTGGAAAATAGAATCTCGGTTGGTATAAATGGTTGATATAAGAAGGTAATTTTTTGAAGTTATACCCAGGTGTATGAATAGTACTAAATTTGGTACGATTTTGTTATTGCATGAACGATAACATAAGGAGTTTTTTTAATGCGTACAAATTCTGAAATTTGGTATGAGGGTCGTTGATGACTGAAATGATATTGCAAATACCTACTATTAGTTAACGAAAAAGTACTAAATGGTATTGAAATTTGGAATTCAGATTACTGTTGGATTTGACGATTTAAGTAGCCTTATATTTACGTAAAGTACTAAATTGTACTTAATGTGATAAAATTTGGATTTGGTGAACGCATCGAGCTAAAATTCTGAAATATAGAATTAAGATTACTGCCAGAGTGGAGTCATTAAAATTCGTACTTTTGTACGAAAAGTATTAAATGGTACTAAATTTGGTATGTGGAATTCGGAAATTTGGTATTATATTCGCTGTTATGGATGTCATTGTGGATATACGTACCATAAGAGGTATGCAGAGCTGAAATTGTGAAATTCGGTATTAGGATAACATTTGGGGTATATTGAGATAAGTAGGATGTTTTGGAAATTCATACAGATTTGGTTTTGGAAGAATATATAAGGCTGTAAATGTGTATCGCTGTTGCGATATAGTTTTTGATATAGGGAAGTAATTTTTGAAACTATTACCTATTTTAAGTACTAAATTTTGTAACGTTTTGGTGTTGCATAAAGGGATATTACTGAAATCTAGAATTTTTGTATTAGGTTCTGTGTTAGTGTTTAGATATTGAGCTGGTGTTGGACATACGGAAATACATTTTGATATCACAAATTCCGAAATTACAACTACTTCGGTTGGAAAACGTGGATACAATTTATAAAGTACCCATACCGTTGTGAAACGTGAACTGAAATTTAAAATGTTGACGTGTAGGATGCGATGAGGTATTTCTTTTTGGAAATTTGAGCTAAAGGAGTACGAACGGTATTTAAGTGAAATTAAACATCAACTAAAATAGGTATTGGTACATCAAAATTTTTAGTGTTCACCATTTTCATATTAAATATTGTTTATTTGTATATCCTTCCCTTTCCGCATACGAAGTAGCGGGCATTTTGCTAGTATATATATAAAAGAGCTTAGTGAGTGACTGAGTGACTGACATATCATCGCCCAGACGAAACCGCTGAAGCTAGAAAGCTGAAATTTTGACTGTGGGTTGCTGTCGGTGTGTAGGGGTGAGATAAGGCTGGGTTTTTGGAAATTCGACCTAGAAGGGTACGAAAAGTACTAAAAGGTACTAAATATGGTACCCTTTGTATTAGGCAAACGGGAAGAGCTAGAATTCTGAAATTTGGAATAAAGATCACTGATAGAGAGTTAGAAAGATGTACTAAAGGGTTTTTGGAAATTCGACCTATAAGTGTACTAAAAGTTACAAAATTTTGTACCAATTGTATATTTTGAACGGTTATAGCTAGAATCTTGAAATTTGGTATGGCAATCAAGTTTGGGAAGTGGTGCTATGATAAGGAAATGGTTTTGGAAGTTCGTAAATATGTGTACGAGAAGTAATAAATGGTACTAAATTTGGTACAATTTGGATTTGGGTGAACGGATAGAGCTGGAAACCTGAAATTTGGAATTTAGATTACCGTTGAAGTGTAGGATTGAGGTAGTTTTGGAAATTCGTAGGGTACGAAAAGTACTAAATTTGGTACAAATTGGATTTGTGTGAACGGATAGAGCTGAAATCCTGAAATTTGGAATTTAGATTACCGTTGAAGTGTAGGATTGAGATATGGGGGTAGTTTTGGAAATTCATACTTAAGTGTACGAAAAGTACTAAATGGTACTAAATTCGGTACAATTTGGATTTGGGTGACCGGATAGAGCTGGAATCCTGAAATTTGAATTTAAGATTACTGATGGAGATAGGGATTGATGAAGTTTTGGAAATTCGTACTTATGTGTACAAAAAGTACTAAATTTTGTACAAATTGGATTTGGGTGAACGGATAGAGCTGGAATCCTGAAATTTGGATTTAAGATTACTAATGGAGTTAGGGATTGATGAAGTTTTGGAAATTCTACTTATGGGTACGGAAAGTACTAAATGGTACTAAATTTAGTACAATTTGGATTTGGGTGAACAGATAGAGTTGGAATCCTGAAATTATAATAAATAATATAAAATAAATAATAAATAAACCTGAAATTTGGAATTAAATTACTTTTGGAGTGTAGGATTGAGGTACTTTTGGAAATTCGTACTTATGGATACGGAAAGTACTAAATGGTACTAAATTTGGTACAATTAAGATTTGGGTGAACCGTTAGGGCTGAAATCCTTAAAAGTGGTATTAAGATTACTGTTGGAGTGTAAGATTGAGGAAGTTTTGGAAATTCGTACTTATGGGTACGTAAAGTACTAAATGTGGTATAATTTGGATTTGGGTGAACAGATAGAGCTGGAATTCTGAAACTTGGAATTAAGTTTACTATTGTAGTGCAGGATTGAGGTAGTTTTGGAAATTTGTACTTATGGGTATGGAAAGTGCTAAATGGTACTAAATTTGGTACAATTAAGATTTGGGTGAACGGTTAGGGCTGAAATCCTTAAAAGTGGTATTAAGATTACTGTTAGAGTGTAAGATTGAGGAAGTTTTGGAAATTCGTACTTATGGGTACGTAAAGTACTAAATTTGGTATAATTTGGATTTGGGTGAACAGATAGAGCTGGAATTTAGTACAATTTGAATTTGGGTGAACAGATAGAGTTGGAATCCTGAAATTATAATAAATAATATAAAATAAATAATAAATAAACCTGAAATTAGGAATTAAATTACTTTTGGAGTGTAGGATTGAGGTACTTTTGGAAATTCGTACTTATGGATACGGAAAGTACTAAATGGTACTAAATTTGGTACAATTAAAATTTGGGTGAACGGTTAGGGCTGAAATCCTTAAAAGTGGTATTAAGATTACTGTTGGAGTGTAAGATTGAGGAAGTTTTGGAAATTCGTACTTATAGGTACGTAAAGTACTAAATTTGGTATAATTTGGATTTGGGTGAACAGATAGAGCTGGAATCCTGAAACTTGGAATTAAGTTTACTATTGTAGTGCTGGATTGAGGTAGTTTTGGAAATTTGTACTTATGGGTACGGAAAGTGCTAAATGGTACTAAATTTGGTACAATTTGGATTTGGGTGAACGGATAGAGCTGGAATCCTGAAGTTTGGAATTAAGATTACAGTTGGACTGTAGGATTGAGGTAGTTTTGGAAATTCGTACTTATGGGTACAAAAAGTACTAAATGGTGCTATATTTGGTTCAATTTGAATTTGGGTGAACGGATAGAGCTGGAATCGTAATATTTGAAATTAAGATTACTGTTGGAGAGATAGCTGGAATCCTGAAATTTGGAAGTTAGATTACTGTTGGAGTGTAGGACTGGAATAGTTTTGGAAGTTTGTACTCGTGGTTACGAAAAAATACAAAATGGTACTAAATTTGGTAAAATTTAGATTTGGGTAACGGATAGAGGTGGAATCCTTAAAAATTCGGAATTACTGTTAGAGATGGTAATTGAAATTCGTACTTTCATACGAAAAGTATTAATTGTAATATGAATAGAGGAAATTTGGTATTATAGCCGCTGTTGGGGTGTAAGGTTGAGATATGAATGTAGTTGTGGATATACGTACAATAATTGTACGAAAATTCTGAATTATATGAAACTGGCACAGAATTTGGTTCAAATTATTATTGTGTAAAAGGGTAGAGCTGACATTGTGAAATTCGGTATTAGTATAGCAGTTGGCGTTTATAGTGGAGATAGAGAGGAAGTTTTGGAAGGTATGTATACGAAAAATATTAAATCGCTGTTTGGATATAGTTTTGGATATAAGGAAGTAATTTTTGAAACTTATACATATTAAATTTGGTACCAGTTTGGTGTGGCATTAAGGGATATAAATGGAATTTCGAATTGTTGTATGGGGGTTTGTGTTAGTGTTTATATAAGGATTTTTTGAAATGCTTACAAATTCTGAAATTAGGCTGAAGGCTGGCTGATTTATTGAGAAATAGGAAATGTACTAAATGGTATTAAATTTGACGTTGGGTGTAGCATTGAAGCTGGAATTAAATAATTAGTGTGTGAAAAGTACAAAATTGCAATAAGTTTGGTATTGGGCTAAGGAATAGAAGTGGAATTCCGATTTATTATTTATTTCTCAGGTTCGTTGTTAGAGGTGGTCGTACAATAAGTGTACTAGAAGTATTAAATAATACTAAAAATTAAAGCACTGGTATTGAGTGAATCGATAAATGAAATTTTTTAAGAGAATCACTGTTGAGATCAGAGGATCAGGGTCAGAATGTTTATTAAAATCCACCTTTAAATCTATGAAAGGTTCCTACATGTAATACCATTGGCATTGGGTGAACAAGTAGAGTTAAAACTATGAAATTTGAGCTAAGGTCCTGAATTTTAAAAATTGTACTGAATAGTGTACTCTTGTTTTTATGTTAATATGAATTCGGTTCCTAATGTACTGAAATCAAGAAGTCAAACGTATCCTTTCAACAAAATTGTTTTTATTTTTGTTGTCTATTCTGAACGTTATAGTAAGTTCATTTGAAAAAGGAAAATCTATGCGGCTAATGTTTTACAAGAAGGTTTTTACACCCTGAGAGCAAAATGGCCTAAAATAAAATGTCCCAAAAATTAACTGTTATATAGGGTTACATCTTTTGAATGAAGGTTTTCTACATTTTGATATCACAAATTCCAAAATTCGGTTGGAAAATGTGGATAAAATTTTCAAAATACCCATACCGTTCTAATAAAACCTGTAGTGCGATTCTGTAGCTCCTTAACGACAGAATTAACGACGAATGTCGGTAGTTAACGATAATTTTCGGTGAGTGCTATTCTGTATACCAATTTTAACAATTTTTGTCGGTAAATTTTGTCGTTAATTACCGAAAATTATTGTTAAGTTAACAACCAAAAAAAAGTTGTTGTTAAGTCTTAACGACAGTACATTATTGCAATATTTTGTTGATTTCTTTTAAAACGGCGTTTTTATATGAGCATATGTTATGTTAATGAGAAGTGTACACAAGGTAAATTCTGCCTTATTGAGAAAAATCTTCTTAAAGCGTTTACATAAGGGTTAACTATGTATGATAACATGGGTCAGCTTCGCCACTGTTGTGCTTTCGCCAGCGCCGATTTTATTGAAACTGCATAAAGATCATCAAAGTTCTCTTTGATCTTCGATTAACTCATAAATTTCCTTTAGACCCCCTTCATGTAGCATCAATTAAATCGGCGCTGGCGAAAGCGCAACAGTGGCGAAGCTGCCCCATGCTATCCTACATATGAAGACTACGCTAACCTTTGTTTTACTTACTAAAGAGGAAAAACGTTAGCTAATGCTTCAAAAGAACTCAAGTGTGGTACTGCTATGTAAGACCTATACCAATGTCCGTAACACTATCTTTCTAAGAGGCTTTCGTTGGCTTTAATTTAGCATTGATGCCAACACGTTAATAGTATTACTATAACCTACTTTGTTCTGTGATAATCTTATAGATTTTAACTCAGCATCATTAACAATCAGAATGCTAAAAATGGCGTATAAGCTTGGATTTTCGAACTTTTCATACTCTCCGCTATGAGAAATTTCATTTAATGTGGGCGTGAATTGAATGTGTGAATATATAAACTCAAATGACGGTAACGTGGATCCACGATTACTGAAGGGGCTTAAGTCATGTCAAATATCAAAGCTGAATTTCCATACAGAGCGCCACAACCCAAAATATGATCCCAACTTTTAATTAAAAAAATACAACTGCGCTTTTAAAAAAGATTAATGATGGTTTTATCACTTTTATTACTTTTAAATCACACACACAATAAAAACATGTTAAGAAATCCTTCTTTACTGGCATCCGTATTCATCCAAAAGACACACATTTGAGCCAAATTCCTTAAAAAAATCTGAATTGTTTCCTTCTTAAACGCTTTATGTTTTGTACTCGCGACGAAATAATATTTTCAGCTTCAAAATATATTTTAATAAATAATAAAATATAATATTTGACATTTCCTTCCTATTGATTTTCGTCGGTATGAGTTAACGATTTCTACAATCGTTAACATAAAGTTACAGAATAGCACATTCGTTAACTCAACCGAATATTTTCGTTAACTACCGATGTCGGTTCGTTATTAAAAAAAGTTACAGAATCGCACTACTGAACTGGAATTTAAAATGTAGGTCGCTGTTGAAGTGTAGAGGTCTTTGTTGAAATTCGAACAAAACGTGTACGACAGTACTTAAATGAAGTTAAATATCAAATCAAATAGCCATTAGTACATCAAAATTTTCACTGTTCACCATATTATATATTATTTATTTGTATATTATTCCTTTTCCGCGTACGAAGTAGCGGGTATTTTGCTAGTGTCCTATAAAAAACGAAGAATTGGGGAAATGATTAAAGAAAATACTCGATGGTACTCGATTAACGGATTATATTACTGGAACGTAATATAAGCACAGACATTTATCATTACAATAACAATTGAAATATATTATAATTACGGAAAATTATAGCAAAAATATTTTCTTTATATCTCTCATATTTGACCATTTTAAACAATGTTTAACAATGGGACTGACGAATTCCAATTAAAATAAAAACGAGAAATCGGACAGATTGGCACCCATTATACTATAAGATTATATCTCTGACATTTGACCACCTGTAACAAGCTACTTTGCATCATTAGGCGACTTATCCGCCTGTTTTGGAAAGTTCCTATTAGAAATTGAAGGATAAAAATGGCCCATTTTTCTCTGGAAACTCCACGATTGATTACAAGTTTTATATAATTGTCGACCAAAAAGAGGCAGATCAAAGCTGAATGTTGAAAATAATCGCAACTTATCACCCTTAATACGCACCCATGCCACAAGAACTTCTCAAAACATATCGCTCATTTACTCAAAGAGTGACACATCCCAAAAAATCTAGTTTCGAGAAAAACGCGTTTTAGTTGGCGGTTGAAATTTGACTTTCCAACTTAAAAAGATTATTACACAAAAACTAAAATAACTACTTGGACCATATCTTACAAACAGGTAGCCAGATATCACTGCTAAATGTCGTGCAAAATCAAGCATGCTTCATAAACTCAAAAAACATTTTTGTTTAATTATGCCAAACTCTTAGTAAATGAGCTGTAACTCGTTGAGTTTTAGAAATATCAATATGAAAATTTGACACAAGGTAAAATAAAAGTCGTAGAAAAAATAGAAATTGCTAACTCAGAAAACGCATATTTTGAGTTATCCCACTCTTTGAACAAATGAGCGATATGTTATCTTTGTAATATCAAGAATACTGGTGACTCACCATGCTTTAGATGGATAGACGGACGAAAACACGTAACCAGATCGACTCTTTTAGACATTAAAAACTTTTGAGCGAAAAACCAACATAACGACATGAATCATGGTTTAATAAGAAAGGTTAGCCATAGCTTTATGTCAATTTAATTTTTTTCATTCGAGTATTCCTAAAACTTCAAAACAAGATACATAAACTGTGTATGTGTGTGTGGTGTTTGAATAATATGCCAAACAATTTTAAAAACAATAAATTCATGATTTTTAAAATTGTTTTTACACCATTTGTATGGAAGAAATTCGTCAGATTTGTATTGAAACAATCATTTTATTATATTCACAACTCGATTATGTGGAGAAAACTTAACACTTCATTCATTTTTCGCGTTTTTTATAAAATGCTCAAAAAATGCATTGTAAACAAACCCACTTGTTGCTTTTATTTTGAAGTTTTAGGAATTCAAGCAAAGACGTATAGCAATAAAGACTCGAACAAATGCATTTTCCAAAAACATATGCTAATAGTTCCACATTTTGGTTACAGATGGCTACACAACTCACTGGAATTAATTACAGCAATGCCAATCGTTTTTGATTCCCATTTCTCGCGGCAGAAAACATTAACGTCGTGTTTTGTGGGTGAAATTTATTTCTTTTCTTTTTTTATTTTTCATTCAATGACAAAATCAAAAGCGAATGCCGTCAAACTTGAGTTTTAATGTTTTTCTTGTCAATATTCCAATGAGTAACAGTTTTCGTTTAACAGAATGTTGCTATGATATCGTAGCAACAGAGGTTAACTCCCTCTACAGTTAGTTTTTCACAATTGACTTTTCCTATCTTGTAATATTGACATCTTTGATTCAAGAAAAACAAGGGTTCTATAGATTTTTTCATTTAAATCTACCACTTTACTTATACCATGACATGAATATAATTATTCCAAGTAAATATAAACTTATAAGTTAATCATGTACAGTATCGGCCAATACTAAAGCACCCCCTTATTACGTTTTTTTAATGATAATTTTTTTAAGAAAACAACGTGGTAATATTGTTGTATTTTTCTGTTTATTGTTTATATTTTTAATACTGAAAAAAAAACACAAACTTATACGTCGCAAATATAAGTGGACAAAACTAAAGCGCCTCCCTATTTAAGGAAGAAGAAAAACTAGTGAGATCAATATTTCGTTGCGTATTCTTTATTGTGTATGACACACGCAAATTTTGTAGGGATAGGAGGTATTATGCAACACTGAAAGTACAAACAACCTTGGTATTCATTTTTTGAAAGTACATATTGAGTCTACAAAAACCCTAGTAGGGTTTTGTCCTGTCAGATCCAGTTCGGATTTTATGGCCTCATCTAAACCGTTTTGCACATTTATCGGGCCTTTATCTCAGAAACGAATCGGAATTTGCCCTTGCTGTCTTTGGCAATTTAGAACTTATATTTTTAAACAGACCACATAAGAAAAACTCCATATAGGGCATCAAAATCGATAAAATATAGAAAATATTACATAATTGCTCAAAATTCTGGTTAGTATCAGCAAAACTATTGGGAGTTGAACCAAGTAACCCTGTTTGCGGAGCAATAAAAAGAAAAAAAACAAAAAAAAAAAGAAAAACACCAGCAGTATCAATTTAGTTATAATAAAAAGGATTCAATCCTTTATTTAAGAAATATTGTTCGTATAAACAATATCTGTACCTTTTGTTTACAAAGTTGTTGTGGACGAATATCCAAATTTGTGGTGGACGAAAATCCAAGTTATTTCTTTAATCGACGAAGATCGAATGACCACCCTTTATTTAGCCAAAGAGAGAATAAAAACAAACGATGGACACTGCAAAGTGGCGCCAATTTTAGTACATTCTCATTAGAATTTTACATCTTTCACTTTGTGCGAAAACACATAGTTGCACTTCTGCTAAATGGTCAAGTTCTAACGGAAGAAATGAAACATCATAATTTGAAAAGAGAATTAAACTATTCGAAATTAAACATTGCCGGCCACCTTGAAATATCCAGCGATGTTTGAACTTAATTTCTAGTTCTTTAGTTATGAGTACATATTTTACATTAAACGGCGGAACCGTCAATAGTGAGCATTTTAGCAATTTCTTTCCTTTTTGTACATTTCTTACAATATAAATGGCTCGGAAAGCCCATGTGGTCCGGAGGACCCATGCCAATTTCCATTGGCGCTACATCCACTACTACTTAGTACCGAAGCGTTGTTCAACCTCCCGGATAGGAGCGATTCAATACAATAACATTTTTTTGTAACTGAAAGAAACGAAAGGTTGTTAAATCTCCCGGATAGGAGCCTCTTCGTTCTATTTCGCCAGAACGGCTCTACCGACCAGCTAAATTAAAATCAAAAACGAAGAATTGTTAAATATCCCGGATAGGAAAGTCTTCGTTTTATTTCGCCTGAAGGGCGCTATCGACCAGCAAATTCTAAACTCCCGAATAGGAGCCACTACTAAGAATCTGCTTCCAACTACTTGTGGTTTATAAATATTCGTACATTTTTACTTGTCAGACTAGTAACAGCTGAGAGTAGTTTGTCTTATACAATTTTTCTACTATATGAAAAAAGAAAGAAACCAATTTATGTTCATCACGAACAATTCATTTTAATTAGAATGATTAACTAATTTCTTCGTCGTCCTACAACACCATGTTACATTTGCACGAATTGAAGACCACGGTTAACGCCCGAAAAACGTATTATATTAAACGACTCATTTACACGAAGTGCGAGAATTGTCCGATCAGAAGAACCACGAAATCGTCCATTTGAATATCGTGTACCGATAACAACTGTATGTCCTTTTGAATATTTCATTCAAATACTATTCCACCTCTAGGAGATAGTATTGGTATAACAGCATGAATGTTTTCAGTTGTAAAATTGGTAAACGACAGACAAGGAGATTCAAGATTATGTTGAAAAAGATTTGTAGAAAAGTACTTTGACGTAGTCAATAACACTAAATTCAAAAAACGGCGAATGCTTCACATGAACGTCTGAGAAAATGAATTCAAATATTTCTTTTCCTATAAGAAATGCATTTCGAACTTTTATTTTCCTCATGATTTGCATATCTCACTACTGCAGAATATACTCTTATACTTGGAGAAAGTGGACCAGTAATGATCCAACCGAAAACTGTATTTTGAGCAACCAAAGAACCCAAAATATTAAACTTAATTCCTTGTAAAAGAATTTGTGGATATAGATCAGCACCAATTAGAATATCTACTGGCCTACAGTCGAATAACTGTGGGTCCGCCAAACGAATATTTGGAAGACGCGAATATAATCCAGTACCGATGGAAGTGGAAGGCAGATTTTCAGCAATTCTAGGGACTACCAAAGCCGTTAGCTCTATGCAAAATGTATTCTCGTTTGAGGAACCAATACAGAATGAACAGCACTTGTTGGATCTAGCGGAAATAGTTTGATCAACCCCTGAAATAGTAACCGCTGTTGATGTGGTAGAAATACCAATTTTTTGTTGTAACTCCTCAGTAATGAAGGAAGCTTCGGATGCTGGGTCGATAAGGTCACGAACTGGGTGTGAAACTCCCTGGTGAACGATATTCACCATAGCCGTTCCTAATACGACTTTCCTATTTTCTGCAACGTGGAACACTTGCCTATTTGTTGAAAAGGTACCAGACGAAGAAGAAGAGAGGTCTGGGCTTTGAACTGATACATTTTGCGATACTTTAGGGGTACTTGAATAAGAATTTGACGAAGTCGATTTAGGAGAACCCATATGGAAGGAATTTTTACGATGTAACAGCGTGTGATGTCGCCTGTTACATCTTGAACAGTTATGGTTACTTAGACATTTATGTACTTCATGACCTGGAGTTAGACAATTCATACAACAATGATGACGTCGAAGTGCCGAAAAGCGACTATCGATCGAGCATTTTAAGAATTTGGGACAAAATCTTAAGGGATGAACTAACTTAGGGCACATAATACAAAATCGACCTGAAGAGGTGGATGAGGAATTGGAAAGGCTCAGTTTGGAAAACTTGCTTTCATGTTTATTATTGGATTCAATTCCCCTAATGTCACGAAGACACGTAAGTGTCTGAATTCTTTCTGTAAGAAAGGAATCTAAATCTTTCCATGAAGATAGGACCGATTTATTTTGAACATTTTGTTCCCACAATTGAACAGTGTTTGTGGGTAATCTTTGGATGCAACTGAAAACAAGAATCGGATCCCAATCGTTGGTCGAAACATCATAAATTTCCATAGCAGAAATGCAACTATTTATACCCCGTTGTAATAGTTTCAATCCTGAACATGATTCTATATCAATGACCGGAAGGTCGAACAATAACTTTAATTGGTTATTAACCAGAATTCGTACATTGTCGTACGTCTCCTTTAAAGCATTCCAAGCCAAATTAAAACTCCTATTCGTCAAAGGGAATTTTGAAACAATATCTTTCGCTTCGCCACTAGTTTTCTTCAACAAGTGACATAGCCTTTCTATGTCACTCAAGCGCTTGTTGTCAATAAACAATGCAGAAAAAAGATCCCTAAACTTAGGCCATGAAAGAAAATCGCCATTGAAAATGTCAATATCACATGGTGGAAGGTTTAAACTATGGAAAACATTATCATTGTATGAAGCGGATACTTCAGCTGATGATCTAGTTATATTCAAACCTTCAGGAACAGAAAATCTTTCGCCAGAAGTGGGAGAAGAATTCATCGACCTAGCTCTATGTTCATCAATTTTCCGATTGATCATTGCAATTGTATTTATATAGGCCTTGAAAGCTACCTGATATTTACACTCTGCTGATGTAATGCCATTGGGATCGGGTTTATCAGCAGTTTTTAGGAAATTAAGACATTCGTCAAACATCTCTTTTACTTTTTTCCACATTACTTTAAATTCGGCTGCCTGAGCTTCAAGAATATAGATATCCAGATCTTCATCTCGGAGAGAAGTGAAGTTGGAATCAAACGTAATGAGAGCATCTGTAGCTCTGATGAATCTGTCTAGAGGAGTAACCGACATAACGATGAAAATTGAAATAAAATTTGAATGAAATCGAAAAATTTCCTTTCTAAAATGGACCAAAACAACCTGACTTGAAGAAGTAGTTCACAATGCACGAAAATGCTATAATATATTAACTTGTCAACTAAAGTTTATCAAGCCAACGTCGGAAATCAATGTTGATTTTTCTTAAAATCTGCCAAATTCTAAGTGGTTGTAAAATTTGTATCGAAAAATACACTCTTTTTTATTTTAATGTACCGAAAAATACAATAAAACGTACCAAATTACCAATGTAAAACGAAAAATAGTAGAAACTTCTCAAAAATTCAAAAAAAAATGAACAACAATTGTGAAAATCGGTATCGAAAAATACCCAACTTTATTTTTAATGTATCGAAAAATACACCAAAATCCAAAAAAACTGCAAAATATTCTTTTCGAAAAGTCACTAAATTTTGTTTAATACACAAATGTATCGAAAATACACTATTTTTAATTTATTGTACCGAATAATACAATAAAAAGAACAAAATTGGCAAGAAACATAAAATTTTTATTTTTCCCTATGTACTGAAAGCCTTCAAAATTTCTCTCAGTGCACTAAATTTCGGATATGTGTATCGAATAATACACAAACAAATTATTTCTCAAGAGAAACACAAACGAATAATCAAAACTTTCCAAAAATTTAAATAAATGGATGAAAATCCACAAATTTTGAATAATGTTTAAACTATTGTAGGGTAGAGCTGGCAAACTATTGATATCGGCCCCGTTCGATTTTTTCGATATTTCCGTTTCAAACTATCGATAAAATCGATACTATCGTAGATTTGTCACCCATATTTATTTAGAATCCAAAATGACCAACAAACGTGTTTTGTGTATGTCGTTGAAATACAACTGTAAAATTCAATTTTAAATTGTCGGTACGTGAAGTTTTCGTGCTCTCGTGGTGGACTTTGAAGAGATTTGTTCCAGCAAAATTTCACGGAATCATTTTGGAGAATAATATTATTTAACTTTCTATTGTTACCTGCTAGCAATGAAAATTCCAAAAGCCACAATTTAATTAGTCCAGATCTAGTTCTAAGCGATACCCAGCGAAATTTTCGATGTCATTCAATCATGGGTGCAAGTGATCTGGTATGTCACCTTTTTAGCATCTTTATCGGTGAATTTTATATGAGCGTGGATGCTGTTCATTTTTGGATCCAAAGCATGTCATTTACACCAATGCTTTGGCATGTCATTTCCACCAATGCTTTGCCATGTAATTTTCACCAACTCTTTGATGACATTATCATTACGACGAGAGATTTAACAACGGTGGTTGTGATTTCGAGTCTCCGAACTTCGCATGGAACCCTTCCTTCAAATTTTGCTGGGTGCTAGCACACAATTGACCGCTGAAAATTGAATAACTACTACTCTCAAATTAAATCCACCACTTTTTAAACAACAGAAGAGAGGGATAGTATATGACTGAAAAAAAGGAACTAGTTTCTGTAACCCAGAGAATCGGCGAGTTTCCGATACCGAACTAGTTCATATTCTAGCGGGTACTGAATCGTCGGACGAGTGCGGAGAATTGTTAAAAAATTAGAAAAACAGTTTTAATACAGACAAAAATAATCATGCGAATTAAATTCCTATAAGTCATAAAGTCATTTTGCAGTATACTGCCAGAAATAGCCAAACCCGAAAGCATTATCCAATTCAGAGAGAAAGTACTATAAAGTTCGTGCTTTGCGTGAAGCCATCTTCCGTCAAAATGTGTCCAGCTCGATGAACTTGTTGGTCACCGTTGCCGCAGAAATGATGGCCGTTAAATTCCAAGCTAACTTCTTCATCAACCTCCTTGGTGTTTGGGCTGATGTTGGTGGTGGCGGCCAAGCTCGTTCTTATCCCACCATTCCATCCGCGCCATCCTCCTTAAACTTCTAAAAAACTTCATGAAATCGCTTTGTTCGTTTACACAAAAAGGTCGTAGAATCAATCGCATCTGTTAGTCTCTGTCCATGCTAGAGTGAATTTCATTAAAAAATTGTATGAAATTAGGCGTTCTTAGACGAATTCCTCACACTACAGCAATTTCATTATTTTATTCTACTATTGAACTCGATCTAGCAAGTCTTAATTTCATGAGTTTTTTTAATAAAATCACTCTAGTGTGGACCGGGACTATGGAACTTGATCTAGGAACGCATAATTTGATGAATTTTTTTCTATGAAATCACTCTAGTGCACTCTAGTGTGGACCGGGACTTAACAATTTGCTCTTATTTAGTGATGTCAAAATTTTCGATAGTATCGATATAAAAAACTATTCATCGATATTGGCGTAAAAAATTAAGTATCGATAATATCGATATTTCCATCGATGGTTTGCCAGCTCTATTGTAGGGTGCACGGACTGTAAGATGCACACTAATTACCAACAATAACAAGAAAAACAATTATTTTGTAAAAAATATTCGAAAAGAAATTTCATTAAAATATTCAGAATGAATAAAAAACTTTTCACGCACCCCTCGTATATTTACCTTTTGGCGCGGACCTCGTATATTTATAACACGTGTGTGTGTATATCGATCGAACGATCAACAGAACAGATGACTGCAGTGATGGGTATTTGTTGTTACAACTCAACGGTTGGTGGCTAGTAGAGTTGTTAGTGTTTTTTTCTTTTTTCTTTATTTCTTTTATTTGGCAATTTGAATATGCATTGAAAATACACTAACAACGATATCAATATTTTTCTCGAATAGAAAAAGAATACCAACAAATATTAATCACTGCTCTCTTTAACATTGAATGTTATTTTGAGTACTCTAACGAAGTAATAAGAAATGTAGTTATTCTTGAAGAGAATAACAACAACAACTATAACGACGCGACGGCGTTGTAGGGCGAATGATAGCAAACTAATTTAGCACTTTATTTTTTGTTGTAAAACAATAATTACATTCGCGAATGCTCACTTCTTTGACGGTACTCACCTAGCTTAAATAATAAAGAAGTTGATGACAATAATTATGGGGCATGATGATGTTTATGTTGCTTTATTGTTGGTGACGGAGTCAGATCGCCTTTGTAACACAACGAAAAAACCAATTGTTGTTGCTTCCCAGGTGAAGAGAATCCGAATCCTTTTGCTGGAAGCAATGTATTCGGCTCGATTGGACCAATGTTTGCGGAGGCAATAAAAGAAAAAAAAACCAAAAAGAAAACAAAACAACAGCAGCATCAGTTTCGTTATAATAAAAATGATTCAATCCTTTATTTAAGAAATATTGTTCGTATAAACAATATCTGTACCTTTTGTTTACAAAGTTGTTGTGGACGAATATCCAAATTTGTGGTGGACGAAAATCCAAGTTATTTCTTTAATCGACGAAGATCGAATGACCACCCTTTATTTAGCCAAAGAGAGAATAAAAACAAACGATGGACACTGCAAAGTGGCGCCAATTTTTAGTACATTCTCATTAGAATTTGACAGCTTTCACTTTGTGCGAAAACACAAAGTTGCACTTCTGCTAAATGGTCAAGTTCTAACGGAAGAAATGAAACATCATAATTTGAAAAGAGAATGAAACTATTCGCAATTAAACAAACCCTTTGCAGAAAAATTTCCAAATAAAGTTCTCAGCAATTCTTCAGAATATTCTGAAACTCTTAAATGCTTATTTCATGTTGTTTCAGCGGTATTTTGCATAATATCTTTTACAACACATATTTCAAACACAGTTCACACAAACGGTTTATTCTCGCATTTCGGATTTTACCATATTATTAACATATTTATTAAATCGTCGTTGAAAAATATTCTGAAAACAACGTGATAGTGGCATTTTTCAACAATGTTCTGAGGAGTTTTGTATTACATTCCAGCGAATATTTTTAAAGTAAAAAATATTAAGAAAAAATTAACGATTTTGGAGATATGGTGCGTAATGTACATAAATTATGGACATTTGAGGCAATAAATGTAGTTTTTCGAGTTAATTATTTCTACAAATATTTTATTCTTGCCCTTGTCTACAAATTTGCTTCATCGGTGAATTGAGAATTGCTTAAAAAATTATTATTTAACCATGCTTAGATGGGGCCATAAAATCCAAGCTGGATCTGACAAAACAAAACCCAAATAAGGTTTTTGTCCTCTGGGACTGTACTTTTAAAAAATCCTCAGCTTAAATTGTTTGCACAAGATTACCTTAAATATGTTGCACTGTGTTATTAATTACACTATGCAACATTTTCAAGGTGATTTTGTGCAAACAATTTCAAATGCGGTTTTTATGAAAGTACAGACGCAATAGACAAAAACGCTCTTTGGATTCTGTTTTGTTAGATCGGGTTCGGATTTTATGGCCCTATCTAAACATGGCTAAATATAGACTTTTTAAAGAAAATCGGGCCTATATCTTTGAAACCAATACGAATCTTTCCATGACATCTGCAGCAAACTTGTAGATAAGAACAGGAAGAATGTATTTGGAAACATAATGAACACGAATAGCATCATTTATTGCCTCAAATTTTATAATATATCTAAAATTTCCGTAATTTGTATATATTTCGCAGCGTATTTCCAAAACCATCAAATTTTTCTTAATGTTATCTTTGGGGAAAATATTCGCTGAAATGTAATACACAACTCTTCAGAACATATCATTGTTGTGAAATGCCTCTATCGTGTTGTTTCTAGCATATTTTTCAACGATAATTTGAAAAATATATCAACAATACATTGAAATTTCAAATATGAGAATAAACAGTCTGTGTGAACGTTGTTTGAAATATGTTTTGTAGAAAGTATGATAACAATACTAATAAGAAAACTAATGAATGAATTCAGTTTTTCAGCGACAGCATGTAAACTCATCCTATCTTATCTATCTGGCAGGTCTCAGTTTGTTGTTTATAAAGGCAACTCTTCTGAAACGACTTTACTTACGTGTGGTGTACCACAGGGCTCTGTATTGGGGCCGTTGCTTTTTATCCTGTATGTTAATAGCCTCACGGAGTGTTGTCGTGGTGTCGACTGTACCCCACTTTTATTTGCTGATGATGTGTTTCTTGTATTTTCGGACTCTTATGCAAGTCCTGTTACTTTTGAAAGTGAAATAAATAGCTGTCTTACACGTTTTAAACAATGGTCTATAGACAACTTTTTGACTTTCAATCCCTCGAAAACAAAAGCTATTAACTTCGGCTGCCGTGTTTATAATCCAAATATTTATCTAGATGGTAATCTAATTAGCTTTGTAAACTGCCATAAAATATTGGGTGTTTTGGTAGACAACAAACTTTCATTTGAAATGCATGTTGATTCAATTCAAAGAAAAGTGTTTTCTGTGATTCGTAGACTTTACTCGACTAATTTGTTTCTTCCGTCATGGGTTAAAAGACGTATGGCCTATGCTCTTCTGATGCCTCAAGTTAATTATGGATTAGAACTTGTGTCTGGTACGATTAATTCAATTTTTTTAAGATATAAGCGGATAGTTAATTCTATTGTTCGTTTTACCTATGGTATTAGAACTCGTGAACATATCTCTGATTATGTCGTGTGTTTTCTGGGATCTAGTTTTGAGCAATATGTTTCTCTTAGAATTGTGTGTTCTTTTCATAAGATTATTAAGGAGGGTGTGCCTGCTTTTTTAGCTAATATGTTTAGTTTTTCTATATTTAGAAGGAATACGCAGATAACTATACCCAGGATATACAATGCTACCTTTGAAAACTCATTTGTCATACGCGTTGCAAGATTGTGGAACTATCTACCTATTGAATTGAAGGTTTTTTCTCAATCTAATAATGCTTTTAGGTTAAAACTTTTGCACCATTTTCGGAATCCTAATAATAATCACACATTATGATCCCTTTTTCATATCGATTTCCTGTAGTTTGTAGTCTTTACTTTCTGTTATGATGCTGGCATGCAATATCTCATAAAGATACTTGCATTTTAGTTAATTGATATGTTTTTCTTACTATGTTTGATTTATGGAGATTGGTTTTGGACATACTACTGTCGACAGTTTTGTAACTTGCTTATTGTTGCTTGTTATGGTCTTCTATTCCTTATGATTTTTGTAGTTTTGGTTGGGGAACCATTTTTTTACTGTTTTTATTGAGATTTGCTCTTAATTATTATAAGTTTCTACTTAGGTTGTAAAAATGTTTGTTAATACTATTTATTGGCCTTGGAGGCTTTAGTATTAAAAATGAATTGAATAAATAAATAAATAAATAAATACCGCCTAAACAACATGAAATAAGTGTTGTACAGTTTCAGAATGTTCTGAAGAATTGCTGAGAACATTATTTGGAACATTTTTGCTAAAGGCTACTTGGTTCAACACTCAATAGTTTGGCAGTTACTGACCATAATTCCAGAAATTATGTAATCTTTCCTATATTTTATCAATTTTGATGCCCCATTTGCGGTTTTTCGTAGTTCGTCTGTTTGACATATAAGTTCTACTACTTTAGGACTACAATATTGCTGAAGACCGCAAAGCAAAATTTTCGTTAGTTTCTGAGAAAAAGCACGTATCAATTGAAAAAAGGGTCGTTTTAGCCCGGTATAGATGAGACCATAAAATCCAAACCCGATCTAAAAACACGATATCCAAATAGGGGTTTTGTAGTCTTAATATGTACTTTCAGAAAATGCCCATTAGAAGTTGTTTGCATTTTCAGTGTTGCACAGTGCACTGTGCAACATTTTAGAGGTCATCTAATGCAAACAACTTGTGATG
Source organism: Musca autumnalis (assembly GCF_047663935.1). Taxonomy (NCBI): domain Eukaryota; kingdom Metazoa; phylum Arthropoda; class Insecta; order Diptera; family Muscidae; genus Musca; species Musca autumnalis. The sequence continues at coordinate 112,113,760 of NW_027411755.1, forward strand.
CGGATTTTTTGGAAGCTTACATCAAAACTAAGAAAATCATATCGTGGTTTTAAAAGTTTTGATCGGGTTGCGATTTTATAGCCCATCTTTCTTTGGGATAAATATTTATATTTTTTTTACAATAATATGATAATTGAATACCTATATCTCGGAATCCAGTGGAAATCTTGATTAGCTGTCTTCGGCATTATTGGAGCTATGGTCGAGGAGAAAAAATCGTAGAAGCAGCTAACCCTTAAAAAATAAAGTAGACTAAACTATACAAGGAAAAATGTAAAAACAAATATTTTTTATTACAAATTTATAAAGTCGAGCATTTTAATCAATATCCATTGGGTTCGATAGCTCATTATCTGATGCATCTGATGATAAACACATTGATACGTCATCTCCTCTAGTTTCCGCGGCGCATGCACCTTGGTTTTGGGTCAAGTTTTGGCTCCACCAACAAATTTCGGCTAACAACGCATCCAATTTTTTCCCTTTATATCTTTTTTCCATTGGTGAAGCAATTTGATGGAAGCGTTCTCCGTGCTCATCGGATTCGGTGGGCAATTGCTTTAAAAATTCATCTATGTGAAAATGTTGAAAGTGCAGTTTAAGCGTCATCGACGCATTTATCTCTCTAAAATTTGAAAGCATATCTTTCACTAATTCCTTTGCTTCTTCCGCCTGCACTCTGCTCTTTCCTAAGCACGCAGAGAAAAAATATTTTTCGCTTTTGTTGGAACAAAAATATATGTTTTGGTTCCAAAAATGTATTTGTTTTGTTCAAACATTGTAATCCAAATCCAAAAATACCATCTTTTGTTCCAAACATAGAAAACAAAAACAACTTTCGAATTTCCGCAATATTGTTAAAATCGTTAACAATACCGATTGTAGGAACTATCATAATCTAATTTTGTTTACAAAAAGTATTGTCAATACAGAAAACCAGCCCAGAAATTTTTGATTTGAGTGCATATACTTCTCATATACACTTTTCGCATAACTTGGATATAAATGTCGCGTATAATATTGCAATCATTGATGAACACAATACATGGTTTGCTGCATTGGCTGACAACAAAGACAAACAAAAAGCCACAAGAACCCACCACAACATAAGGAATAATTAAACACCATAACAAACATGAAAAGGAAAGAAGAATGAAACAAAACAGAAACAAATAAAAACAAGAGTCTCACAAGTACATACACACAAAAACAAAGGTAAAGGCAGCATGTCATACAAACACACCACAACTCACCAAAATTGTTTTTTCAACACGGCATCGAATAGCGAGAGAATAGAAACAAATTTTCGAAGAAAAGAGAGAAATATTGTTCAGTTGACACAAACTATTTTTGGATTTACAATACTACATGAGGAATCCAACAATATGTTAACAATACATATTTTGCTCTTGGAATATTGTTGGATCAAACATATTTTTTTCTCTGCGTGAGACGCCATCAATAACGGCTTTAATAGAATCCCAAGCTTTTCGGTGGTTGTCAGTTAGTACTTTCGAAAAACATTCACATTTCATAAGTTTTTTTATGTCCGGCCCATTCAGAACTCCTTAAAAAATATAAATATCTAATACTTTTTTAAGTAAGGATAGCAAATAATATCATTTTTAATCTTGTCATTGCTCAGTTTCGGAAATATATCCTTCAATGTCTCAAAAACACTCGTGTTGTCTCTTACTGTCACTTCTATGAATTTTTTGACAATTCCTAATTTAATATGAAGTGGGGGCAGCAATATGTCTTCTTTGTTTTTAATAAGAGGTTCATTCACCAGATTGAGATGTTGTTCATTTTCGAGAGATCTTTTTTCCCACTCATAGTATTGGAAGTGATCAACTTTACTCCTCGAATTCCAATTACATCGAAAACAAAAATATTTTGGAAAGCCGCCTTTTGTCGTTATACCTTAAACAAAAAAATAAAGTAATATATAAAAGCTAGTTTTAAATACCAATACCTTGCAAAATGTTAATAACTTTTAGGTCACAGCAAATTTTCCATTTATGCTCCGAATATTTTATCTTATTTAAAATATCTTTCAAATTTTCATATGTTTCTTTCATGTTTATAGCTAGTGCTAAAGGAATTGAAGGGTGGTTGTTTGTTTGGTGCAACAAAACTACCTTTAAACTCGAAACTGAGCCATCAATGAAAAGTCGCCAGTCTTCGGCGTAATATTGCAATCCCAATTTATTAACTAACCCTTGGATATTATTGCAATATGCAAATGAGTTTCTGGCATCCACACTGTATAAAAGCTGAAATTCGGCTTGGCGTTTTCTGTAGGATGTTGAACTAACATCTGGCTCCGTTAAATTCTTGCGCTTTAAGAATGATGTCAAAAATTCAGAATTCCTTTTAGATAATCCGAGCTTAGCCACTAAATAGTCCATTTCGTTCTGTGATAGAGGGTTCATTGCCACTTGCAATTCTTTGGGAACAAAATCGGGATCACGAGTATTGTCAGACAAGGGATTATAACTTTCAAATCTCCATGCGGACATAATCTCCGGACACAGAGGCCTCGGTACCTGCATATCAGAACATCGACGCACGGGAAGTGAAGCAGTAAAAGCGGCAACATATGTTTTCGACTTTAATCTTTTCTTATTTAACTTAGCAGCGTAATTAATGCACGCGTAGCACCTGCTTTCGTCGTGACCATGTGGGTCCTTTACCCAGATAACTGGCTTGGCAAACGGCAAATTACCTCTTCGTCCATGAAACCAATTCAAAATAGAAGTGTAGCAATTCTTGCACACTGTATTCGGGGTGAATTCTTCACTGCTAATATCCACTTCATCGAAATATAGATTATATGCAAGTTTAAATTCTGGTGTTATCAAGATCCTTCGATCTTGGTCACGAAATTTAGGCACTATGTGACCACAAACATAAAAAAAAACAAGTGAGCAAAGGCTATAGTCGGGATAGGGCCGACCATGTGATACCCTACACCACTACCCCTTTGCATAAGCTTTTCACTGCTAAACATTTCTTTTAGGGAATATAATCCGACTACCACCAAAAATAATATGCCTCTTTCTCTCTGGGACCCCCATAAGCAACCAAAAATTCGTGACCATCCGATCAAAATTACGACCTGTAGCTTGATTGCAAAAAATGGAAGAATTCGATGCATTGTCGACTATTGTGGTATCTCCCTTGTTTGACCACCTTCGCCAACCTGCTTTACATTGGTGTAAAGGTAATATTTTCTTCTTCCATTTACAGGCTTTGCCGTTGGAATACCACTACTAGAAGCCGATGTATTCACAAAGAATAAAACTTTGAATTTGTCTCCAAATGAGTTTTTCCCCATTCCGACTCCTAAATATTATCCGACTATCACCAAAATCAATAGGTTTCTTCCTCTGTGGAGCCCATCTACCCCCAAAATTTCGTCACAATCCGATCAAAATTCCAACTTGTAGCGTGATTACAAAAAATGGACAAATTGGGTTTATTACAGAATTTTGCAATATCTCGGTTTGCTCACTTACGCCAACATACTTTGCATCAATATAAACGAGATCTTTTCTTCTTCCATTGACGAGTATTCCTGTTGGAATACTCCAACCAGAAGCGGAGATATTCGCATAAGAAAAAAACGTTGACTTTCCTCCACATAAGCTTTTCGCTTATTCCGACTCCTGAATATTATCCGACCATCACCAAACTAAATAGGCTTCTTCCTCTGTGGGACCCGCATCCACTCCCAAAAAATTCGTGACGATCCGATCAAAATTGCGACCTGTAGCGTGACTACAAGCAACTCAGAAAATGGGATGCATTACCGACTATTGCGATATCTCCGCTATTTGACCACCTACGACAACCTACTTTAAATCGTTGTAAAGATGATATTTTCTACTTTCCTCGCTAGGTTTTGCTTTAGATATACCTCTAAAAGAAACAGAGATATTGGCTTTGAATTAAAACGTTGACCTTTCTCCAAATAAGTGTTTTGCCCATTCCGACCCCTGAATATTATCCGACCATCATCAAAATCAATAGGCTTCTTTCCCTTTGGGACCCCCATTAACCCCCAAAATTTCGTGACGATCCGATCAAAATTGCGACCTGTAGAGTGATTACAAAAAAATCGGAAAATGGGATGCATTATCGACTATTGCCATATCTCTGTTATTTGACCACCTACGACAACCTACTTTACATCGTTGTAAAGGTGATATTTTGTAGTTTCCTTGCCTAGTTTTGCTTTTGATATACCTCTTAAAGAAACAGAGATATTGGCTTTGAAATAAAATGTTGACGTTTCTCCAAATAAGTGTTTGCCCATTCCGAGCCCTAAATATTATCCGACCATCACCAAAATCAATAGGCTTCTTCATCTGTGAGACCCCCATTAACCCTCAAATTTTCGTGACGATCCGATCAAAATTGCGACCTGTAGCGTGATTTCCAAAAAATAGAAAAATGGGATGTATTACCGACTATTGCGATATCTCCGTCATTTGGTTACCTACGCCTACCTAGTTTGCATCATTGAAGACGGGATCTTCTACTTTCATAGTCAGGCTTTGCTTTTGGAAATTTTACAACTAAAGCTGTGATATTCGTCAATATAATTAAAATCGCAAAAATGAAAATTGGGGTTTTATTTGTTACTATTGTGATATCTTCGCTGTTTGATCACCTACGAGCACCTACTTTACATCATTAGAAAAGTGATATTTTCTACTTTAATTGTCAGGTCTTGCTTTTGGTATACCCTATATAGAAGCTGAGATATTCGCTTTGGAAAAAAACGTTGTCTTTTTATCCACCTAAGTTTTTTGCCCTTTCCGACCCCTAAATATTATCCGACCATCACCAAAATCAATAGGCTTCTTCCCCTCCGGGACCCCCATCAACATGCAAAATTTCGTGACGATCCGATCAAAATTGCGACCTGTAGCGTGATTACAAGGTTTAGATGGACAGACGGACAGACGGACAGACGGACGGACGGACGGACTGACGGACGGACACACATAGCCAGATCGACTCAGCTCGTCGAGACATTCATTTTGGTATATATAAGTATGGGTCTACGACCATTATTTCGATGCGTTACAAACTTTTTGGCCAAAACCAACTTATAATACCCTCCCCACATAGTGGTGTAGGGTATAATTATATTTGGGCAACTTTTATTATCCATATTGAAATATTATTATTTGCTGAATTTATTTAGACAACGGTATACATTGGTTAAACCTGACAACGTCCTGCTATATGATAGACTAATTAATCTCATAGCCACCTTTACTATATTGTTATAATTTTTTTATTTCTTGTTTTATTTTGTAATAAAAATACCACTTGCCAAGGAATAAGGCCCACAATAAGTTCTACATATTTTTATATAAAGTATATAATACATTTAACGCGACTTAATGATAAAAAGTTATAACAAAAATCATATACATAAAATTTAATTTGACAGCAAATCTTAAATACTTTTATGTACAGCAACACTACGTTTTGACATATTATACATAGTTTTTAAGGAAAGTTGGTTCTAAAATTGTTTATACTCGGCCATAGCTGCAATAATGCCGAAGACAGCTAATCAAAATTCCCACTGGATTCCGAGATATAGGTATTTAATCACCATATTATTGTAAAAAAATAAATATTTATCCCAGAGAAAGATGGGCCCATAAAACCGCAACCCGATCAAAACTTTTAAAACCGCGATATGGTTTTCTTAGTTTCGACGTGGGTTTCCAAAAAAACTGCATTTCATGATGTTTGCATTTTTGGTGTTGCATAGTGTTATACAAGAAATGCGTTTTCTGAGTTAGCAATTTCTATTTTATTGCTTGAGTGGAGTATTCCCCCATTGGCTCAACTTCATTTGTTACCCTCTATTACAGAGAGTAATGTTTTTCAAAACGAACTGACAGTGTTGCAAAATTTTACTGATCGCTTCCAATATCATGATTTCATCCCTTTTTAGCGAAAAAGGCATCATTTCAAAAACTGAGAAGCCAATTGATAATTCCCTTCGCCGGGATGAAATCATGATATTGGTAGCGATCAGTAAAATTTTGCAACACTTTTGAAAAACATTACTCTCTGTAATAGAGGGTAATAAATAAAGTTGAGCCAATTTGGGAATACTCCACTCAAGCAATCAAATGAGATTGAATCTTCAACAATAAACGAAACAAACAAAAAACAGCGGAGGCACGCGCAAAGGAAAATTTGTTAAAAACAAAATTCCAAAAACAACCTCACAGGCAACTGTGGTGATGTTTTTTTTTTCAACTCACAGAATTCGATGAATTCTTAGTTGATACGTTGCTGACATGTTGCAAAATATTTTGATTTTGGTGTTTCTTTGGAAAAGCCGAAAAGTGAGTGTGATTCTCATTCATATGGGAATACTAGACACTTAAAGAGTTCGGGTTTTCGCCAAAAAGGCATCATTTCAAAAACTGAGAAGCCAATTGATAATTCCCTTCGCCGATATCACGGTCAGACTGTCATGATATTGGTAGCGATCAGTAAAATTTTGCAACACTGTCAGTTCGTTTTGAAAAACATTACTCTCTGTAATAGATGGGGGAATACTCCACTCAAGCAATCAAATGAGATTGAATCTTCAACAATAAACAAAACAAACAGTTTCTATTTTATCTACGAGTTCTATTTTATCTTGTGTCACATTTTCATGCTGATGTCTCTAAAACTCGACGAGTTGCAGCTCATTTACCACGAGTTTCGCATAATAGAACACAAATTTTTTTTTAGTTTATGAAACACTAAAACACTTCAAATCATGCTTGATCTTACACAGAAATGTAGCACTGATATCTGGCTAGCTGTTTGCAAAATATGGTCGAAGTAATTATCCCAGCAAACTAATCGTAACGAAATCGGAAAGAAATTCGGACGCTACGTCCGAGTCCGATCCAAAATCGTAACGATATCTTAACGAAAGTTGTGTGGAGTGGTTTACATAATTTCGGAATGCAATGTCGGAGCGAAATCAGATCGATTTCGGAAAGAAGTCTGAAGAAAATCCTTGGGAAATTCCGAATTGAAATTTTTATCCAACATTCTCTCCGATATCGAAACGAAATCGGTACGAAATCTGAACTATTTTCCCCCCGAAAAATCGTTCAGAAATCGGAACGAAATCTGAACAATTTTATTTCCGAAAATTTTCAGACGTGTCTGACATCCGACATTTAGTTTGCTGGGTATTTTAGTTTTGGGGTAATAATATTTTTAAGTTGGCAAGCCAAATTTCAATCGCCAACTTAACACTTCTCTATAGTGGATTTTTGATATGTGTCACTCCTTGAGTAAATGAGCGATATGTATCTGCACTCCTTATAGTAAATACCTTACAATATAAAATTTTAGATCAACTCTGTAAACAGTCTGACCGTGCCCGTGTGCATAGGATTCCTGTGGGGACGAATACACTTATAATAAAATATCATAGACCAAAATAGCCAAACTTTTTTAAATCTCTTATTTTAAAAACAAGTGAGCAAAGGACGGGACCGACCATGTGATACCCTACACCACTATCCCTGTGCATAAGCATTTCACTAGTAAACATTTCTACCGCCAAACATAATGTGCCTAATTCTCTCTGGGACCCCCATAAGCAACCAAATTTCGTGACCATCCGATCAAAATTGGGATCTTTATCGTGATTGCAAACAAATGGAAGAATTGGATGAATTACGGACTATTGTGGTATATCCCTTGTTTGACCACCTTCGCCAACCTACTTTACACCAATGTAACGGTAATATTTTCTTCTTCCATTGACAGGCTTTGCCGTTGGAATACCCCTACTAGAAGCCGATATATTCACAAAGAATAAAAATTTTAATTTGTCTCCACATGAGTTTTTTCCCCACTCCGACTCCTAAATATTATCCGACTATCACCAAAATCAATAGCCTTCTTCATCTGTGGCGCCCCCATCAATCCCCAAAATTTCGTGACTATCCGATAAAAATTCCAACCCTAGCGTGTTTACAAAAATGTAAAAATTGGATATATTACTGACTTTTGCGATATCCCGGTTGTTTGCCCACTTACGCCAACATACTTTGCATCAATATAAAGGAGATCTTTTCTTCTTCCATTGACGGGCTTTTCTTTTGGAATACTCCTACTAGAAGTGGAGATATTCGCATAAAAAAGGTTGACTTTTCTCCACATAAGCTTTTTGCTTATACCAAGTTCTGTAATTATCCGACCATCAGCAAACTTAATAGGATTCTTCCTCTGTGGGACCCGCATCAACTCCCTTTTGACGATTCGATCAAAATTGCGACCTTTAGTGTGATTACAAAAAAATCGGAAAATGGGATGCATTACCAACTATTGCGATGTATGTATTCAGAGCATAGAGAATCATTGCCAAGTTGATGCCATTTATTTAGATCTTTCCAAAGCATTTGACAAGGTCTCGCATTACATTCTACTACAAAAGCTGTCTATAATGGGCATTCATTCTAATTGTTTAAATTGGATTAAGTCATATTTATCTAGTAGGAGTTATACTGTATCAATTGATGGTAAAAACTCTGAAGCTTATATTGCTAATTCTGGTGTTCCCCAAGGTAGTATCCTGGGCCCACTTCTGTTTAATTTCTTCATTAATGATCTATCCAGTTGTTTGTCTAATGCACAATGTTTATTGTATGCTGATGATATAAAACTATTTAAAAACATTAAAAATCTCATAGATGCAACTTTATTACAGCTTGATTTAACTAACATTGTGAATTGGTGTGCAAGTAACTGTATATTACTTAATCTTAATAAATGTTTTTACGTATGTTACGGTCGTTTGCGATCTCCAATTATTATGGAGTATTATGTTAATCATAAGCGCATTTCACAAGTTTCAGAAATACTAGATTTGGGTGTTTACTTCGATTCAAAATTGGTATTTAATTTGCATATTGACTACATTATGCCCAAGGCTTACGCTCTTTTATCCTTCATAAAACGTCAATGCTCTGATTTCACGGACCCTTATGTTTATAAGGCCATTTACTCTTCCCTTATAAGATCTAGATTAGAATATGCTCTGGTTGTTTGGAATCCTACAACTTACACACAAGTTAATCGCATTGAAAGGCTCCAAAAAAAGTTTATAAAGTTTGCACTTTTCTCAATAAATTTTAGCGTTCCATTTCCCTCATATGAAGCTCGCTGCAAATTAATACATTTGCCACTGCTTTACAATCGTAGATACTTACAGTCTATAATGTTTTTGTACAAACTTATTAATGGTTTGATTGATTGTCCCCAACTTCTGGAATTAATACGTTTTAATACTCCCATCCGTTCTCTGAGGAATACTGAATATTTTTATATACCTTATCATAGAACAATGTATGCAATGAATGAGCCAATCTTAAAAATCCTTCGCGAATTTAGTAGAATTAATGTACAGTCAAACTTAGATTTCTCTGTATCTATTATATAAAACTCAAATGACATTCGTACGTGAATCAAAAACTCGACCAGTTTACAACCGATTTGCTTCGCGTTTGTCTTAAAATGTTCGTATTTATCCAAGGAAGGATCTGACGTATTTTATTTTTGAGATATCGGGAAAAATCCGCGAAAATTTGCAAAAATATATTTTGAAGAAAGATTGTCAGTGAGTATTGTCTTAAAATGTTCACACTTATCCAAGGAAGGATCTGACGTATTTTATTTTTGAGATATCGCGAAAAATCCGCGAAAATTTGCAAAAATATATTTTGAAGAAAGTCATTTGTTTCCTCACATTTCGCTGGGGGCTTCTGTTGTCGACTCCATCTTTTTTAATTTGTTTTTAACGCGAAAAATCCGCGAAAATTTGCAAAAATATATTTTGAAGAAAGTTAATTGTTTTCTCACATTTCGTTGCAGGCTTTTGTAGCCGACTTGCTTATTTCCTCCTTTTTCATTTTTTTTCGCGAAAAATCCGCTAAAATTTGCAAATATATATTTTTAAAAAGTTAATTGTTTCCTCAAAATTCGACTTGCTCATTTCCACCTTTTAAAATTTTTTAGCGAAAAGTGTATATGCACAAATTTACAACTGTTTTTTTTTCGCGATTGTTTTAAATTGTTTATATTTATCCAAGGAAGGTTTTGACATATTTCATTTTTTAGATATCGGGAAAAATCCGCGAAAATTTGCAAAAATATGTTTGGAGAAGTTAATTATTTCCTCACATTTAATTGGAGGCTTTTGTTGTCGACTTATTTATTTCCACCTTTTTAATTTTTTAGTGAAAAACTTAAGTGACATTTTAAGATAAAAATTTTTAAGGATTTTTAGTGGTTTCGAGTGATGCAATTTTCATTTTGTTTATTATTTGGGAAAGCAAATACCTTCCGGTGTTAATTTTGTAACTGTAAGTAACGACAAAATGCCTTTTATGCGGTTGTGTTCATATTCCAATACCGCGAGTCTGAAAAGTCGAAATTACCGCAATCAATGGTATATAGGTGATCAAGAATACCCACAGCGCTGTGCTTGAGGCTGAACTCCAAAAATACCGCTATCAAGCGGTGTCGTTCTATGGGTGCTATGCCGAAACGTGGAGCTTCGCCGAACATTTTCGGCAAGAAATGTTTGTACCTCGACCGAAAACCAAGATAAAAATTGCACACGTTTTATTGTATAATGTGCCTAACACCAACAAAATATCGAAAATATGGAGGTATTGTTTTACGTACACTAATAGTCTATTTTAACAATTATCAACATCATAGTGGTATACATCTAATTTCCGAATCTTCAAAATACCGAAAATATGGTATTGTCCTATGGGATCTACTTTAAAACAACGACCGATAAAATCATCTTCAATAACAAAAGCATCTCTTCTTCTCCATCAGGTAATTTGTGTTCATCTGCCATTTCGCCATTACGGCAAAAAGTCGTTCTTAAAAAAAGCTATTTTTTATTGAATTTTAATATCGATTCAGATTTGAATTTAGCTCAAATATAAGTCGTTTTTCATCTTTTTGATGCACCAAACATGCAATATACATATGCCCGATTTCAATAAATTTTGGAATTTGTTACGGAATTTTGCCTACAAATAAATGTGCCAAGATATATCGAAATCGGTCCAGATTTGGATGTAGCTCCATATATAATTTTGGCCGATGTTAGGTATTTGATGCACCAACACGCTATGTATGTCCAATTTCAATTAAGTTTTTAAGTGTGAAGAAATCGGGACTATATATAAATTATATTGAAATCGGTCGAGATTTGTAAAATGTGTGCAGAATTTCGACTAGAAAAATGTTCGACAAAATATTTTGAAAACCGTTCAGATTTCAAGTCATCCTTTTGCTAAAAAATATCACATGGGTAGAGATAAATGAAAATTGAAATTCGTTTTTTGATGGAATCTGATACATAAAGCCAAAATACATGTTCTGGCAAAATTTCAAGCTTCTGCGTTCAAAAAGACGTCCTATTCAAGAAATTGCATTTCGGAAAATGGGATAACATTGCAGATTTTGTTGTAATGGAGGATCCCAAAACTTAGCGCTTTAGCGGTTTTGGTTTCCCTACTTATTCCCATTTGTACATAATTGATAATATTCCAAATACTCGCCCTTATAAGATTGATCTATATCTATAAAAGAGAAAAATGTTTGTACGTTTGTTTGTTTGTAATTTATAAACTAAAAACCACTGAACAGATCTTCTTGAAAATTTGAGAGTTTATTGCAACATCGCCTGAAAGTAAAATATTAACAAAAATATAGTTTGAAGAAAGTTCACATTTTGTTGCAGGCTTCTGTTGTCGATCTTTTTTAAATTTAAATTTGAGGGTTTATTGCAACATCGCCTGAAAAAATACGCTATAATAAATTTTGAAATACCTCCAAGAAACTTAGATTTTGTATGCAAATATCTGATGAACGGTTACAGATACAGCCTCCATATTTGGAGTACCTACAAACAAATGTGTTAAAAAATATTGAAATTGGTTCAGATTTGGATATAGCTCCCATATCATCTTCGTCCGATTTCAAGTTTTTGATGCACCAAAAACACTATATATGTCCGATTTCAATGAAATTTGGAATGTGTGGCGGAATTTGGCCTACAAGTAAATGTGCTGCGGGGTAGCGAAGCGCACCGGGTTCAGCTAGTCTATTATAAAATTCAAAAATATGTTAGAATTAATTTATTTTTAATGCATTAGTCTGTAAGGAATTTGTACTCCATAGACGAAATAAATAAATAAATACATAAATAAATAAATAAAATCTCTGTTATTTGACCTTCTACGACAACCTACTTTACATCGTTATAAAGGTGATATTTTCTACTTATAGTGACTACTTTTCTACTTATAGTCACTTCAAAAGTTTATCAAAAAAGCTCATATAGACAAGTTTTCAAATGATATAGTGCGCGAGCTTTTTTATCGAATCACCTTATAATTAGATTTTAACTAATCTTAGGTAAAGAATCATCAAAATATGATACAGGGATATGAGGTTGTAAAAAATTCATAACTCAAAAACCAAAAAAGTTTTACAATCGATGAATCCGAGTTTCACCTTTTCATTCTGTAAAATGAAGTGCTTTAGGAGGGGTCTCATAATATCGACCATTATAAATAAATTACGTGGAGGCTGTGTAGGCATCAATTTAGAAAAATGAGTAAAAATGGATTGAAGACAACAAGTTTTTTATATTCCTTTCCGATTTCTGACTTAGCCCTGCATTTTATGGGCCTATGACCTAAGAAAGAATCAAAGAATAAGTATAGAATCAGTGTATATTTACCTAAAATTAATGTTGACATTTTGAAGCCTGAATTTTGGAGTTTTTTGATTTTTTAATAATCCGGACGCGCAACAAGATTATCGGGCATGTTCTGGCATTCACCTCTGCACCTCACGTGTATCGAACACACCTAAAGTTGTTCTGCAACACACTTTACACCTAGTTGGGGTGTATTCCTCACACTGTAATTTTGATGGCGAGAGCTGAGTGAATCCTTATTTTTTAAAGAAACTAATTGAAATTTTCTACAAAAAACTTCATAGGACTAAAATTTAATGTGTTTTCTATTAGCATTTAAAAAATATATTTAATTTTCTTAACAAAATGTGATTAAAAAATGTATTTTTTCTTAAGGTACCAAATTCAACATGTACGCGCTCTTGTAAAAGTTCGTTTCTTTGTTTACGTCTGTTTCGTAAACAATCAAAGAACAAAGCGTGCATACCCACCCACGCATGTGTATTCGTTGATGCGCCAACACAGACTGATATTTTTTCATTGTTAATGATAAAGTTTGAAAGCTGTAATAAAGCTTTCCAAAGTTCTTTCGTGAAATATGAAAGCTCTTTTCACGTGAAATACAGAACATCAATTGCTTTCACAGGTGAAGTGCATGTGTGATGGGAAATGGATACACGGTGAATTCCAGAACATGCTCATAATAGGATTATAAACTTGTGATTTTACGTCATTTAATGACCAAAGGCCAAAATTTGATGCGTACATTTTCATAAAAAACCTATTACATGAATATGAAACCAAAACCATATGGGTCAATTTTTTATAGCCCTCATATAGCGTTACCACCCGATTTCAGGTACAGTCGAAATCGCTTGTAGCGTCGGTCAAGGGACCGACAAAAATCGGACGCTACAAGCGATAATCGTTAAAACGATATTTATAAAGAGATGCAATTATATTATGTATATTAGGCTATAACCAGAAAATACCACCAGAAATGCAGATGTGTGGTGACCACTACAACCTTCAAATGTCAAATTACAGTTATTTCGGTTAAACATTTTAGCTAAAATTGCCAAGTACTGAAAATTGGACCTATGTTGACAATTTTTTATGGAGAGGTGTTGTGACCACTAAGAACTTCAAATGTCAAATTACTGCTAGTTCGGTTTAATATTGTAGTTAAAATCATCAAATTACTGAAACTCGGGAGGTACTTTTATATGGGAGCTTTATCAATACATCGACCTTTCTTGACAATTTTTGGTGGAGAGGTGTGGTGACCACTAAGAATTTCAAATGTTCAAATTACAGATAATTCGTTTAAAACTTGTAGGTAAAATTCTCAAAATACCGAAAATCCGTTATATGGGGATACCGAAATCCGTTATACCGAGGTACCGTTATATAAGGCTATACCAAAACATGGACCTACGTTCATAATTATTTCGAATTTAAGTTTTTTGGTCACTAGGAACCCTAAATATCAAATTATAGCTAATTCGGTATAGAAATGTGAATTTAAACGTCAAAATACCTGAAATCGGGCGGTAACGTTATATGGGGGCTATTCCAAAACATGGACCTATGTCAACTAGATATATAAGTTTATTGACATTTAAGAACCCTAAATGTCAATTTATAGCTAAATCGGTCTGTAAATGTAACTAAAAATGTCAAAATGCCATAAATCGGGGGTACCGTTATATGGGGGCTATACCAAAACGTGGACCTATGTCCGCAAATTTTGTTATATAAGTTTATTTACACTTAATAACCCTAAATGTCAAATTATAGCTTAATCGACCTGGAAATGTAGCTAAAAACGTCAAAATACCGTAAATCGGGGGGCACCGTTATATCGACACCTCCAAATAATAGTATGCTAAGTATAAAAAGTGAGTTTTGCAGGAGAAGCTCTCAAAGTGTGGACATTTTTTTGAACTTCAGTACTATGCTTAGTCAATATTTATTTATAACTTCTATTCGGATTGACCGATCATTACCAAAATTTGACAGAATTTAAGTTAAAGGACGTTCGACACCTCCAAATAATAGTTTGCTAATTCTGAACAGTGAGTTTTGCAGGACAAGCTCTAAAAGTTTGGAAATTTCTTTGACCTTCAGTACTATGCTAAGTAAATATTTGTTTATAACTTCTGTTCGGATTGTCCGATTATTACCAAAATTTGACAGAATTTAAGTTAAAGGACGTTAAATATAAAAATGTAAAGAACTTGAAAACATGCTAAGTCGACTTAGCATACTATTGTTTGGAGGCGTCGATATGGAGGCTATACCTAAACGTGGACCTATGTCCACAAGTTTAGTTATATACGTTTATTGACATTTAAGAACCCTAAGTGTCAAATTATAGCTACATCGGTCTGAAAATTTAGCTAAAAACGTCAAAATACCGTAAATCGGGGGTACCGTTATATGGGGGCTATACCAAAACGAGGACCGATATAGCCCATCATCGAACTTGACCTGTCTGCAAACAAAATACGCATTTTCCCAAAATTTCACACAACTTTGGTGGAGAGGTGTGGTGACCACTAAGAACTTCAAATGTCAAATGTTCAAATTACAGATAATTCGGTTAAAACTTGAAGGTAAAAATCTCAAAATACCGAAAATCAGGAGGTACCGTTATATGGGGCTATACCAAAACATGTACCTATGTTCATAATTTTTTCGAATATAAGTTTTTGGTCACTAAGAACCCTAAATATCAAATTATAGCTAAATCGGTCTGAAAATGTAGCTAAAAACGTAAAAATACCGTAAATCGGGGGGTACCGTTATATGGGGGCTATACCAAAACGTGGACCGATATAGCCCATCATCGAACTTGACCTGCCTGAAAACAAAAGACGCATTTTTCCAAAATTTCAGCGTTTTTGTGGATGCTAGAGTGATTACCACAGACGGACAGAATTTTTCCCTGATCAAGAATAATATACTTTATAGGGTCGCAAATGAGTATTTCAATGCAAACGGAAAAACAAACTTAATATACCCTCCATACTATGGTGGAGGGTATAAAAAATTGCAATATTGTCAAAGGTGCATTAAATGCTTTCAAATATCGCGATTTGATAACAAATTGGTCCAAAATGGTTTGATACTGATTATAAATTAGATTAAAACTATTAATAAGCAATTACGAAAAGCGTATATGTCATTATAACAAATAAAATTAAGTAATGCAGTACAGAACTTCAATGCATTTGGTGCGGAAACTTTTTTCGCGATAGGGAAAAAATGACACCGAATTTCATAGTAGTTTTTCATGCCCTACACGGCTATTCGGTGGTATTTTTGATATTTGCAAAAATTGCATAAAAGTTATATCCCTAATGTATATGTAAGTTGTTTAATTAAGTAAATATAAAATTTAATTCAAATGTCTTAAGAACAAAATAATAAAAATAACGATATTAAATTAATTCTGCAGCGGATATATTGCGTTAATATAGGATATGATTCTATATAAAATGGTCTGTTATATTAGTTTGGGCTTTTGAATTCCAACATATGTTTTTTTTATACCCTCCACCATAGGATGGGGGTATATTAAGTTTGTCACTACGTTTGTAACTACTCGAAATAATCATTGTAGACCCCACAAAGTATATATATTCTTGATCAGCGTGCAATTCTACATCGATATAGCCATGTCCGTCCGTCTGTCCGTCTGTCCGTCTGTCCGTCTGTGGAAATCACTCTAGCGTCCGAACGGATTGACGTAGGTTGATGAAATTTTGGGAAAATATGTTATTTTTACGTAGGACTTTTGGTATTGAAAGCGGGCTATGTAGGTCCACGCTTTGGTATAGCCCCCATACAAAATGACGCGTGACGCGTCGTCGTTTTAAGGAATTTTTAAGATATTTGGCCCATTTGACCACCGAATTGGTTGTAGTTTGGTACTTTGTGTCTCCAGAGGCCAAAAAATATTCCTACCAAAGTTGGGTTATATAGGTCCACGTTTTGGTATAGCCCCCATATAAGGCCCCATATAAAGTACGCGTCATTTTAATATATTTTGAATGTATTAGACCCATTTGACCACAGAATTGGTTGTAATTTGGTATTTTGTGTCTTCAGGGGCCAGAAAACATTCCTACCAAAGTTGGGTTATATAGGTCCACGTTTTGGTATAGCCCCCATATAAGGCCCCATATAAAGTACGCGTCATTTGAATATATTTTGAATGTATTAGACCCATTTGACCAAAGAATCGGCTGTAACTTTGTATTTTGTGTTTCCAGAGGCTAAGAAACATTTCTACCATAAAATGTTTATATAGGTCCACGTGTTGATATAGCCCCCATAATACAATATCTCCCGATTTTCGATATTTTGAACGTTTTAGCCTCATTATCACACCGATATGGCTGAAATTTGGTATTTAGTCTTCTTTAGGCGTATAAAACTTTCCCCCAGAAATTTGTAGGTATAGGTCCACGCCATCATATAGCCCCCATAGAACGGTACCTTCCGAATTTCGGTATTTTGAAGGTTGTGGCCACATTAATCCACCGAAATGGCTGAAGTTTGTGGTGGAGGGTATAAAAAGTTCGGCACGGCCGAACATAACGCTTTTCTTACTTGTTTTAATTTAACACAGATCTGAGTATTGAAAGGGTTTCCAAAACACATTCTTTGCTTGTAACATCTTCTGAGTAAATATATTTTTGAAGAGTTTCTTCAGCTAAATACGCCCCCGCGTTTTTAATGGGGACATAAGCCTAGGTTTTGGTATAGCCCCTATATAACGGTTCCACACAATTTCAGGAATTTTAAAGTTTTTATTTATATTTTCGGTCTATATTGCCTGTAGTTTCGTTATGAAATTCTCAGTGGCCAAAAAATTTAATTACTAAAAAGGTAAAAACAAAAAATAATTTAAAAAATTAAGTTAAGGTGTTTTAGTTATATATGTTCTAAAACTAGAAAATAATTTTCCATGGTAGAGTCTCTCAAATAAAATAAGTTAAATTAAAAATGGTGACAATATTAAACGGCAAGCGGTTTATTTGAAAGATTCCATCACGAAAAATTATTTTCTAGTTTTTAGAGAATTTGTAATGAAACACTGTAACTTAATTATACCCTATACCACAATGTGGAAAAGGGTATTATAAGTTTGTTTTGGTAAAAATTCATGTAACACCGCGAAATATTTGTCGGAGACCCCCAATGTGGTATACCAATCTTCATATCTCGACGAGATAAAGCGATTTTGAGATGTGTGTCCGTCCGTCCGTCCGTCCGTCCGTCTGTCCATTATAAATTGTAAACACGCTCCAGGCCGCAATTATGGACCGATCGTCATGAAATTTTGTATGGAGGTCGGGTTCAGATCAGAATAGATCCCTATTCTTATTGGTGATGATCGTGAAATATTTAGCGGGTGAAATGGACCAAAAACATAATATTTATCCAATTTTCTAGCGGATCTGTAGGTCTCAATAATAGTCCGATCAACGCGTAATTTTAAATAAGGTAAGAGTATATCACAAAGGAGAAGCTTGCAATTTGAGATGGCGATCGGATAATATTTATAGGGTTAAATGGACCAAAACTTTTGTGTGAAAATTGTGAAAATTTTTAATATACAGCTTAGATCTTAATTCCTGGAAGTGACATTCCGGACAAGTGAGATATACTTGAAAGTGGAAGGCTTGACATTTCAATTGATGCCAATTATGTTGGTGTGCATGATCAGATAACAGAGTTACAGCCTAATATATTCATTTATTTGTTTGTAGTTTAATAATAAACTCGCTAGAAGTCGCAATTATACATCAATAGTCACGAAATTTTGCACCGGGTAAGAGTATAGGTCGAAAAAGATGCCTACAATTTTGAATGGTGATCTGATATTCTTTAGCTGGTGAAATGGACCATTACTTTTGTATGAAAAATATAAAAATTTTATTTTTGGTCTATATTTTAATTCCTTGAGGGCATATATATTTCGCAAAGTAGCCTACATATGGAAAAAAACTACTGACCTTTCCTCCGATGTAAATTGCAATAAAGTGTTTGCTAGATAACGGGCCTACTGCCTAATATATAATGGGTTTTGTGTAGAGAACCACATTTTTATCCCATGCTACATATTGTCTCTCCAAAAGTTTATGTAACACCACGAAATATTCGTCCTAGACCCCAAAATGCATATCTCGATGAGATAAAGCGATTTAGCGATGCGTGTCCGTCTATTAAAAATTATAAACAATCTTAAGGCCGCAATTATGGACCGATTGGAACGAATTTTTTAAGGATGTTGGGTTCGTGCCCGAATAGAAATGATTAGTTTTTTGTGATGATCGTGAAATATTCAGGGGATGAAATGGACCAAAAACAAAATTTTAACCAATTTTGTAGCGGCTCTGTAGGTCAAAATAATAACCCGCAAAATTTAAAACAAAGTATGAGTTTATGATGAAGAAGAAGCGTACAAACCAACGTGAAGATCAGATAATACTAAGCGGGTTAAATGGACTGAAACTTTTGTGTGAAATTGGTAAAATTTTCAATAACGTAGCGGTTAAACAACGGAAGTAGTAGTACTACATAAGTGGGTTTCATTACATTTTACGTGAACTAAATTTTCCTTTCCTGCTACAAAAATGTCTTTGTCATGCTAGATAACTTTTTGGTTTTGGTCATAAGCATTATACATAACATCTCTGATATTTGATAATTAAATTTTCACAATTGTCCAGGGATAGTGGTGTAGGGTATCCCATGGTCGGCTCCGTCCGACTATAGACTTTTCTTACTTGTTTTTAAATTATTTTTAATTTTTCTAATCAAATCAAAAAAACTATATTTGAAATAATATTTCAACAATAAGTTTTCCCCTTTTATTTTTTGCTATAATATTCAATTTATGCACCTAATCTCTATAAATTTGTTTGCATATTTTTCTATGCATTGCACAATAGGTAATTTGGACTGGTTTTTAGGCAAAAAGTCGATTTTTGCACCTTTAATAACGCGAGTTTTCTAATTTGATTTTAACTAAAAATACAGTTTCTTTAAAGAAATTTCACCATGTGTGTTAAACTGTACAGACGTGTCTTGGTCAACATTTTTTAAGTATATCTGTAATACGTTCTAACTAGGGATCATGATTGCGTAATTTATTTGGTCCTTTTAAAAAATAATATATATAAAGATCTCTTTGCGAATCAATATTTTAAACATATCAATGTTTATAAAAAATCTTTTGGCGCATCAATATTTTAGTTCGTTATAACCGTTTTTATACCCTCAGCCTTTAGGCTAAAGAGGGTATTTACACTTTGATACGACCAAAAATGTGCCTCACCGAAATAATGGTTTTAGACCCCAAGTATGTTTGTACGATATCCGTTTCAGACAAATTTGAGTAGATCTAGCAATGTCCGTCCGTCTGTCTGTCTGTCTGTCTGTCTGTCCGTCTGTCTGGTTGGCTGGTGCGCACGATAACTCTCGAACCGATCAATCGATTCGGTTCAAATTTTGGGTATCGAAATATTTTGTCCAGATTCGATTTAAGTTCGAAGATGGGCCATATAGGTCCACTCCTTCAGGTACCTCCCCCACAAATGTTCAAAAATTGTCGCAAAACTTGTGCGCACGATAACTCTTGTAGGAAATAACCGATTTGGTCCATACTTTGCACATCGTGTAATTTCTATCAAACTTAGATTAGGTTCCAATATGGACTCAATCGGTCCACTCCTTCGGGTACCTCCCACACAAAATTTCGGAAAAGTCCAGTTTAGGACCTGGTCTCGAATCGCTTTGATTTTTGTTGTAGCAACTTGTATTCG
The DNA here is from genome assembly GCF_047663935.1 of Musca autumnalis. Lineage (NCBI taxonomy): Eukaryota > Metazoa > Arthropoda > Insecta > Diptera > Muscidae > Musca > Musca autumnalis. Next base: position 112,134,385 of record NW_027411755.1, read on the forward strand.
CTGTCCTCTACTACGCTGTAAGTTTTATTAGGGGCGCTGTAAGTTTTATTAGGGGCAAGTCCATACTTCCTGAGAAAATAGCCTGAAAGTTACAAAAACCCTATGACACCGTGTGTAGTGGTTGGAACGCAAGATAACTCTCGAACGGATCTGCCGATTCGGTCCAAAATTTGGCTTTTGTAATATTTTGCCCAAACTTAGTTTAAGTTCAAAGATGGATTCTATCGGTCCACTCCTTCCGGTACCTCCCCCACAGAAGTTCGAAAATGTTCGGAAAATTTGTGCGTACGATAACTCTTGAAGGGAGTAACCGATTTAGTCCATACTTTGCACATTATGAAATTTCTACCAGACTTAGATGAGGTTTCAATATGGACTCAATCGGTAAACTCCATCGAGTACCTCCCACACAAAATTTCGGAAAAGTTCAGTTTAGGACCTTCTCTCGAAACCCCTTGGTTTTTGTTGTACCTTCTTGTATTCACTGTCCCATATACGAAGGTACAAGTTTCCTCAGGGGCAAGTCCATACTTCCTTAAAAAATAGCCTGCAAGTTGAAAAACAAACCCTATGACACCATGTTTATGGGTGGAAGCGCAAGATAAATCTCGACCGGAAATGCCGGTTCCGGCCAAAATTTGGCCTTCGTAATATTGTTTTCAAACTTAGTTCAAGTTCGTAGATAAGCCACACGGTCCACTCCTTCAGGTACATACCCCACAAAAGTTCAAAAATATTCGGAAAAATTATGGGCACGATAACTCTTGATGGGAGTGACCGATTTGGTCCATACTTTACACATTCTCATAATATCTACCAGATATAGATCAGGTTCGAATACGGACTATATTTGTCCACTCCATCCCGTACCTCCCACACAAAATTTTGGATAAGTTCACTTTAAGACCTGCTATTGAATCACTTTGATTTTTGGTGAAGCAACTTACATTCGCTGTCTCAATTACGATGATAAAAGTTGTTTCAGGGGCAAGTCCATACTTCTTGAGAAAACAGCCCGAAGGGTGTAAAAACCCCCTATGGCACCCCCATGGTCTATGACGGTCCATTCCTTTAAGTACCTTTTCCGCAAAATTTTTGAACTTTAATCCTAATAAACATTTTTGTCGGTTCATACGACCAAAATTTTGAAACCCCCCTAAATACATAAGGTTTTTTGTGAAAAAAGTGTTTCAATTTGCACAGGCTGAGGGTATATCTCTGTCGGCAAAGCCGACTGACACTTTTATACTTGTTTTGTTTTGTTTTAACCGCGTTCATTGGGTTGGCACGAATAAAATAGGTTAAATGAGAATAGGGGGCAGGAACAAGAATATTTGTTCGTTATATCCCGCGTTCGTCATAAACGTGTTCATCTGTACAATTCATATTAAAGCTTACTTTTAAATATCATATATTAAAATATTTTAAACAGTGCTTAAATTCGTCGCCTGTGTTAAAATTCTACTCGCGGGGTGACAATTTTTGTTCGTTATAATTGTGGTCGTTTTAAGAAGTTGAATGAGTGTACAAATATTAAGAAAAATTCTTTGGGAACACAAACTTTGTTCGTTAAAAACGTAGTTTCTTATAACCGATCTTCGCTATATCCGAGTTCTACCGTGTTATTCTTTGTTTTAGCTTACTTTTGCATATAAAGCATTAAAAATATATAAAAAGCCCATAAGTCCACTGCTATTAATTTTTGCCTCGAAGACAGGCCAAATTACCTATTGTACATTGAGATTGTGAGATTCTGTAGATATTTTTAATTTATTTTTTTTCAATGTTTGTCGTTCTCTGGGGCAGAATAGTTTGGAATTACCTTACACGATTTTTTTAATATTTGTTGATTTTCCCTGAAAATAAAAATAAATTTATTAAGTATTTAAACATCTACGAATAGATATGGAATCCTGTTAACGATTACTACATTCATTTTCTCATACAAATAAATAAGAAAATTTTCAATATTCTTTCTTTATATGAGAACAAAAACCGCTATATATTTTGCGCGCACCAGCGAATTCTGTGTACGCGAACGGATTTAATTTTTTCCTTAACTTCTATACCAAAAATCGTAGATGTGCTCGCAAAAACAAATTTTAATTTTTTCAAATGAAATTGCAAAAGAAATTTGGTTTTTTACCATATGTATTTGCAGCAAAAAATATGTGCATATACAGTTAGTCAACTAAATTATTACAAAATTTTCAATAATACAACGTTTTATTGGTACCCATAAATAATATTATTAATATATTTGTTAAAAGTTTAATTCTTAAGGCCTCGACACATAAGAAGCATGGCATTCTTGCTGAATTCATATCTGATAAAAGACTAAAGACCAAGTTCGACCTAATAAAAAGATTTCAGAATCACATTTGAATTAGGTCGAACTTGGTCTTTAGTCATTTACCAGATATAACTTAAGCAATAAAGCCATGCTTCTTATGTGCCGAGGTCTTTACACATGTTTATTAATAAAATAAAAAAGTAGCTAAATTTCACTAAAAATGTTCCTAAAGTTAACAAAAAGGAAAACAACTCATTTCTTGTACTCTCAACTAATTTTTTGCAAACTGCACAACTTTTCATTCTTACGGGGTATTTCTGGAAAGGTTGGTCGTAATATTTCGGATGCCCACCTCGGGAATCAATAAAAGCATATAAATGCCTCGGATTTGAATACTTAAGCTTCGGAAAGTCATATTGCAATGGTTTGGGTATCGATAACTTTGGTGCGGGTGTATAACAACCAAGTCCCACGTAAGTAAGGTTTATGTTTAAGGTTCTTGGTAGTATTTATATTGTAATTTGTTTGAATTTTCAGGGTCAACTAACTCAAATTTCTGGACGGATTTTTTTAACGATCAAATAAACCTCCTGTGTCACTCTTTCCTCCAAACCCGGATGTTACCAACGCCTCTGATTGATATACAACCCCGTACCATAACTTAAAATTTTCCGAACTTTACAGTATGTATTCCATTTTAGTTTTCCAGGGTTGTGAATGGTTTTCGCCATACTTTTTGGCCCCATCGTGATAGTATAAAATAATTTTCGTCTCATCAGAAAATATAATGCCATCCCAGTTCTCTAGAGGCTGTGACAGATTTTGCTGTGAGAGCAACAGTTGTTCCTAGCCACTCCCATTGAGTACTTGCTATTTGCAGCACTTTTCTGACTTTTTCTAGTGACACGCTTACTCCAGAATCATTTTCAATTTGAAAAGCCTACTTTCCGAGGCTGGCTTGGGCTATATCGTTGATTTCTTTAATTACTCTTCTTTCAATTAGTGGGGTCACTACTTTTGGTCTGCCAGGTGTCACCTTGAGTTTGAGCGTTCCTTCTCTCTCGGAGCGTTACACTGTTCTCAGCTTAATAGAGGTGATTTCAGCGATTACTCGAGCGGATTTGCAATTTTTTAATTGGAATAAGCCAAATGTATCAAATTTTCCGAAGCGCGTTTGCCGGACATTGGGTTTTTCCGAATACACCGTCTTTGCTGAACGTTACTAATGACAACACACTATGACGCGTCAAGAGATTACATCTCACATACCGTACCATATTTTCAGATTTTTATAATATACTATTTTGTTCTTAGAATATGATTGCTCCTACAATAACTCTTCTCTGCGTGTAGTTATTCCTAATTGAAAATCTGAACTTATAAAAATTCTTCGTTTGCAAACATTTAGTTGAATGTATTTATACTTGTTTACACCAATCCAATGTAGACATCCCACTGTGCCACATGGAATGTTTGCGAATCGGTTGCAACTTGTGTTAATTTGAGTCCAATTTACTTGGCGTATAATAACTATAATTTCATTAATGGAATTCCGTGTTGTCGGTAATTGAATTTAGTTTCATTACATAACTCATTGCTTGACTACGCTGGCTGCGACAACAACGACACTCTGAATTGATGTTCAACATGTTAAGGACATTTATGATGCTGTGCAATATGTCACACGCTGTGAATGGGAAAGTGTTGGCCGTAATAGCCGGATATTTTCAAGATAAAAACATACATACATATATACACTCTTTATGACATACATAAACCAAAGGAAATTATTTGGTGCTGAAATGTTATTACCGTTTATGAGCCCAAATTATGATTGAATTCAATTAATAATAACCAATCAACATTATGACTCCATTATTTCAATGTAAATTAATTATTCGTGGCAATATGGCAATCAATCAATTTACTTTAAAATTCAGACTTCAAATCGATGTTGTTCCTTGATTATTCTTATTCAAGACTTTTAACGACATTTTATATTCTTTTAAATACATACGCCTAAAATTTGTTGGGAATTAAATAGTTGATCGCTTCCAAAATGTTGTTATGGAACAACTACCAAGGAATGGTTGCAACCCAGTTAGGCTCTGTTTTCACTGTTTCACATTTCAAACATCAAACCATTTCGAATATAAAATGCAAAAGATTAACAACAAATCTGGCGCCAATATGTCATTTGGTGTAATCTTAACAAGTAAAACTAAATGGCCAACAAAGGAAAACAAAATAAAAGCAGAACACCATTCGACACCAACAAAGACCAGAGGAATACATGTTCCGATCTGCATAATATGTGAGAGGAAAGCAATGCATAAAATAAGACTTCATTAATTCCGCAAAAGGACAACAGCATGGACGCTTAGACTACAACACTCGATCTGACCACAAATGGAACAGTGAGCGCTCCCATGTCCACGATTTCTTATCAAGAGCAGACAACGTGGCAGAGTTATAAAATATAAAAATTAACAACATGATGGTAAGGGGCAGCAAATAATTTTTTACAATACACCATGTGGCTGTTTATGAGGCTATGAATAGTATTTGGCTCCACGGTTTACCAGCTTCGGACGAGAGTGTGGCTGTTATTATGCCCACACTTTTGTGTTAACATAAACATTTATGAGAAATTTGTTTTTGCTGCTGTTGTTTCTGATGATATTTCTGCTGAAGACAGACACAACATACAATTGACAAACAAAAGACTTAGCGAACAAACTTGCCACATAGTATCGCAGAGCTGAAATGCAGGAACGTTGTGTGCTTGGAGTTTATTTATTTCTTCTCTCGTCTGCTACTGATTAAATAAAAGGGCACAGAAGTACAAAACCGAATGCAGCAAACAGAATTATAACGCCGCAAACATATGTGTGTATGTTTCGACATGCATTTACAGGCAGGCGGGTAGGCATTTTCCGATATCGATATAGAGTAAGGTCATATTAAATAAAACAAATCCATTAGGTTGGCATGTCGAGAACGACGAATTGTGACGCCAGAACATACATGATTATGGGACAATTGAATTAAGATAGGATTTGGCCCCCAAAAAACAATTAAGCTCCATCAAGTGGGATATAATAGGAGTTATTATTTAATTTTGAACAGCATGAGATTGAGGTGTAGAATAATGAAATTTCAATTACGAAAATAGTTGAATAACAAATCCTAAGTTTTAACTGTATGATTTCATTAAAGCAACAATATGTCTAAAAAACTGTAAAAATTGTAATTGCTTTATTCAGAACACAACATTGGACTATTTAGGCAATTTTGAATCGAGTGAATACATACACAAAATTCTACATCGCGCAAGAAATACATAACACACTTTAATGAAAGAAAAACGGAATAGGTTAATTTATAAAAAAGTAAATAATAATGTAGTGTCACACCTTTAAAAAGAAGAAAACAAAAATGTAGAAGCATCGTTCTACACCTCTCGTTAGTTGTGAAATAAAACACATTCTTCTGTCAAAGTTAAAGTCATCAGCGGGAAATCTGGAATCAAATGATTATATAATGTCATAAATAGGTACATCCATATTTCAAATTCATATATGTTTTTATATGAAAAATGTATTGATGTTATTAAATACCAATATTAAATGCGATTTCTTCTTTGTCTCAAAGCCTATTTCCATTCACCTTTTTGGAGTCAATTATAAAATTTCCAATTATAAAATGTATTGGGTTTTAATTTACTTAGAAGCACTATTACTTTAAGAAAACACAAAACACTGATTAATTTTTCACTTTACCGACCCACACTGAAAGATAGCCCAGAAGAAACTGCCAAAATAAATCAAACTGCCTTTCTCGCAAAAAAAAACCAAGCAGAACAACAAGTGAGAAAAGGCTATAGTCGGTACCGGGCCGACTATGTGAACCCTACACCACTACCTCTGTGCATAATCTTTTCACTCGAAAACATTTCTTTTAGGGAGATACGAAAGTTTTATTGCAGAAAAAGGGATGCATTACCGACTATTGCGATATCTATATTATTTGACCACCTACGCCAACCTACTTTGCATAATTTTAAAGACGGGATTTTCTACTTTCTAAGTCAGGCTTTGCTTTTAGAAGGTCCCCAATCAAAGGTGTGATATCCGTCATTATTATTAAAATCGCAAAAATGAAAAGTTGGGTTCTATTTGCGACTATTGCGATATCTTCGTTGTTTGACCACCTACGACATTCTACGTTACATCGTTGCAAAGGTGATATTTTCGTCTTTCATTGCCAGGTTTTACCTTTTATATACCCCTTATAGGCGCTGAGATATTTTCTTTGGAATAAAATGTTGACTTTTTCTCCAAATAAATTTTTTGCTCATTCCGACCCGTAAATATTATCCGACCATCACCAAAATCAATAGGCTTCTTCATCTTTGAGACCCCCATTAACCCTCAAAAGTTCGTGACGATCCGATCAAAATTGCGACCTGTAGCGTGATTTCCAAAAAAATGGGTAAATGGGATGTATCACCGACTATTACGATATCTCCGTTATTCGGTCACCTACGCCGACCTAGTTTGCATCATTGTAAAGATAGAATCTTCTACTTTCATAGTCAGGCTTTGCTTTTAGAAAGTCCCAAACCAAAGCTGTGATATTCGTCATTATAATTAAAATCGCAAACATGAAAAGTTGGGCTTTATTCGCGACTATTGTGATATCTTCGTTGTTTGATCACCTACGAGAACTTATTTTACATCAATAGAAAGGTGATATTTTCTACTTTCATTGTCAGGTCTTGCTTTTGATTTATCCCATATAGAAGCTGAGATATTCGCTTTGGAAAACAACGTTGACTTTTTCTCCAAATAATTTTTTTGTTCACATTACGACCCGACCATCACCAAACTGAATAGGCTTCTTCCCCTCCGGGACCCCCATCGAAACCAAAAATTTGGTGACGATCGACTCAGATCCAGACATTCATTTTGGTATATATAAGTATGGGTCTACAACCATTATGTCGATGCGTTTCAAACTTTTTGGACAAAACCAACTTATAATACCCTCTCCACATAGTAGTGTAGGGTATAACTATTAATTATAAAATATATAAACATCGTTGAATGCTTCTCTTTCAAAACGAAACACATTCTACTTAAACTTGAAATCGTCGGCATCTGAAATCAAATGATAATATAATGTATTAAATGGGTACACTCATATTTCAAATATTTGCATGTATATGAAATGAAAAAATGTATTAATGTTATTACGAATCCCCCCATACCATTGCTATCGCAAACGATTCGTTTTCGAATGTTTTTCGATAGTTTTGCGGATATTTTGTTCGAAAACGACACACGAAAACGAATTGAAAACGATTCATTCGTCGCTCAGTTTGTGGCAGGAAAACCTTCGAATTCGAATATCGTTAATAATATTATTAGCGAATGAAAGATGATAGTTTTTACGATAGTGGCGAAAAATATTTTTTGTGGAGTTTCTTGATGTTTCTGTTATGTACCTTTCCGTTTTTATTTCTTTATGTTTGCGACTCGATATGTAACTGTTGATAAACATTGTTTTCTTGTGTTTAGCAACCTACCCATATGTTGTCTTTATCAACACTTATTGTCTATATTATACGTAGCATTTATATCGAAATTATTTGAAAAAAGCAAATGGGAATTTTTTACAAACAATATAAATTTTTTTTTGAAACAAAAAAATTTTCAAAGTAAAAAATGTTTCTCGAAACAATTTTTCTTGTGAAGAAAAAACATTCGCCAAATGTTCGAAAACGATATCGTTTTTAAACTTTTTACGAACAAAAGAACAACGTGCTTGTGTACACCCGAAAAACATTTGCCAATTCTTCGAATGTGATATCGTTTTCGAAAGTTGTGCCGAACCTTCGAATAATATCCGCAATTGGTATGAGGGGATGTCAAATGCGATTTCTTCTTTGTCCAATAAAATATTTCCATTCAATTTTTTGATTCAATTATAAAATTTCCAATTATAGAATGTATTAAACATTTAATTTACTAAAAACACTATTATTTTAAGAAAACACAAAACTATGATTTATTCACTCACTCCACCGTTTTCACTCAATTATTGTTTTTAGAAAACTAAAAAAAGAGCAAAAATACTTCATGTCATTTTTTTCTCTTCGCTTGGTTAACTGTGTTAAAATGACTGCTTGTGGAAAAATCACAACAACAAAGCACATGCGTTTGGCCGCATACGGCATACACACCACCAAAGCAAAAACAAAAATTTTTACCCTCCCGTTTTCACTTCCGCATCTTCTTTTACACCATACACACAACTCTTTATTATAATGCGGCATTCCGTAACCGCGAGAGCCCTGTTGTTACTCTCTTTGACGAATATCTTCTCTCCATCCATAAAAAATATGTTCTAACATAAAAAATATGTTTGGTACCCAAACAAATAAAATTGAGATATGTTACAAAATGTCCAAACATTAATTTGTTTGGATCCAAGCATATTTCTTACATATATTTTTCTGTGTGTACACTAAACAATCGATTACTTTAAAAGGGTGCTTTTCTGTTTCACTTCTGTTTCTTGACTCAGTTTTTCTTCATAAAAATATAAATATATTCTTTCCATTGCCAAATACAAGGAGTGTCATAGATCGCAAAACTCGTAAATTCGAATAACTAAACTGTTGATGAGATTAGTCGACTATTCTAATCGGAGTCGGGCTATTTAAAAATGCATAATCATATGTCTACAAAATAAATTAACATTTGCTGTCTTCTTAAAACTCATTATTAATTAATTATAATTTATAGCATGTTATTATAAACCTACATACATACATATCTCCACACGCATGTTTGTATGAATCTGAAAATAATCTAATCGAGGTGTGTTTAACACAATTATTTTCTCTGTTTTCGATTTTTCATAATCTTTGCGGTGTTGTTTCTTCAAATTAATTAAATATCGTAACGAATAAATGTCATTAATTATCATTGACATAGCCGTGGGACGTTTTTATATCTTTAATTATGAATTCGATTAAAATTTTACGGTATTTCTTGTTTGTTACTGTGAAGTTTGCGGGAAACCCTTTACATCCATTATGATTAAAACGTTACGTTTTTGTAGATGTACAGATGAATTTTTATGTGATTATTTATAGTTTAGTTGTGTGGCCAAATTTATAGTAAAACCAGGAACAATGCCATCCATAATCGTTAAACATATACACACAAACATATGTATATAAATACTCTGACTGTCCAGAGATATTGCACTATTAAATATGCTATAGTTTGTTCACAGCAAATCCATTTAAATGACTATTGTGTAAAACATTAGGTGTGTACGATAACCCAATAATTTGTACAAATTCGTACAAATTTTTGCTGAATGCTGTTCGATAACAAAATTATCCAGCAAAAGAGAGCGAGTTTGGAGAGATTTTTGGAGAGTTTTGTGACTGAGAACTTGCAAATTTTTGCTGGGAAAGTTTGTCCCGCAAAAATTTGCAAGTCTGATCAGCTGACTTTTAATCACATGTTCAATGTAAACAAATCGAAATGTTAACATTTTCGACCAAGAAAATTTCACGATTGCACATTTTTTTAGATTCTAAAGCGTTGTGGATAGGACTAAAGCATTTAATAAGTAAAGTGCAATTTTAAAAGTTATGTTTTTGTTCCGTTTGGTTTAAAATATCAAAAGAAACAAAAACAAATTTCATACATTTTCGGAAACAGCTGACTTTCTTGCAAGTTTTTGCAAAATGCTGTTCGATAACTTTCTGCAATTTTTCTTGCTTGAGAGAGTAAAATTCACTGAGAGAGGTTGCTGGAACTGACTGAGTAATTATTGCTGGGAAAGTTATCGTACACACCTATTAACTCAAAATATCTGTTTGGGGTCGTGGATGTCATGCACTTATGCATGACGTACACGCGACTTAGGGGATGAATGACACCAAGCAGCGGTCATGGCCGGCTTTAACATGACAAAGCCCAGGATTTATCTTAGTCCATCTTTCATCTCAAGTGAACACTGACGTCCCCGCGGTTTCACCTGGGCATAACGGTAACATCTTGGTTTGGGCGTTGGACTAGTAATCCACCCTGTCAAAATACAGCCTACTATGAAAAAGAAGAAAAACAATTCCTCTAAGGTTGACGACTGCTGCAAACGATTTTGCGCCCATGCCCCGACCGAAGAGAAAGATGAACAGACCAATGCACAGTGGTTCCAGCCATTGGCCAAAAATAAAAAAAAATTAATGTCAAATTTTTAATTCAACATCTGACAAGTAAGAATAACTCCAAAAGAATAAGAATAGCTCCAAAAGTCGGAACATTTGTTTAATATTTTTTGTAGTAAGTAGAACATATAACTTTTTTAAAGTTACAAGAAACCCGGCACATATTATGAAAGATGACCGAAAAATATAAGGAATAAAATTCTACAAAAATGTTGGTCATAAAATTTCATTATAGGCCCTTGAATACACCAGAACTCTAAATAGTTTTCCTCAAAACAGTGGATACCACTTTCGGTTTATCATCATCATCATCTTTTCAATCGGAATCTGACCAATACCACTACTAATCTTTACAAACTCTAAACTAAATTTTCTCCTTAACCATTTTTTCGCTGTTAATTTCCTAAAAAACGCTTGAAAATAAATGAAAATCGATTTGATTGTGAATAAAATATTTCAAACTTTTACAAAACACAGGCGTACAATGGACTGGCTTTCTTCAAAATATACTGTTGGGTTTAGACCCTAAGTATGTTTGGATTAAATCTGTTTCAGACAATTTGGAGTCGATTGAAAAATGTCCGTCCGTCTATCTGGCTGACGGGTTGGTGCCTACAATTACTCTAAAACGAAGCAACAGATCGGGTCCGAAATTTGACATTCGTATTATGTTGTCCGGGTGCCACCGTGGTGCAGTGGTACGTACTCCGGCTTTACACGCTGAAGGTCGTTGGTCCGATTCTCCGGCCAGGCAACCTTAAAACTGTTCAAAGTTGCAAAATACCCCTCAGTAATTTGGCAATATTTCCTGAGTATTTCAGCTGTAAAACTTCTCTACAAGTGGTGTCATTAAGCAGAAGTCCCATATCATTGAACAAATACGAATCCGTGTGCACTCAATAATATGAGAGAAGTATCCCTTGTGTCATCTGGGATGTTTGTGGAACAGTTATATTATTATTTTGTCCAAACTTAGTTTAACTTCGAAGATGGGCGGCAGCAGGTTATCCTTGTGGCCTCCTTTAAGACAGTACAATTTCTTTTTGGGGGCAATTCCATACTTCCTGAGATAATGGCCTAAGAGCTCCAAGAAACACTGACAACAACAACTAATAATAACTCTCGCAGGAAGTTTCTTATTAGTCCAAACTTTGTACATTGTATTATTTCATCTAGTCATCTATCAGGATGGAATATGGACTATATCGGTCCCGTTCTTTGGACGGGAAAAGTGAAGTTTAATAGATTATCTAGGATCGTTTTGATTTTTTTCCAAAACGTACTTCTTGCGGGCTTCATGGGTAGTATTATTTCTTACAGCCTCGAATTATGTCCGAATATCGACTACATCGGACCACCCTTTCGACTACCTCCCACTTAAACTTTAAAAAGGGAGCAGTTTATGGATCGTCTGGGATTGTTTTTAAATTTTGGGCAACATGTTTTGTATGCGGCTCTAGTTAATACGATACAATTTTTTCGCGGGCAAATACATACTTCCAGCTGACTGACACGTTCTTACTTTAGAAAAGTCGTCAATGAATTCGTTGCATTTGTTTTTGTCTCGTCCTTGGGGTACCTCCTATACAAAATGTTTGAAAAGTGAAGTTTAACAGCTCATCTCGAATCGTTTTGAATTTTTTCTTCTTTCGGGCCTTGTTACGACGGCGTCACTTTACTCGAGGACAAGTCCTTGTTAACTGAGATAATGATCCAAAATCTCCTAAATCCCCATATACATATATCCCCATATACATATTTATATGTTTATATATGTTCGGCCGATTTCATGTACATATTTGATGTACCAAACATGCAATTATTATTATTAAATTTAGAAAATGTCACCAAATTCGGACTAAACACAAGTGTGCCAAATTATGTTGAAATGAGTTCAGATTTGTATATACCTCATATTTTTAATGGAATATAATCTAATTTTAATGGAATTTAGAAAATGTGTCGGAATTTGACCTAGAAATATGTTTGCAAAAACGGGTTTTGAAAACTGTTCTGATTTGGAAATTGCTCCCATGTATATTTTCGGCCGATATCATGTACGATGGATACTATATAAGTTTCTAACTTTTACATTGAAAAGATTGATATGTTTTGTCATAAACGTACTTAGTACAGTTTGACAAACAACCATGTGTTGCGTTCTTCAAAAAATCAATCAATCAATCAGTTTGTGGACTTTATTCTGATTATTGTACATTACTATTTATGCAATCTTATTGATAGATAAATGTATCAAAATATACAGGTGGTCATGCAGATTATATGTATCAACATATCTTATTTTGAATATAAGTGATTTTTATGTTTGCTGTTCAAATATATTATTGGGATTTGAATATAATGAAAAAATCAGAATAACAATACCAGGCTTCCTCTTCTAAAAAAAATTCCATATTTGGAAATATTTAAAAAACGAATCATACATTTTGGGTACAATTTGCTAATTTTTCAAATAAGTATATCTGTATATTTAATTATATATGAATGAGTGTATACACTCGTAATAACGTTCATATTTTGAGCAAAAACGCTTCAGTGTAAAAGCCAAATTGAATCCATTCGAATATTCCATATAAAGGAAACAAAATTTTTTTCTTCCCAATAATAATATATTCAATATATTCAGTAAAGAAACCCAATTAAGTATGTTCATTTTGGAATGTCATCTCCACTGCCTTAGAAGAACCTGAGTGAGGCATGAGGCATAAAAATAGGGTCAACAGCTCAATCATACAGAGTTTAATGGCACGAGTTGTCATGAATTCCATTAAAGCTCTTTCTGGAATGCTGCAACACAAATGATCAAATCAATAAACTCTTTTATGGCAGACATTTTGCCATTCACAGTCCATAATTTCACAGCGACAAATTTAATTAGTGGGTTATTCTGCAGTCACCCACTGAGAGTAATTTTAAATACACAAGCTGTAGTTTATTGGAACATATGATTTATTTATGGGGTTGCCGGCAATTGTATAAAAAAACAACATAATAAAACACAAGTCAAAAAACGAATTGGCTATATCAAAACAACTCAATATCATTATCCCCATGTAAGTACGCACAGTATTTCCCTCTTATATACACCCCGGATATAAGCATGCATGAGTTACAATTAAGTTCGGTAAGTTAGCGACCAAAACAAGTAGTCGTAAAGTTCTACCGATAGCAATATAATTAGAAACTTTTATTTCAACTTTTCATTCATAATTTTGCGTTTTAATGTTAACGATTTTTGTCGGTAACTCAAAAAATTAGTTAGAGAATCGCACTACAGATTGAATTTTCTAAAATTAGGTATTTGGGGTTCTCAGTGGTCAAAAGACTTCTCCGCCTAAAAATCATGACATCGTTCTTAAAATTTAAAAATGCAAATCGCTTCAAAACATTCCAAAATTTTCGAAACTCAACTTCTTTTTTCCATTTTGCGCGGTTCTTAAGGAGAAAAGGATTCACAAATATGACTAATTTTGAAGAAAAAATTGTATTTAAAAATGAGAAAATTCCAAGCGAATTTATGAAACAAAGGACTATTATTAACGCCTTAACTTAAGTTGAATCATTTAGTAAATTGCCTTAGCTTCATTTTTCTAGTTATGAAAATTCCTCTAAAATGCGAGGGTTGTCATATATTTTGGTTAATATATCGATCAAAATTAAAATATTTAATACACTGGTGTGCGAAATAATAGAGCCACAGAAGTTACAACACATTAAACGTTCCTAAATCACTTCTGAAAAGTGTGTTATGGCGCAATTTGCATTTTTATTGTGGAACATTATCCTATAAATAAAATTCAGTCAACATTTGTCCAATTTGTGGGGTTGATCTTATAGTAGGCAGGGCATATAATGTAAAGAGGCGCGCGAAATAATGGAGCCACTTTAAGTGAATAAGACAATTTCTTAAGGAAATTTAAATTTGACCGTCAAAATCATAGGGAAAACGTTAGTTATCCTTCCTAACATTATTTTCCTAAATAAACCTACACCAAATATTAAAATTTTTACTCCCCTTCCAGAGTTAAAGGGGCTGAAACCCATATGGGTCCAGAATCAAAGATAATGCCTCCAATATATCGCATATATCAATATTATTTGTGATTGTGAAGAAAACGTGCGGAACTACTATCAAAAATAAGAAAATATCAAAAACCGGTCGAAAAAAGTTACTATTTTTATGATTTTGGACCAACAAATGGGGGGTCCTGTAAGGAGTATTACTCTTTGTATCTCCTTTGCTCCAATAAACGAGTGAATAATTGATTGTTATCAACTCTAACAGATCTTAGGTGTTATTCAAAACAGCCTAAAACAATTTATGGGTACAGAAATCACGAGTCTTAAACATAAAGACAGAGTATGTTTATAACTATTCTCGAAGGATACCCATCTGTGGCTACAATCTTTATTTCTGAGTATTTCTGGCCTAATAAAACGTTGAGGTTAGCTTTATTAAATGTCAAGGGTACCAGTGGTGAATTAAAATGATATCCGAAGCTGTCCGTTCAAATTAAATAAATTTTATACCACCTGTCAAGGAAAATGTTCAGCCATAGGCCAACCCACGCGTTCATCTACGATCACGTGTAAACATATTCTGTCTTTATGTTTAAGATTTTGTTTTAGGCTGTTCTGAAATAACACCTAAGATCTGTTAGAGTTGATAACAATAAATTATTTACTCGTTTATTGGTGCAAAGGAGCTACAAAGGGTAATACTCCTTACGGGGGCTCCCCATTTTTTGCTCTAACATCATAAAAATATTAACTGTTTTAGACCGGTACATTCTCTTCACAATCACAAATAATAGTGATATTTGCAATATAATGGAGGTCTTTATGGGGCATAATCTTTGATTCCGGGCCCATATGGGTTTTCAGCCCCATTAACTCTGGAAGGGGAGTTAAAATTTTAATTTTTGGTGCAGGTTTATTCAGGAAAATAATGTTAGGAAGGATAAGTAACTTTTTCCCAATGATTTTGAAGGTCAAATTTAAATTTCCTTAAGAAATTGTCTTATTTACTTAAAGTGGCTCTATTATTTCGCGCACGTCTTTACAGGCTATGCCCTGCCTACTACAAGGTCAACCCCCAAATTGGACAAATTTTATTTATGGGATAATGTTCTACTATAAAAATGCAAATTGCGCCATAGCACACTTTTAAGAAGTAATTTAGAAACGTTTAATGCGTTGTAACTTATGTGGCTCTATTATTTCGCACACCAGTGTATATGTAGATGTATGGATTTTCTTAAAGTTTCAGTTATACCCTAGACAGACGGCAATGTTAATTTGCATTAACTGCCTTAATTCAAATTAATTCGTGCATTATCCACATTCTTAATGCAAAAAATCAAAGGGAATTTAAACTGAATTTAGCAACTTCATATGGCAATGCTGTAGAAAATTAATTGTCTTTTGTCAAATTTCCATGTTTAAGAAAATAAAAAAGGAAAGCAAATCAGCAATTTTTGCGTTTTGGAGGAAGTGCCCCAAAGAAGGCAAAAACAATTCAATCGGCTGGTAAGGTTATGGCAACGGTTTTTTGGGACTTCAAAGGTATTTTATTGATTGACTATCTGCAAAAGGGTAAAACAATAAATTCCTTTTGGATCAATTAAATGTACAAATTCGAAAAAACGTCCTGGCTTACCACACAAAAAAATAATTTTTCATCAAGACAACGCACCAGCGCACGAGAGTGTTTTAACAATAGCTAAAATCAACGAATTAAAGTACGAGTTGCTTGACCACCCACCTTATTCTCTTGATTTAGCTCCCAGTGACTTTTACTTGTTCCCAAATCTAAAAAAATACTTGGTGGCAAGCGTTTTACCTCAAATGAAGATGCAATTACAGTTGTAAACCACTATTTTGAAGACCTTGAGGAAAACTATTTTAATCAAGGGATAAAATTGCTAGAAAAGCGTTGGATTAAGTGTATTGAAGATTCAGGGGATTATATAGAAAAATAAAAATATTTTTGAAAAACTAACTATTCTCTTTCATTGATAGGCTAAGAAGTTTCCGAACCGCCCTCGTAGCAGCTAATCGTTTTTCACGCCTTCTAACAAATCTCTTTTTAAAATTTTTATTTTCACAAACATTTCATTGCCCACCATACCAATTCTATCGAAAATTATATCTTCTTCAAATGTTTTCTAAAGTTTTGCAATATTTTTATAATATTAAAAAGACTCAAAAATATCGCGAATAAATTAACTTTATTTTTGCTTCATCGTGGTGAAAAGTTCAATGGTAGAAGGTGTATTTGTTTCGCATATTTTGGAGAACTTTTGTAAAGCTTTATGAAATGGTCTGCTGGGTACAAACAAACAACACAAACAGCTGTTTAATAAATACAGAAACTTTCGTCTGTCAGGGTGAAAAATTAATTCAAATTAGGACATTTTTAATGCAAATTAACTCTGCGTCTGTCTAGGGCATTACTTTCCAAAAATTCGCAAGAATGGCCTCTAGTACCAAATTGAAGCCTAGCGGCTGTAGGTTTCAAAACTGTATAGACTTTTTGCGGAAATTTGCGGTTTTGGCAGCTATGACCAAAAGTTTAATTCCCTTTTTATACCCTACACCACTATGTGGGGAGGGTATTATAAGTTGGTTTTGGCCAAAAAGTTTGTAACGCATCGAAATCATAAACAAGTAAGCAAATGCTATAGTCGGACGGGACCGACCATGTAATACCATACACCACTATCCCTGCAATTAGCTATTAGCACATCTAGATTCCTTTATTTAACAAATAAACTTAATGTAAGAAATAACTTTGTGGATTCTACCACTTTATGACATCAAGCTTAAATAATAATATAATAATTTTTCCACAAACAATCCCTCATATTATTGAGGGCACCACGATTCATATTTAATCAATAATATGGGACCTACAATTTATCGCCGCGTCCGAACGGCGTGTCCTAAGACTTCACTTGCAAAAAAGTTTTTCATGGCTGAAATACTCAGGAAATATCGCAAACTGAGGGGTATTTTGCCACCATTAAACATTTTATGTTGCCGGTGCCTTCAAATTCACCAAAATTTATTTTTCAAAAAAAAACTTTAATGATAGCGACCCCATGCTGCAATATATGTATAAAAATCCAATTGGACAGTTAGTACGCTGTGGCTCCACGTAATTTGCAATAATGCCAGAACTGGGAACTTCTCTGTCCTGAAAGCGACAATTTGTAGCATGGGAGGAAACTGTGGTTCTCTACCCAAAACCCACTATATATTAGGGAGTAGGTCCGTTATCTAGCAGACACATTATCGCAATTTGCATCAGGGAAAGCGTCAGTAGCTTTTTTTATCAAATGTAGGCTTCTTTGCCGGTATATGCCCTTCAGGAATTAAAATATGGAAGTAAAATAAAATTGTTATATCTTTCATACAAAAGTAATAGGGCTTTTCACGCGCTATATAATATCAGATCATCGTCAAAAATTGTAGGCTCCTTTTTCGACCTAAACTCTAACCTCGTGCAAAACTTCGTGACTATTGAGCTATAATTGCGACCTCTTTCGTGTTTATGACTACACTATAAACAAATCTATATATATAAAAGAGTAGTGAGGTGAGTGACTGACTGACTGACTGATTCATCAGCGCCCAGACGAAACCGCTGAAGCTAGAAAGTTGAAATTTTGGGTGTAGGTTGCTGTTGGTGTGTAGGGGTGAGATAAGGCTGGGTTTTTGGAAATTCGACCTAGAAGTGTACGAAAAGTACTAAAAGGTACTAAATATGGTACCCTTTGTATTAGGCAAACGGTAAGAGCTAGAATTCTGAAATTTGGAATGAGGGTAACTGATGGAGAGCTAGAAAGATGTACCAAAGGGTTTTTAAGTGTACGAAAAGTACAAAAGGGTAAATTTAGTACCCTTTTGTACTTTTCGTACACTTAAATTTAGTACAATTGAGATTTGGGTGAACAGATAGAGCAGGAATCCTGAAATTTGGAATGAGGGTCACTGATGAAGAGTAATGATGAAAGGTTTTTGGAAATTCGAACTATAAGGGTACGAAAAGTACTAAATTTAGTACAATTTGGTCTTGGGTGAACGGATAGAGCTGGAATCCTGAAATTTGAAATGGAGTTACTAATGGAGAGTAACAAAAAAGGGTTTTTGGAAATTCTACCTATTAGTGTACGAAAAGTACTAAATGGTACTCTATTTAGTACTATTTGGATTTAGGTGAACGGACAGAGCTAGAATCTTGAAATTTGGAATGAGGGTCACTGATGGAGAGACGCGATGAAAGATTTTTGGAAATTCGAACTATAAGGGTACGAAAAGTACTAAATGGTACTAAATTTAGTACAATTTGGATTTCGGTAAACGGATAGAGATGGAATCCTGAAATTTGATATGAGAGTCGCTGATGAAGAATAAAGATGAAAGGTTTTTGGAAATTCGAACTATAAGGGTGCGAAAAGTACTAAATGGTACTAAATTTAGTACAATTTGGACTTGGGTGAACGGCTAGAGCTGGAATCCTGAAATTTGAAATGGAGTTACTAATGGAGAGTAACAAAAAAAGGTTTTTGGAAATTCTACCTATTAGTGTATGAAAAGTACTAAATGGTACTCTATTTAGTACTATTTGGATTTAGGTGAACGGATAGAGCTAGAATCATGAAATTTGGAATGAGGGTCACTGATGGAGAGACGCGATGAAAGGTTTTTGGAAATTCGAACTATAAGGGTACGAAAAGTACTAAATGGTACTAAATTTAGTACAATTTGGATTTCGTTGAACGGATTGAGCTGGAATCCTGAAATTTTGAATAAGGGCCACTGATGGAGATCAACAAAAGTACTAAATGGTACTAAATTTAGTACAATTTGGATTTAAGTGAACGGATTGAGCTGGAATCCTGCAATTTGGAATGAGGGTTCACTGATGGAGATTAACAAAAGTACTAAATGGTACTAAATTTAGTACAATTTGGATTTGGGTGAACGGATAGAGCTGGAATCCTGAACTTTTGAGTGAGGGTCACTGGTGGAGAGCAACAAAGAAAAGTTTTTGGAAATTCGAACTGTATGTGCACGAAAAGTACTAAATTTAGTACAATTTGGATTTGGGTGAATGGATAGAGGTGGAATCCTGAAATTTGAAATGAGAGTCGCTGATGAATAATAACGATGAAAGGTTTTTGGAAAATCGTACTATATGGGTACGAAAAGTACTAAATAGTACTAAATTTAGTACAATTTGGATTTCGGTAAACGGATAGAGATGGAATCCTGAAATTTGAAATGAGAGTCGATGATGAAGAATAACGTTGAAAGGTTTTTGGAAATTCGAACTATAAGGGTACGAAAAGTACTAAATGGTACTAAATTTAGTACAATTTGGATTTGGGTGAACGGATAGAGCTGGAATACTGAAATTTGGAATGAAGGTCACTGATGAAAAGTAACAATCAAAGGTTTTTGTAAAGTCTACCTATTAGGGTACGAAAAGTACTAAATGGTACTAAATTTAGTACAATTTGGATTTGGGTGAACGGATAGGACAGGAATCTTGGAATTTTGAATAAGGGTGACTGATGGAGAGTATCAAAGACAGGTTTTTGGAAATTCGAACTAAAAGTGTACGAAAAGTACTAAATATAGTACAATTTGGATTTGAATTAATGAATAGTGCTAAAATTTGGAATAAGGGTCACTGATAAAGAGTAAGAAAGGTGTACCAAAGGTCGAAAAGTCCTAAATGGTAGTGAGTGAAACTTGGAATTAAGATTACTGTTAGAATTAGAATTGAGATATGGAGGTAACTTTAGAAAATCATACTAATGTGCACGAAGCAGTACTAAATGGTACTAAATTCGATACAATTTGTATTTGCGTGAACAGATTACTGTTGGAGTGTAGGATTGCGGTTACTTTGGAAATTCGTACTTATGAAAAAGTGCTAAATAAAAGTACATTGGCTATAATTTGGATTTAGGTGAACGAAAGAAGTGAGTTATGCAAGTTGTTTTTGGAAAGCCGTGTACGATAAGTGGCAAATGGTACAAAATTTGGTACCTTTTGGTATTTGCTCTATGGTACAGAATTTTGTACAATTTGTGATTTTGTAAAGGGGTGGAATTTTTAAATTTGAAATTCGGTATTAGATTAGCAATTGTTGTTTAGAGTGGAGGTAGGGATGAAGTTTTGAAAATTCGCACTTATTTATACAAAAAGTACTAAATAGTAATATAATTGCTTTCAGCGGAACATATAAAGCTGGAAAAGTGAATTGCGGTCGGGATATATGTTGAATATAAGGAAGTAAGCTTTGAAACCTTTAATTATGTGTACGAAAAGTTTGGTAACATGTTGGTACCAAAACCATTTTGGTATTGTGTAAACGGTAAAAGTGAGAAATACCTACTATAGGTGAACGAAAAGTACTAAATGGTACTAAATTTGGTGTTGGGTGTAGGAACAAAGCTTGGATTATATAATTTGGACAAAAAATACGAAATGGAAAAATATTTGTTATGAAGATCACTCTGAACTTGGAGATAAAGTTCGGAGTTCGGTTGGAAAATGTGCATAAAATCTTCAAAATGCTCTAAGTCTTCAAAATACCTCTTCTAATAAAAGTGGATTGAAGTAGACATTTTTTAAATAAAGCTTTTATATCCTCTGAGTATTCAAGGTCCAAATGTAAAGAAAATTGGACAGTATAAATTTGTTCTATTTTTAAAAAACACTAAGTCGTGGGGTACCGTTATATGGGGATATATTTCGAAAATTTTACGAACCTATTCGGGTTCTTGGCGAAACCGCTGAAGCTAGAACCTTGAATTGTGAATGTGCGTTATTGTTGTTGTGAAGGGGTGAGAGAAAGTTTAGTGTTTGGAAATTCGTATTGGGAGGAAATGTTGTGTAAGTGAAGGAGTAAAACCAGAAGTCAAGTCTGAAATTTGCAATATGAGTCGCGGTTGGTGTATGTCTGTGATATGAGGTCGTAGTTTTGGAAATCCGAAATAAAAACAAGTGAGCAAAGGCTATAGTCGGGATAGGGCCGACCATGTGATACCCTACACCACTACCCCTTTGCATAAGCTTTTCACTGCTAAACATTTCTTTTAGGGAATATAATCCGACTACCACCAAAAATAATATGCCTCTTTCTCTCTGGGACCCCCATAAGCAACCAAAAATTCGTGACCATCCGATCAAAATTACGACCTGTAGCTTGATTGCAAAAAATGGAAGAATTCGATGCATTGTCGACTATTGTGGTATCTCCCTTGTTTGACCACCTTCGCCAACCTGCTTTACATTGGTGTAAAGGTAATATTTTCTTCTTCCATTTACAGGCTTTGCCGTTGGAATACCACTACTAGAAGCCGATGTATTCACAAAGAATAAAACTTTGAATTTGTCTCCAAATGAGTTTTTCCCCATTCCGACTCCTAAATATTATCCGACTATCACCAAAATCAATAGGTTTCTTCCTCTGTGGAGCCCATCTACCCCCAAAATT
The DNA here is from genome assembly GCF_047663935.1 of Musca autumnalis. Classification (NCBI taxonomy): domain Eukaryota; kingdom Metazoa; phylum Arthropoda; class Insecta; order Diptera; family Muscidae; genus Musca; species Musca autumnalis. Next base: position 112,156,468 of record NW_027411755.1, read on the forward strand.
TCGTCACAATCCGATCAAAATTCCAACTTGTAGCGTGATTACAAAAAATGGACAAATTGGGTTTATTACAGAATTTTGCAATATCTCGGTTTGCTCACTTACGCCAACATACTTTGCATCAATATAAACGAGATCTTTTCTTCTTCCATTGACGAGTATTCCTGTTGGAATACTCCAACCAGAAGCGGAGATATTCGCATAAGAAAAAAACGTTGACTTTCCTCCACATAAGCTTTTCGCTTATTCCGACTCCTGAATATTATCCGACCATCACCAAACTAAATAGGCTTCTTCCTCTGTGGGACCCGCATCCACTCCCAAAAAATTCGTGACGATCCGATCAAAATTGCGACCTGTAGCGTGACTACAAGCAACTCAGAAAATGGGATGCATTACCGACTATTGCGATATCTCCGCTATTTGACCACCTACGACAACCTACTTTAAATCGTTGTAAAGATGATATTTTCTACTTTCCTCGCTAGGTTTTGCTTTAGATATACCTCTAAAAGAAACAGAGATATTGGCTTTGAATTAAAACGTTGACCTTTCTCCAAATAAGTGTTTTGCCCATTCCGACCCCTGAATATTATCCGACCATCATCAAAATCAATAGGCTTCTTTCCCTTTGGGACCCCCATTAACCCCCAAAATTTCGTGACGATCCGATCAAAATTGCGACCTGTAGAGTGATTACAAAAAAATCGGAAAATGGGATGCATTATCGACTATTGCCATATCTCTGTTATTTGACCACCTACGACAACCTACTTTACATCGTTGTAAAGGTGATATTTTGTAGTTTCCTTGCCTAGTTTTGCTTTTGATATACCTCTTAAAGAAACAGAGATATTGGCTTTGAAATAAAATGTTGACGTTTCTCCAAATAAGTGTTTGCCCATTCCGAGCCCTAAATATTATCCGACCATCACCAAAATCAATAGGCTTCTTCATCTGTGAGACCCCCATTAACCCTCAAATTTTCGTGACGATCCGATCAAAATTGCGACCTGTAGCGTGATTTCCAAAAAATAGAAAAATGGGATGTATTACCGACTATTGCGATATCTCCGTCATTTGGTTACCTACGCCTACCTAGTTTGCATCATTGAAGACGGGATCTTCTACTTTCATAGTCAGGCTTTGCTTTTGGAAATTTTACAACTAAAGCTGTGATATTCGTCAATATAATTAAAATCGCAAAAATGAAAATTGGGGTTTTATTTGTTACTATTGTGATATCTTCGCTGTTTGATCACCTACGAGCACCTACTTTACATCATTAGAAAAGTGATATTTTCTACTTTAATTGTCAGGTCTTGCTTTTGGTATACCCTATATAGAAGCTGAGATATTCGCTTTGGAAAAAAACGTTGTCTTTTTATCCACCTAAGTTTTTTGCCCTTTCCGACCCCTAAATATTATCCGACCATCACCAAAATCAATAGGCTTCTTCCCCTCCGGGACCCCCATCAACATGCAAAATTTCGTGACGATCCGATCAAAATTGCGACCTGTAGCGTGATTACAAGGTTTAGATGGACAGACGGACAGACGGACAGACGGACGGACGGACGGACGGACTGACGGACGGACACACATAGCCAGATCGACTCAGCTCGTCGAGACATTCATTTTGGTATATATAAGTATGGGTCTACGACCATTATTTCGATGCGTTACAAACTTTTTGGCCAAAACCAACTTATAATACCCTCCCCACATAGTGGTGTAGGGTATAAATATGGTAGCTGTGTAGGGGTGCGATACGGCAGATATGTTTTTTTGGAATTAAATCGATTAAATGTTGGTATTTAAAATAGGTTTCAATACAACAGAACAGAGTTCATATATATTTTATGCCTTTCCGCATACGAAGTAGCGGGTATTTGCTAGTAACTTTATATATTAGACTGTAGCTCTGTTATCTGACCACGTACATCAACATGATTGGCATCAATCGAAAGGTCGAGAGATCGTCTTCCAAATATAACTCACGTGGGCGAAATGTGTCTTCGAGGAATAAAGATATAAGCTGTATATTAAAATTTTTCACAAATTTCACACATATGTGGTGGTCCATTTAGCCCTCTAAATATTATTTGATCACCATATCAAATTGCAATCTTCTTCTTCGCCATGCACTCTTAACTTGTTTAAAATTTCGAGACGATCGGACTATTATTGCGACCAACGGAGCAGCTATAAAATCGGATAAGAATTATGTTTTTGGTCCATTTTACCCGCTAAATATTTCACGATCATCACCAATAACAATAGGTGTTTATTCTGGTCTGAACCCGAACTCCATGCAAAATATCGTGACGATCCCTCAATAATTGCGGCCTGGAGTTTAATTACAATCTATAATGGACAGACGGACGGACACACATCTTAAAATCGCTTTATCTCGTCGAGATATGAAGATTGGTATACCACATTGGGGGTCTACGATGAATATTACGCGGTGTTACATGAATTTTTCACAAAACAAACTTATAGCACCCTATCCACATAGTGGTGTAGGGTATAATAATACTTATATATACCAAAATGAATGTCTCGACTAGCTGAGTCGATCTGGCCATGTGTGTCCATCCGTCTGTCTGTCCATCTAAACCTTGTTATCACGCTACAGGTCGCAATTTTGATCGGATCGTTACCAAATTTTGGGTGTTGATGAGGGTCCCGGAGGGGAAGAAGCTTATTGATTTTGGTGATGGTTGTATAATATTCAGGGATCGGAATGGGCAAAAAACTTATTTGGAGAAAAAGTCAACGTTTTATTTCAAAGCGAATATCTCCGCATCTATAAGGGATATACACTGCCGCTCACTTGAATAGAACCCCCCTGCAAAATTTTTTTCAACCTCTATTTTTTTCCGAATTATACAAGATGTGAAGTTTTTAAGTTTTATTATATTTTGCTTCATGTGTTTGGAGTAAACTTAGTCATTCATTTGCTTTCAAATGCAATTTGTATAAGAATTATGAAAGGAAAACAAAATAATGTCAAAAATTGAAGTAAAAAATTTGGCTCATTTAAATAGAACCCCCCTTTAAAACTTGGGAATACAGAAAGACTGTATAAGAATATCGATGCATATTCACTCTATAATGAAAACGAAGTACTTTCAGTAATATTCAGTAAAAGTATATCCCTCCTGATTAAGGACACACCCGTATATCCTGCTTTGGCAAGGATTCTTTAAATAGTCAGGTGTAATGCCAAACAAAACTTGCTTTTTTCATTCAACAAGTTTATTTTTGGAAGCGTGCTGTCTCCTTTAGTCGTATATTTTACGCATAAATCATTCCCATACATTTTAGATAATATTTACGACTGTAGAATAAGGCGGCCCTTCCGAAAAAGCTTCTCACTGTTTGAAATGCCTGTTTTAGAACTCCTTTGTAAATTGTCGTGCGCATTTAGGGAGGAAGAAATTGACGCCCAAGTCCTTCATAATTAGTAAGGACTCTCCTCATTAAGTAAGCAATTGCATAACTATTTTTTCGCGTCTATTGAATGGAAGGTCATCTTCTAAATTGTTTCCGTAGCGATGAATGTGCTATTATGGTGCTGGAACGCATTACTAATTATTAAGGACATGGGCGGTAATTTACTTCACCCTAAATGCGCATAATAACTTATAAAGGAGTCCTGAAACAGACATATTCAGTAGTGAGTAACATTTTTGGATATCCCGAGTGGAAATTTCATCACGATTTTATTAACCTTTGTACACTTGCAGTCATCAAAACTTAAATTTTTGAAAAGAAATGCGGATATCCTGAAAGAGCCGCCTTATTCTACAGTCGTAAATATTCTCTAAAATGTCTGGGAATGACTTATGCGTAAAATATACGACTAAAAGAGACAGCACGCTTCCAAAAATAAACTTGTTGAATGAAAGAAGCAAGCTTTGTTGGGCATTACATCTGATTATTTAAAGAATCCTTGCCAAAGCAGGATATACGGGTGTATCCTTAATCAGGAGGGATATACTTTTACTGAATATTACTGAAAGTACTTCGTTTTCAATATAGAGTGAATATGCATCGATATTCTAATACAGTCTTTCTGTATTCCCAAGTTTTAAAGGGGGGTTCTATTCAAATGAGCCAAATTTTTTACTTAAATTTTTGACATTATTTTGTTTTCCTTTCATAATTCTTATACAAATTGGATTTGAAAGCAAATGAATGACTAACACGGTGCTCTTGAAACAATTTTAAATGGAAGGTGCTTACACCTTGGAAGTTTTTACGGATTCTGAAACCACAATGTTCATAGATGAGAAAAATCAAAAAACAAAAAAAATCGCCGGAGCGCTCTTTAAATAAATCGCGATTTAAGTTGAAATTTTCAGGGGTTGTTCAGGTTTTCACGATTTTTCTTAGAAACCGCAAGTCCTATCAAAATGGCGCTAAAAAATGTTGTAGCTATGAAAATTCTCTACAAGATTGAGCTTTATGGTATTCTCGTCGGTTTTACCCTTTTTGAGATATAGAAGTTCAAATTGGGACAACTCAAATTCAATTCAATTCTGTATCGTCCCCTTATAAAACAATGTCATGACTGCAAATTCACAACTTAAACTTTTATATCTAAAAAATGGTACGACTTAGGAAAAATTACATAAGCCAGTCTTGTAGAGAATTTTCACAGCTTTAAGGTTTTCTCAGGTCCCATATCTATAAGACTTACGGTATTCAAGCAAAATCGCGAAAACATAACAAAAAAAACCCAAAAATGTAAACTGAGCTTATTTATCTCAAAAATGGTACAGGCTGGGAACAAATGATAAACGTCAATCCTCTAGAGAATTTTCACAGCTACAACATTTTCTTTAGCTCCATTTCGATTGGACTTGCGGTTTCCAAGCAAAATCGTGAAAACCTAAAAAACACCTAAAAATGTGAATTTTGACCGCGATTTATTTAAAAATCCCTACAGCAATTTTTTCTTGTTTTTGGATTTTTCTCATCTATGAACATTGCTGTTTCAGAATTCACAAAAACTTCCTCTGTGTAAGCGGTTTTTATCAAAAGTTAGTTAAGGCGCACCCTTTATGACATTGTTTTATAAGGGGGCGATACAGTCAGTGCATTGTCCCAATTTGAACTTCTATATCTCAAAAATGGTAAAAACTACGAAAATATCATAAAGGTCGATCTTATAGAGAATTTTCATAGCTACAACATTTTCTTTAGTCTCATTTTGATAGGACTTGCGCTTTTTAAGCAAAATCGTGAAAACCTAAACAACCCCTAAAAATGTCAACTTAAATCGCGATTTATTTCAAAAGCGCTCCGGCGATTTTTTTAGTTTTTTGATTTTTCTCATCTATAAACATTGTAGTATCAGATTCCGCAAAAACTTCCGAGGTGTAAGCACCTTCCATTTAAAATTGTTTCAAGAGCACCGTGCTAAGTTTACTTCAAACACATGAAGCAAAATATAATAAAACTTAAAAACTTCATATCTTGTATAATTCGGAAAAAATAGAGGTTGAAAAAAAATTTTGCAGGGGGGTTCTATTCAAGTGAGCGGCGGTGTATATATCAAAAGCAAAACCTGACAATGAAGGTAGAAAATATCACCTTTACAACGATGTATAGTATTAAATTTGGTGATGGTCGGATAATATTCAGGAGTCGGAATAAGCAAAAAGCTTATGTGGAGATAAGTCAACATTTTTTTTCTTATGCGAATATCTCCGCTTCTGGTAGGAGTATTCCAAAAAAAGCCCGTCAATGGAAGATCTCCTTTATATTGATGTAAAGTATGTTGGCGTAAGTGGGCAAACAACCGAGATATCGAAAAAGTCAATAATATATCCATTTTTTGTAATCACGCTACAGGATGAAATTTTGATCGGATAGTCACGAAATTTTGGGGGTTGGTTGGGGCTCCACAGATGAAGAAGCCTATAGATTTTGGTGATAGTCGGATAATATTTAGGTCGGAATGGGGAAAAACTCATGTGGAGACAAATTCAAAGTTTTATTCTTTGTTAATATATCGGCTTCTAGTAGGTGTATTCCAACGGCAAAGCCTGTCAATAGAAGAATAAAAGTAGGTTGGCGAATGTGGTCAAACAAGGGAGATACCACAATAGTTGGTAATGCATCCAACTCTTCCATTTTTTGCAATCACGCTACAGGTCGCAATTTTGATCAAATGGTCACGAAATTTTGCTTGCTTATGGGGGTCCCAGAGAGAAAGAGGCATATTATGTCGTATTATATTTCCTAAAAGAAATGTTTACCAGTGAAAAGCTTATGCACAGGGGTAGTAGTGTAGGATATCACATGGTCGGCCCCGTCCCGACTATAGCCTTTGCTCACTTGTTTAGTTGCTGAATTTATATTTTTTGGAATATTTTTAAGTAATTTTATTATCCTTTCTTACATTTAGTTTCAATATAATGTTTTTGTGACTATGGTCATGGTAACTTAGAGCTGTAATGAAAACTCGCGAAAGAAAAAAGATTTGAGGGAATTCATATTAAAAAAATAACTTATTTTATTTTTGGGACACCTCGCACTGAGAATCAAAAATACATTGTTACAAGTAATTCTGAAGACAAATGTGGTTAAATCTTATAAAGTACCAAGAAAAGGAGGTATGGAGGCTGTGGTCAAAAGTGGACCGATATGACATTTCTTTATAAGATGATGTTCTGAAGTCTGGGTTTATTATAAGAACATATTCGCTTAGAATATTTGTTTGGCATCTGCCTAAATAAATCGATATAAAAATCATAAAGGGAGTATACCAAATAATGAACCAATACTGACAGTTTTTCGCAAGGAGGTTAACTATGCATTAAAAACTCTTGGTACCGGATTGCAGCAAATTTGGTTGAAAAATGTGTTGGTAACAGTAAAATACTTCAATTCAGAATGATTCATTACAGGGCAACCATGCGAAATTTTGGACCTAGGACCCCAATATTTTACTTAGAGTGTTTTTAGGCCACTATGACCCATTGATAACAATTTCAGTTCGATATATTATTTAGAAGTATTTTTGTCACACCTTCCCATGTAAGTGCCACCACTGTGCTTTGGTACTTTCGTAACTGCAAGAATATTAATTATTCTATATTAGTTTAGAATATTTCATGATTTCAAAATTAGGTTAGGTTAGGTTTGGGAATGTGCATCCACTAATTTGAGACTGCGTCACTCGGAGACCTCCGGTCCATTGTGATCATCCGGGGGGAAAACGAGGAATATATTGTAAAGAAAAGAAATGATAGAGAAAAGGGGAAATAGGCAAAACATAAAAAGGAAGCTATGAAAGTGTAAAAGAAGTAATTGAGTAGAAAATTTTAGAAAAGAAAAATAGTTTTAATGGTGAAAAAGTTTGGGTGGTGATGGTTGCTAGAATATTTGAAATACGGTTCACGTGTTCAAGTTACGCTGTCCCAGCCACTTTAGATTTCTGATGATGTTGTAGATTACAGCAGGTTCCACAGTTAAATAGAAGGTTAGACACGGTGGAAAGTGAATCTATTCCGCCTACGAGCCAGGGCTGGACATCGACACAAGAGGTGCTCGATCGTCTCCATCTCCTCCTCATCCTCACAGAGTCTGTAGGTTCATTATGCCATAATTCACTGGCTCTTTCGCCAGAGAACGTTTCAAATCTTTGGAAAAAGTGACAAATAGGTGGTTTGATGGAGTCTGTATCCAAACTTTTTATCAATTCCGCTGCTTTCCAAATCGCGAAGATTTCAGCCTGGAAAACACTACAGTTGCTATCAAACCTGTAAGCGTACTCAAGACATAGCCTTTTACAGTATACGCCAGGCCCAGTACCTTCCTCCATCTTGGAGGCCGTTAACCTTGGCCCAGCGCGACAGCGTCGATAAGGCTCCTTGCATAAGCTCCGAAACGGTGGACGGAAACTTACCGGAAATCAGTAGTACTACGTCGTCCGCAACTTTAATACCTCCGTCAGAATATTGTTTATGACAAGTAGCCACAGTAACGGTGCGAGCACTTCACCCTGGGGAGTGCCTCTAGTTACTGCTTTCCAAATTTTCTCTCCCCAATATTGGAGTTTATAATTCTGTTTTTATACCCTCCACCATAGGATGGGGGTATATTAAGTTTGTCACTACGTTTGTAACTACTCGAAATAATCATTGTAGACCCCACAAAGTATATATATTCTTGATCAGCGTGCAATTCTACATCGATATAGCCATGTCCGTCCGTCTGTCCGTCTGTCCGTCTGTCCGTCTGTCCGTCTGTGGAAATCACTCTAGCGTCCGAACGGATTGACGTAGGTTGATGAAATTTTGGGAAAATATGTTATTTTTACGTAGGACTTTTGGTATTGAAAGCGGGCTATGTAGGTCCACGCTTTGGTATAGCCCCCATACAAAATGACGCGTGACGCGTCGTCGTTTTAAGGAATTTTTAAGATATTTGGCCCATTTGACCACCGAATTGGTTGTAGTTTGGTACTTTGTGTCTCCAGAGGCCAAAAAATATTCCTACCAAAGTTGGGTTATATAGGTCCACGTTTTGGTATAGCCCCCATATAAGGCCCCATATAAAGTACGCGTCATTTTAATATATTTTGAATGTATTAGACCCATTTGACCACAGAATTGGTTGTAATTTGGTATTTTGTGTCTTCAGGGGCCAGAAAACATTCCTACCAAAGTTGGGTTATATAGGTCCACGTTTTGGTATAGCCCCCATATAAGGCCCCATATAAAGTACGCGTCATTTGAATATATTTTGAATGTATTAGACCCATTTGACCAAAGAATCGGCTGTAACTTTGTATTTTGTGTTTCCAGAGGCTAAGAAACATTTCTACCATAAAATGTTTATATAGGTCCACGTGTTGATATAGCCCCCATAATACAATATCTCCCGATTTTCGATATTTTGAACGTTTTAGCCTCATTATCACACCGATATGGCTGAAATTTGGTATTTAGTCTTCTTTAGGCGTATAAAACTTTCCCCCAGAAATTTGTAGGTATAGGTCCACGCCATCATATAGCCCCCATAGAACGGTACCTTCCGAATTTCGGTATTTTGAAGGTTGTGGCCACATTAATCCACCGAAATGGCTGAAGTTTGTGGTGGAGGGTATAAAAAGTTCGGCACGGCCGAACATAACGCTTTTCTTACTTGTTTAGCATATTATTTATCCAACAAGTTAGGGTTTCAGGTGCGTTAACTTTTTTAAATGAGAGGTTTATGGATTCAAGTTCTACATTGTTGAAAGTTCCTTCTATGTCTGGAAAGGCAGCCAAGGTAAAGTTTGAGTTTACCATGTTCCTCTCAATAAAACTAACCAACTTATGCAAAGCAGAGTCCACAGATTTGCCTTTGATATAGGCGCGCTGCGAGTTACTTAGAGAGGCGGTGTCTGCATAACTCCTTATCACCAGACCGATCAGTTGTTCGAGAGTCTTAAGGAGAAATTATGATAAGCTAATGGGTCTGTCGTTCTTTGTTCTTTGGTACAGAGTGACTAGGTTTTCCCGCTTTGGGAATGTAAGTAACTTTTACCTCTTTCCATAGACCCGGTACACACGATAGAGTCAAACACGCCCTATAGATCTCCTCCAGGATTTGATATAAAGGTGGCGATGCAAATTGAAGCATCGCCGGCGTTATACCATCCGGTCCAGGTGACTTATATGGCTTGAAGTGTTGACAGCCATTTAATCTTATTTCTGCTAACCACCTTGCGAATCAGATCCAAATCCACAGCCTCTTGAATTTGGAAGTCGTCACACTCACTGTTGACGGTGTCCGCATCCTTACAGCCTAGGATGTGGGTTCCTGCCAAGAGGTTAAGAGTCTCTGTACGAGAGTCTGTCCATGCACCATCTTGTTTCTTGATACTCCCGATGGATTTATGGTCTTTGGAGAGTAATCTTCGAAACCTAGCTGCGTAGTTGGGTCCTTCTATTGACTCACAGAAATTGGCCCAAGACTTATTCTTTGCCCGCTTGATTTCACTCTTGTATTTATTGAAACTCACCTTGAAGGAGTCCCAATCAATGTCGAGTTTAGTCTCATGCGCCCTGTTATACAGTCGCCGGTGGTTTTTCTAAGCTCGTCAAGTTCCTTGTTCCACCATACCGGCTGAGATTTCTTCCCAGGATAGATTAGTGGAGAGAATTCCTTATGGCAACGGAGAAGAACGTCTGTAAGATTATTTACAGTCCCATTAAGTTCCTCAGAACGTCGAGATGAACGTCTGTAAGATTATTTACAGTCCCATTAAGTTCCTCAGCTGTTTCTATATTAATATTAAGAGTCAGTTGAGAACTCGTTAGTTCCGTGTATTTATCCCAGTTTGTTCTTCTCGGGTTCCTATAAGGAGTTCGGCGACCTCCGTCAAAAAAGACCTCAAAGAATATCCGAATGATCCGAGAAGGAACATTCTTTAGATACCCTCCAATTCCTCATCTAGATTCGAGTGGATTGGGCGATGACCTCCTCCCTATCCCTAATTTCAAAAGTTGGATCATTTCCCCTATTAAATATTCGTAATTTATATCGTATATAGACTCTACCCAGTTGTTGATGTCCTTGCCGCCCCATTGAAAATGGTAAGCGTTTGCGTCGCATCCCAGGATAACGTTGCAGGTACCCATCATTTCATCGAGCAACCGTCGGACATCCAGGTTTGGTTGGTTTGGGTCCTCATGAGGCAAGTATACGGATGACAGTAGTGTGGCCATCCCCGTACCATGCTCTTGCCTGACCGTGCATATGTCACCGTTGCTGTAATTAGACGCGGCGAAGATGTCGAAATTGGCATTGCTTAGTCCAGAGACCTTATGCTTATAGATATAAGGCTCCTTGACTAAGACAATGTCTACTTCAGAGGTCGTGGCGGACCAGAGTAGTTCAGCGGCGGATGCTTTACAGTGATGCAGATTAATCTGCAAGATGAGCAGCCTTTGCCGCTTCCCTACTCTTCGTGGGGGGGGGGGGCTCTGTCGAAACCGAACCCATCCTGAACCGAAATTCAGTTTTCCCTCACGTTCTCTAAGATATAACTCCCCAGGGGGGTCAACCGCAACTCTTGGAATCATCCCACCGTCCTCGTTACAGGGTGATAGACTGATAATAGTCCAGCCCGATGTAGTGAGGTTGGGATTTTGCAATCTTAACATCCTCGGCAAGAGTTCTTTGTCAACAGTAGGTGGGGGAACCCATTCTGAGAGAATTTTCCTGGACGGAATATCAGATAAGGAGACTGCCGCAAGATCAGTTCCTTCCCACAGTGCGCCAAAGCCATCCACTGTCCGAACGAGGAAATCTCGTGATTTCCTGTTCAGACGCTGCCAAACTGACGATCCTCCTGATCCTCCGGTCCAGATACTATGACAGACCGAAGACCGATTTCAAATAGCAACCAGTGGGTGTCCCTGATTCTCCCATTAGGGTCAGTTGCTCCTCCTTGGTTGTACGTTCAACGGCTGCCGCATACGAGGTTGATGGTTCAACCAACTGAGATGTCATCGTCTTCTTAGGTGAAGGCTGTGGACCCTCGGAGGAACGAACGCGCTTCACAGATTTATGCTGTGGGGCATTATTCGTTCCACCAGAAGACAATGTTCCCTTAGCTGACTTTACCATCTTCCTGTTAAGACCAGCATTTCCAACCACTTAACCCTTACTTTTTGGAGCAGAATCTATGGTTTGGGGCTGCACTCAATAGCCTTTCCCATTACCTTTAGGCTCGGGTTAGGCTTCGGAACAGATTTCGGCTTAGCACATTTGCCAGTGGCAGCGGCTTAGCCGGCTCTACTACTTTATTCGGGAGGAAGATCCTTTCCAGTTCTCTCAAACTTTCTTATTAATTTCAGCTTACCCTTGATGAGGTGGAACTCCCTCTCCGAATGCATGTTCGCATCTCGCCCTACGAACTTGCGGAGCAGATACAACCTTTGAGCCGCTGTCGGGGTCTTGTTAGATTCCCCGTCGTCGGACATTGTTTCAGTAGCCGCCTGCCTTTGAAGCTTATTGTCGGCATGTGCCGACACGGGACCAGTCGGAATCAGACTTGCCTTCGGTTGGACATCAAGGTCCATACTCCCTTCGTTAGTGCCACAGCATTCTTCTTGAGTATACTTGGCCGGAATCACCGTGGTGTCCAGCTCATCATCAGTCAGGGTTAGATTGTGTAGCTCATCCGGGACAAGCCTTTCCAGCTGGTCGAGGAGTTCCCTACTCTGCCTCTCTGGACTGTCGTGAATAGTTTTGAGGGTCCCGTGCACGTCGTCCCCGCACATAACAGCGGTCCTTCCTGCCGTAGACTGGTTTTCACCAGTCCTAGCTAAATCATGGTCCATTTGAATTGCAGGCTCGTCATCTAATTTGGGGGGTAAAATCGATGCACTTGTAACGAGTACAGCTATAGGTGCCAAGGCATCCACACCTAAAACAGCCGGAGCACAATCACATGATTTCGACGACACATGACTTGTGGCCCCACCAACGCTTGCCGCCGGTACTGGTTTATTAACTCCCTGCACCGTAACTTTATTTCTTCTATTCTTTCTACCCATTTTAGTTAATTTGTTTAAGGGAACTACCCCGATCCAATTTTTAGTCCACGAGGGGCCCGAAGACCCCCAAGGTTTCCACGATGTGCGATTGTAATACATTTAAATATAATACAATATTTTATGCATTCGGACATATGAATGTATGTATAATATTTCAAACCCACATACACATGTACATTACATATTATTACAACATGCATATTTTGTTATGAATAAAACATCGTACGTGGCAGCTTCCCAATTATGTGATTATAATAATCTGGTTTTATAATTAGAAACTACGTAGGTGTGAGAGCTTAGATTTGCAATTAATAGCTTACCCAACAATCTTATTCAATTAAAAACAAGTGAGCAAAGGCTATAGTCGGGATAGGGCCGACCATGTGATACCCTACACCACTACCCCTTTGCATAAGCTTTTCACTGCTAAACATTTCTTTTAGGGAATATAATCCGACTACCACCAAAAATAATATGCCTCTTTCTCTCTGGGACCCCCATAAGCAACCAAAAATTCGTGACCATCCGATCAAAATTACGACCTGTAGCTTGATTGCAAAAAATGGAAGAATTCGATGCATTGTCGACTATTGTGGTATCTCCCTTGTTTGACCACCTTCGCCAACCTGCTTTACATTGGTGTAAAGGTAATATTTTCTTCTTCCATTTACAGGCTTTGCCGTTGGAATACCACTACTAGAAGCCGATGTATTCACAAAGAATAAAACTTTGAATTTGTCTCCAAATGAGTTTTTCCCCATTCCGACTCCTAAATATTATCCGACTATCACCAAAATCAATAGGTTTCTTCCTCTGTGGAGCCCATCTACCCCCAAAATTTCGTCACAATCCGATCAAAATTCCAACTTGTAGCGTGATTACAAAAAATGGACAAATTGGGTTTATTACAGAATTTTGCAATATCTCGGTTTGCTCACTTACGCCAACATACTTTGCATCAATATAAACGAGATCTTTTCTTCTTCCATTGACGAGTATTCCTGTTGGAATACTCCAACCAGAAGCGGAGATATTCGCATAAGAAAAAAACGTTGACTTTCCTCCACATAAGCTTTTCGCTTATTCCGACTCCTGAATATTATCCGACCATCACCAAACTAAATAGGCTTCTTCCTCTGTGGGACCCGCATCCACTCCCAAAAAATTCGTGACGATCCGATCAAAATTGCGACCTGTAGCGTGACTACAAGCAACTCAGAAAATGGGATGCATTACCGACTATTGCGATATCTCCGCTATTTGACCACCTACGACAACCTACTTTAAATCGTTGTAAAGATGATATTTTCTACTTTCCTCGCTAGGTTTTGCTTTAGATATACCTCTAAAAGAAACAGAGATATTGGCTTTGAATTAAAACGTTGACCTTTCTCCAAATAAGTGTTTTGCCCATTCCGACCCCTGAATATTATCCGACCATCATCAAAATCAATAGGCTTCTTTCCCTTTGGGACCCCCATTAACCCCCAAAATTTCGTGACGATCCGATCAAAATTGCGACCTGTAGAGTGATTACAAAAAAATCGGAAAATGGGATGCATTATCGACTATTGCCATATCTCTGTTATTTGACCACCTACGACAACCTACTTTACATCGTTGTAAAGGTGATATTTTGTAGTTTCCTTGCCTAGTTTTGCTTTTGATATACCTCTTAAAGAAACAGAGATATTGGCTTTGAAATAAAATGTTGACGTTTCTCCAAATAAGTGTTTGCCCATTCCGAGCCCTAAATATTATCCGACCATCACCAAAATCAATAGGCTTCTTCATCTGTGAGACCCCCATTAACCCTCAAATTTTCGTGACGATCCGATCAAAATTGCGACCTGTAGCGTGATTTCCAAAAAATAGAAAAATGGGATGTATTACCGACTATTGCGATATCTCCGTCATTTGGTTACCTACGCCTACCTAGTTTGCATCATTGAAGACGGGATCTTCTACTTTCATAGTCAGGCTTTGCTTTTGGAAATTTTACAACTAAAGCTGTGATATTCGTCAATATAATTAAAATCGCAAAAATGAAAATTGGGGTTTTATTTGTTACTATTGTGATATCTTCGCTGTTTGATCACCTACGAGCACCTACTTTACATCATTAGAAAAGTGATATTTTCTACTTTAATTGTCAGGTCTTGCTTTTGGTATACCCTATATAGAAGCTGAGATATTCGCTTTGGAAAAAAACGTTGTCTTTTTATCCACCTAAGTTTTTTGCCCTTTCCGACCCCTAAATATTATCCGACCATCACCAAAATCAATAGGCTTCTTCCCCTCCGGGACCCCCATCAACATGCAAAATTTCGTGACGATCCGATCAAAATTGCGACCTGTAGCGTGATTACAAGGTTTAGATGGACAGACGGACAGACGGACAGACGGACGGACGGACGGACTGACGGACGGACACACATAGCCAGATCGACTCAGCTCGTCGAGACATTCATTTTGGTATATATAAGTATGGGTCTACGACCATTATTTCGATGCGTTACAAACTTTTTGGCCAAAACCAACTTATAATACCCTCCCCACATAGTGGTGTAGGGTATAAATACGTTCAAACTTATCACACACCGATAATTTTTAATATATCGCTCATTTACTCAAAGAGCAGCAAAATTCCTACAGAAATATTTTTATTATCATTTGAAAGAACATTCGATAATATTTATTTTTTGTAGATTATCTCTAACAAATATTGGCCGCGGCTACGTCTCAGACGATCCATACGTTAAGTCCAATTTTCAATGACTCGCTCAAGCTTTTCGACTGGTAACTGGCGAATGGCACGTCTGATGTTTTCCCCCAAGACCGGAATCGAAGCAACTTTAGCCGCATACAATTTTTACTTTACATATTCTCGCAGGAAAAAGTCTAACGGAATGATATGGGACGATCTTGGTTGCCAATCGACTGGTCCAAAACGTGCTCATCGAAGTGTTCTTTCAATAAATCCATTGATTGATCCGACGTGTGGGAAGTGGCGCCGTTTTTTTGAAACCACATGTCGCCGAGATTACGAGCTTCAATTTCAGACATCAAATAGTCGGTTATCACGGCGCAATAACGGTCGCCACTGACGATGAAGTCGTAACCGGCATCATTTTGAAGAAATAGGGTCCGACGAGTCCACCGACCCACAAACCGTTATTTCTTCTGGATGAACTGGCAGCTCTTGAATATCTTTACGTTGCTTTTCTTCCCAAATGTGGCAATTTTGCTTCTTAACATAGCATAAAGCCAGAAATATGCCTCATCACTGAACAAAATTAGGCTCGAAACACACTCCCCAAATAACGCGAAATTTCGTAATAAAGTTGAACGATTTGTAAACATTGCTAAACAAAAATAACGTGAACACGTGACACGACCCACGCGTGATCTGTCAAAAAATAAATGCTGTTGAAAAAAGTACCTCTTGTTGGATCACCCGTTACTACACAAAGATGTGAGATGTTTTGTTATGAATGAAATGGTTTTAGTTATGGTTGACTAAAAATTGCAGTTTTAATTGGAATTTGTATATGCATTGTACGTGCTTTTATAAGGGGTGATTTTTATATATGCACCAATAGTGCTTATAAGCGGGATTTGTATACAAGCGCTGATTGTGCTTATAAACGGGATTTCGATATATAAATCCCCCGCTTATAGGCACTGCTTTGTTGGTATATTCCGCAGTGCTTATATCCGGGAAATACTGTAATACATTTAAATATAATGAAGTATTTCATGCATTCAAACATATGAATCTTTGGTGGCAGCTTCCTAATGATGCGATTATAATAATCTGGTAGGTTTGTGAGCTTAGATTTCCAATTAATAGCTTATCCAAAAATCTTATTCAATAATATACTCAATACTCAAAAAATGCCTTTTCTGAGTTTAGAATTCCTATTTTGCTTCCACTTTACCCTGTGTAAAACTTTCATGTTGATATCTCTAAAACTCAACGAGTTATAGATTATTTACTAGGAGTTTGGCATAAATCAACAAAAAGTTTTTTGAGTTTATGAAACACTATAGCACTTCAAATCATGCTTGATCTTGTACAGAAATTTGCACTGATATGTGGCAAGCTCTTTTTATACCCTCCACCATAGTATGGAGGGTATATTAAGTTTGTCATTCCGTTTGTAACACATCGAACTAATCATTTGCGACCCTATATATATATTCTTGATCAGGATAAAATTCTAAGACGATCTAGCCAAGTCCGTCCGTCCGTCTCAAGGTGGTCGAAAGCACTGATCTAGCGGCGGGAAATTAATAACTTGCAAACGAATGGAGATACGTCACTGAAATTTGGCACAAACTCAGCTTGTACCTGTGGGTAATAATGGGCCAAATATGAACAATATCGGCTGATGTTTTGGTATAGCCCCCATATAACGGTACCTTAAGATTTTCGGTATTTTGAGGATTTAGGCCACAATTTCGTAGGAAATTAACTGTAATTTGGTACTTAGGGTTCCTAGTAGTCACAAAATATTTTCACCAAAAATTATGGACATAGGTGCACGTTTTGATATAGCCCCCATGTAACCGCACCTCCCAATTTAAGGTATTTTGAATATCGTGACCACATTTTTAAACCAACTTGGCTGTAATTTTGCATTCCGTATTCTCAGTGCGTATAAAATCTTCTTACAAAACATTTTCAACACGGATTTATGTTTCGATGTAGCCCCTTTTATGGTACCTCCGATTCGTTGAATTTTTACTTGTTATCCCATATTTAATAACATATTTAGCTATAATATGGTATTATAGTGTCTCCGGGGGTAGAATTCCTCCATATTTTGATTTAGGTCCCATACAAATGCACAGCTAAATTTGTATGAATTTCATGGAAAATCCCTTATTTTAAAAGTGCAGTCATCAAAAGATTTGCAAATATTTGCAGCCCTAATGTGGTTATTCCGTATCCAAAGAGTCCAATTTCATTCCACAAAAAATAATCGAACCTAAGTTCTGTTAATAATAAACAAGTAAAAAAGTATCAGTCGACTTTGCCGACAGAGATATACCCTCAGCCTGTATATATTGAAATAATTTTTTCCCAAGAAACGTATGTATTTAGGGGTTTTTAAAAATGTTGGGAATTTGAAACGACAAAAATGTTCATTAGGATTAGAGATCAAAAGTTTTGCTGAGGAGATACTAAAAGCAATGGACCTACATTGACCATTATGAAAGTGGATCTCCAGCCACTACATATGGTGCCATAGGGGGTTTTTACACCCTTCGGGACGTTTGCTCAAGAAGTATGGACTTACTCTGAAAAAATGTTTACCATCGTAATTGAGGCAGCGAATGCAAGTTGCTTCAACAAAAATCAAAGTGATTCGATAGCAGGTCTTAAAGTGAACTTATCCGAAATTTTGTGTGGGAGGTACCGGATGGAGTGGACAAATATAGTCCATATTAGAACCTGATCTATATCCAGTAGATATATTAGGATGTGTAAAGTATGGACCAATTCGGCTACTCCCTTCAAGAGTTACCGTATGAACAAAATTTCCGAATATTTTTGAACTTTTGTGGGAAGGTACCTGAAGGAGTGGGCCGATATGGCTTATGTTCAAACTTAAACTATGTTTGGAAAAAATATTACCAAGGCCAAATTTTGGACCGAATCGGCAGATCCGTTCGAGAGTTATCTTACGCTCCAACAACCACACACAGTGTCATAGGGGTTTTTTTTTGCAACTTTCGGGCTATTTTCTCAGGAAGTATGGACTTGCCCCTAATGAAACTTGTACCGTCGGATGTAGGGCAGTGAATACACGTTGCTAAAACAAACATCAGAGCGATTCGAGGGATGGCCCTAAACTGAACTTTTCCGAAATTTCGTGTTGGAGGTACCCTAAGAAGTGGGCCGATTGAATCTATATTGAAACATTATCTAAGTCTAGTACACATTTTACGATGGGCAAAGCATGGACTAAATCAGTTACTCCCTTCAAGAGTTATCGTGCGTACAAATATTCCGAACATTTTCGAACTTTTGTGGGGGAGGTACCGGAAGGAGTGGACCGATATAGCCCATCTTCCAACTTAAACTAAGTTTGGGCAAAATATTACGATAGCCAAAATTTGAACCGAATCGGTTCATCCGTTCGAGAGTTATCGTGCGCTCCAGCCAGACAGGCAGACAGACAGACGGACGGAAATTGCTCAATTGATTCCAAATTGTCTGAAACTCATTTCGTCCAAACATACTTGGGGTATAAAACCATTATTTCGATGAGGCACATTTTGCCCGTATGAAAGTGTATATACCCTCGTTAGCATAAATGCTGAGGGTATAAAAATAAATCTTGTCCAGTTTCATTACGAATTTATTTAACATTTAAACAAAAATGAAGCTAATTTTATTGCAACAGTTTTTTAAAATCTGATGCATCAAAAACTCTTGTATTTGATAGTGAATAACTGAGTGAATATTTACAACAACAAAAATTAAAAAAATTGTCTGCAAAGTGTCTGTAATCGATACAATGGAAAATATTTCGCAATTTTATAGTTCGATTTTTTTACTTTTGCGCCGCTAGATCAGTGGTTTCGACCAGTGTGCGTCTGTCCGTCTGTTGTAATCACTCTAGCGTCCGCAATAATTGAGATAGAGTGCTGAAATTTTGCACCCGAGGGTCTTTTTTCCATAGGCAGGTCAAGTTCGAAGATGGGCTATATCGGTCCACTCTTTGGTATAGCCCCCATATAACGGTAACTCCCGATTTGAGGTATTTTCACGTTCTTCCCAACATTTGCAGACCGAATTAGCCATAATTTGGCATTTAGGGTTCCTGGGGAGCAAACAACATATCTACAAAAAATTATGTATATAGGTCCAAGTTTTGATATAGCCCCCATATAACGGTACCTCCCGATTTGAGGTATTTTGAGGATTTTAGCTACAATTTTTAACCAAATTAGCTGTAATTTGACATATGAGGTTATCAGTGGTCACGAAACTTATACACCAAATATCGTTAATATAGGTCCATATTTTGGTATAGCTCCCATATAACAGTACCTCCCGATTTTCCGTATTTTGAGATTTTTAGGTACAATTTTTAACCGAACTAGATTTTATGTAATGTTAAAAGGTATTATATAAGTAACATAATTTACTCTTTCTAGGAATAAGACATGACGTGGCGGAGGAACTAAGTACTTTCCCAATGGAAAGGAAACCAATTAATCCATTTAGGTTATTTTATGGTGGAGGGCATAAAAAGTTCGGCCCGGCCGAACTTAACACTTTTTTACTTGTTTGTGCAATAATCTTTTCAAAATTGGAAAGTCAAATTTCGGCCGGCAACTTAAATCGCGTTTTTCTCGAAACTGGTTTTTTGAGATGTGAAACTCTTTAAGTAAATTTGCGATATGTAAACAAACAATCGTACAAATGCACAGTTAGGAATGGTACACAAATAAGCAAAGCCCTCGCCAGGGGTAAAAATTTCGATGCTATGTGAGGTTTTAAGGCAGAGTGCATCGATCAAATTAAATGTATGTATTTCGATAAGCGACCATCCTATAACACTATGAAAAACTGGTTTAATGAAATCAATCGTGGCCGTGCGTGAACGGATAATGCATGATGACCATTTTATATACCGTGAGATAGAGGCATCCTTGGGCATATATTTCACCAACTAACATTTGATGGATTCAGGTGACGAATCATGGAACTATGCTTATGAGCTAACCATGTTCCGAAGGTGTCTCAGTGATACTTTAACAGAATGTTTGAGCGCATGAAAAAGTGTATAAATCATGCTGGAGACAACTTAAGAAAACAATAGAACTATTTTTGATGCAGAATATTCGCGATTTCATTGTTAGGACAGAAAGTTATCGCTCAACCCTCGTTAAACAATACACTTCAAATGCATTGTCTTGAATTAAGAAATTATTGGTCACAAATGATCTCCCACCTAAAATGAGATTCCCTAACACCGGGGTATGCGACCACGTGCCTATCTTCATGAATCGGAAGAGTGTCATGGTCGCGGCGACGCAGGATACCAAGGTCAACAACAACTGCAGTTTACAGCGTTGTGATGGTTACAACCTACTGAGGAAGGATCGCACCAGAAGTAGAGGTGGGGGATTACCTTTCCTATTGCACCAGTCTGTTCAATACCGACCTATCTCGCTTGAGCCTGGCTCTGATGTCCCGTTCATCGAATGTATGGGGGTACCAGTGAGGTGTGGAACTGTCACTTCTAAACGCCGCACTTTCATCAATCATGGGAAGGCTAAATGGCCTAGTTCCTAGGAGCTCACCAATTACCGCTTCAGAGATCTGCCTGATGTTCGGGTAGCAGAAAGTATGTTCCGAGACAAAATCACTGTTGCAGCCGCTCGCTATATACCTGCTGGTCGAATACCCGAAGGAAGAACATATTTCCCAGCAGATGCGAATGGAATAGCAAATGAGCGTGATGAGCTTTGTCGTACCAATACCAGTGACTCCTGTGTTAGGGAGCTGACACTGGAAGTTAACAGGTTGGTCAGTGAATTAGTAAAATCATCTGAAGAGTTGCATCATTGGATCCGGAAAAATTGAATTGTGGGCAACGGTTTAGTCACTCTCGAACCCTGGAAAGAAGGAAGATGGGACCTCAGCCACGTTTGGGATGTTACGCTGACTAATTCGAAGAACTGCGCAAGTTATTTTAAAAGACAAGTTCAGGAGCACCCAAGAAATGACAGGGCGAAGGATAAATCACAACAATTTGCAATGGATGATGTTTCGAATGTCATCAGGAATGCTAAATCATCCAAAGCGTTGGGCCTTGATGAAATCTCCATGGTAATGCTGGGAGTCGAGTATCTCACTAAAGTCCTGAACCTGTCGCTAGCAACTCACACCGTTCCTGAGGTGCGGAAAATGAACAGGTTGGTCCCGCTGCTAAAACCAAGCCAGGATGCAAGCAAAGTTAAATCTTACAGACCGATTTCGCTTTTGTCGCCTGTAGCAATGACCCTTGAGGCCCTACACACAGAAAAAAATGGCCTCTCTAACATATGTCCCAAACATATTTTGCAGCAAACATATATTTGTTTGCAAGCAGTCCCAAACATAACATATGTTTGGGTCCACCAAACAAATTTATCACCAAATGTTTATCTATCCCTCTCTAGATAAACATCGTGTGCGTTAATTCATTGCTAAAACAAAGAAGATGATCGGTGGTGAGAGCAACGTTCAAACTCACCACAGTTGAGATTGTGTGCGTTTACACAGACACGGCTCGCGAGCCCAGTGGTGATTCACACTGTTATAAAGCAGTGTTAATCACCACTGGGCTCGCGAGCCGTGTCTGTGTGAACACACACAATCTAAATTGTGGTGAGTTTCTACGTTACTCTCACCACCGAGCATCTTCTTTGTTTTAGCAATGAATTAACGCACACGATGTTTATCTAGAGAGGGAAAGATAATCTTGTGTGTGTGCCCAACACAAACGCAGCGGTTGAATTTGTTGTTGCTGGTGAACACTGTTATAAAGGCACATAGAAGCCGTTTACTTTGGATTCAGTGGTAAATAAAATACATGGCGCACTGGTAATACATAAAGATATATTATAGAGTTGGGCAATCTCGTTCAATTGAACGATCCGGATCACTATCTCGTTCAATGGACACCGGTAATTTCCTTGACAAAACTGCGTATACTTAATTTCACACGTTGGTTTTTATGATGTTACTCATTCGTCTTTGAAAGAGGACAGTGATCCGGATCGTTCATTTGAACGAGATTGCCCAACTCTAATATATTAGAGACATTTTTGTGTGAATACATAAAGCTGCTGTGTTAAATACATAAAGAGACTTTGTTGGAATTTTAGCCGTGCAAATACATTAAGGTGGCTAGCAAAGTAATACGTTTGAATTGTAGCTG
This sequence comes from Musca autumnalis, assembly GCF_047663935.1. Taxonomy (NCBI): domain Eukaryota; kingdom Metazoa; phylum Arthropoda; class Insecta; order Diptera; family Muscidae; genus Musca; species Musca autumnalis. The sequence goes on from NW_027411755.1 coordinate 112,178,984, forward strand.
GATATTAAGAATTTGTGGCTGATTTTTTAGTACTTTGTGTTTACATTAAACTGGTCTCTGCCAATATTATTAGTGTTTGGTGAAACACTTTAGGTGATAAAGAATACTTAGCCGCTCTTATTGGATAAATATTGATTTTCAGTAGTGGTTTCATGGTGCATAGAAGAAAGTTTTACTGCAATTTACTATTGTTCGTAATAATTTTGGTCTTTTAAAGAAAAGAATCAAGAATATTTTGGTAATTACGAGTATTTCATTAAAGTGAAAGCCATTTGCCACAGTTGGGAAGTTGCAAATATATAGTGTAATTAGGCAGAAGTGAAACACAAACGATTTTATCAAATTTGTTCTGCCTTTAAGAAATAAGGGGTATAACATAATTTGTGTTTCAAGAATTCACTTGACTATTGGTGCAATTTAATAAAGGATTAAAGTTAGTTGTCGACGGCAATAATCAAAAGATAAATATTACGCTAAGACAAAAAAGAGAGTTGTTGATTAGGATATTTCATAAACTAATTAACCATGTCGAAGGAGAGTTTTGAGGATGTGGTAGATGAAATTATGAGATGTGAAGGTAGACTGAAAGAAGAAGACTTTGGTGATTATACTGTTGAAGCTATTGAGTGTGAAAGAACTGAGTTAGAGAGTCTTTGGGCGAAATTTAAGAGTATTCACGAATCTCAAGCGGTAGAAACCAAAGAAAAAGAAGAAGTTTTATGCCAAATACAATCAAGCTCATAAAACTTACATAAGGTGTGTAAATATTATAGCGACTTCTAAAAAGAAGATTAGGTGAAAGACAGAGATACAGTACCAGTGGCTCCAAAGAGAGAGTTTGCGCTACATGTACCACCTTGCGGTACGGGTATATTCCGGGGGGACTATGTTACGTGGCCCACGTTCAAGAACCTATTCACGGCTATATACCTGAAAAATATCAGTTTGAGTCCAGTCTAAAAGTTATTCTACTTATTTCAGAAAACGGAGGGTGAGGCAAGAGAGGTAAATAGGAGCATTGCACTTACTGCTGAAAACCTTGATATTGCCTGAGCAAATTTGAAAAGTCAGTGTGAGAATATTTTCAATATGGCCCCTTGTTAGTCGGAATCCCCTTGTGAAGTAAAAAGATTGCAGAGGGATGTGAATAACTGTATTTCAGTTTTGAAATTGTATGAGATAGACATTGCCTCATGGGACCCGATCTTTGTTTTTCTATGTTCTGCTAGGCTTTCGTTACAAACGTTAAATCTTTGGGAGCAGTCAGAAAAAAAATAAGACCGACACACAGTGGAAAAAAAATACCGATCTAGCGCGCCAAAAGTGAAAAAACTCACATACCCAATTTAAAAATTATTGGTGAAGTATTGATCTAAGGTGTCCACAGAGTGTAACGGCATTTAAAATAATTTGTTTTCCATCAGCCAGAGCGGAGTAATGGTTCATTTTTTGTTGACAATTTGTGAACTGGTTTTCATAATTTGTTTTAGTAGTAAATTTGCGATCGTCTCTTGCAGTCTTCCTACAAAGTAATTTTAAAGCTTTATTGTGTTTAACATTTCGGGAAGACAAGTGAATTAAAAAAAATTGAATATAAGATTTTATTTATTGTAACTCGGATTTTACACTCAAAACATGTGACATCCGATTTTGTTTCAACTTGTGTACTTTGTTAAAGCTATAACTAGGGAGTGTCGCAGGATGGCGCGTACATTTTTTATTTTATTTTTAGTACAAACCGTTCTTAACAAGTTTGCAAAAGTGTAGCTGCAACAAACTGCAACAAAACATTTTATTACTGTTTTTATTATTATTTTTTTATCTAAAAATGCTAAAATTCGGGCGGTACCTTTGTAAGGAGGCCATATCAAAACGTGCGCCAGTGTCGAAAATTCTCCATCGGAATATTTTATTCCCCCAACGAAGAGAAAATGCCAACTTTCATCTATTTCGGATGGATAATGTGGTTAAAACCTTCAAAATTACCGAAATCGGTGATATCGTTCTATGGGGACTATATGAAAACGTGGACCTATACCGAAATTTTTTATAGGAATGTATATATAACTCCAACGGAGTCTAGATACAAAATCCTAGCTGTTTCGGTTGGATAATGTGGTAGAAATTTTTATAATACCGAAAATTGATAGGTACCGTTCTTTGGTAAAAATGCAAATTTTCCAAATATATTACTAAATGAAGTAAAATTGTCAATCTAGAGCTGATCATATCGAATTTATGGACAAACATACAATAAACATCGACTTTTATTTTTGGCTCATGGAAAGAAATGAATGAATTTTTGACCGATAGATTTCACGCTTTGGAAAGCGTATATATAGCCGCGAATACTCTGTGGCCCGGTAATTCAAAAAGTGTTTCTTATAAAAGTCACCAGACTAGTGTTAAAGTGAGGAGTCAGAAATCTCACCATTCTAAGGTCGACAATCCTTTAGTAAATTGTGTAAGGATACTCATCAAATTAGTTCGTGCCAAAAATTTCTTGCTATGGACCAAAAAGGCAGAGCATCAACGTTAAGAAAATTTAAATTTTGCTTCAATTGTTTGAATGTGGGACATTTATATGTGAATTGCACGAGTCCGAATGGATGCATGAAATGTCAAAAGAAACATCACACACTGCTCCATAAAGATTTTTCAATAAAACTGGTCAGAATCTACAAGGTAGGATGCCGCATGTTTCAAGTAACGCAAGTACATCGAAAAATGATAGTATACAGTCCACGGAAGTGCGTAATACTTTTGAGGCAGAGCAGAATCATGATACTACCGTTGCGAAAAAGGTGATGTTAGCTACGGCATGGGTGAATGTTTGTCATTTGGGCTCAAGTTATAAGGTTAGGACGTTGATAGACCCCTGTTCGAATGAGACCTTTGAGTCTGAAAAAGTTCAAAGACTTTTAAAGTTACCTACTGTTGCCGTATCCGCTGAGGTGACAGGTTTGGGAGGTGAAGTCGTCGGTAGGATTAACAAGATGGCGTCGTTTGAGATAAGTTCAAGGATAGATCCTAACATATCACTTAGAGTAGAAGCTTTAGTTGTGTCTCATGTTACTGGAGACATTCCAACACACTCTCTTGGTGATGAAATAATGTCGAATCTGCCCAAACTAGAGTATGCAGATCCTGATTTTTATAGAAGCGGCCAGATCGACATTTTGTTGGGAGGAGATCCATGGGCGTAGCCAGCTATGGGCAGGGGGGGCAGCTGCCCCCCCCCCCTAGAACCTTCAAAAAATTTTGAAAAATTATACTGTTATACAAAAGTAGAAAAAATTGCAGATGTTCTGATGTACTATTTTTTATTTTATAACGGCAAATGCGTGACTAATATCTTTCGAATAAGCTATATTTTTTTAAAAGAGGTTGATAAGTGGTTAGGTTAACCACTTTTAAGCTTATGGTTATATAGTTATGGCTACTTAGAAGATACCAAACAGATAATTTATTTCTTATTTTATAATATTTGATTTATTATTTGCAAGTAAGCTTTCGAAAATTGGAGAAACCAATGAATTCGGTTGAAAAATAGATTAGATATGTAATTTTTATACCCACCACCATAGTTGGAGTTGGTTTTTCCGTTTGTGACGCATTGAAATACTTATTTGCAACCCTATAAAGTATACATATTTTTGATCAGAATAAAATTCTGAGTTGATCTAGTCATGTCACGCCTTTAAAAATAAAAAATATCGACGTGGAAAGAGTACATAGTTTTAAATACCTTGGTGCCACAATAAATGACAAGTGGAGCATTTCAAACGAAATAAGGAGCAGAATTGAAATGGCGAGAGAAGCTTTCATAAAATACAAGAAAATTTTTGTGAGTCATGATATCAATATAAAGTCAAAATTAAGATATCTGAAAACATATGTATGGTCAGTTTTGCTATATGGAGTCGAAATGTGGACCCTGAAGGCAGCCGACATGAAGAAGCTTGAAGCTTTCGAGATGTGGACCTACAGACGAATTCTAAAAATACCATGGACCAAGTTTGTAACGAACAATGAAGTGCTGCAAAGAATACATCAAGAAAAAGAGCTTATACGTACAATAAAGAAACGAAAAACAGCATATCTTGGACACATCATGCGAAACAACAAATACAAACTACTCCAAAACATTATCCGATGCAAAATAGAGGGAAGACAGTCCAGGGGAAGAAAAGAGAAGTCTTGGATAAACAATATTCAGGAATGGACCGGTATAAATGATGTTGCAACTCTACTCAGCGAGTGCAGAAATCGACAATCATTTGCTGAAATAATCAACAACTTATAAATACATATATATACCGTACATACTGTAATACATTTTATGTAACTGCATTGATCACCATAAATTCGTAAAACGAATAGGCAAATAAAGAAGAAGTCATGTCAGTCAATCTGTCGAAATTAAAATGGGTCCAAATTATTTTATCGGTCCGAACTTAGTTTAACTTCGAAGAGGGCCATATCGGTCCACCTTTTAATTATTTGTGATGTCAAAATGTGTTAAATAGATATTTTTGTTTAGGTTAGGTTAGGTTGATAAGAGGGGTGATCCTAGATCACCACATGCCCATGTGGACATACACTTAAGCCATAAGTAGGCCTGTTGTGCGCTCTAATTTTGGGTTATGGAGGATTATCTTTTTTTTTGACTTAGTCTAGGATCTCTGTCCTATTTACATAGTCTCTGATCTTTTTGAACTCGATTGTCCTAATTTTGTCGAGTCCTGGTATAATGTCATTCCCTAGTAACTGGGTTCTCAGATTTGTGAAGGCTTGACAATGGCAGAGGTAATGTTCCAACGTTTCGTCGTCCTCTCCACATGCTCTGCATTCACTGTTTTCTGCACAACCTATTTTGTGCAGGTGCGCTTTTAGACCTAGGTGACCTGTAAGGATTCCTGTCAGTTTACTAATATCTTTTTTACTTAGTAAAAGTAATTCTTTTGTTTTGTCCTCGTCTGGGTTTCCCCATAGGATTTTTGTGTATTTTCCCTTCTCTTCACTACTCCAGAGGGATACATGTGCATTTTTTGCCCATGTCTTTAGTTCTAGTCGCGTAGCTTTAAACGGCTTAGCGTTTTCTAGACTTATCGTGGGTTGCTCCTTGGCTTGTTTTGCCAAGCTTTTCCCAGGAAATGTGTCAGCACACTTCCACGTCCCGTTTTTTGTTTTTATTATCTCCCGATTTTCGGGGGTTTTCAGGGATTTAGCTGCATTATCCTATAGAAGTGGTTGTAATTTAATACATATTTAGTCTTCTTTGAGACTACTAAACTTCCCTTCAGAAATTTGTCAGCACTGGTCCATCTTTTATATAGCCTATAGCGATTTTAGGAGTTTTCACGATTTAAGCCGTACTTTCCTACAGAAATGGCTGAAATTTAGTATTTAGTCTTCTATGGGGCTATAATAACTTTTCCCCCTAATTTGTCAGTACATTTCCATGTTGTTATGTAGCCACTGACATTTATGATAAGTACCAGTGTTCGAAATTTCTATCAGTCAACTTTGCACATATGTAAAGTCGTGCTTGAGCATCTAAATCATCTTCTTTATATTTTGTGAAACAGTTCCATATATTGGCAATAATTCACCATGATTACTTTTTAAATTTCATATGTTTTTTTTTTTTAAATTTTTAAATTAATTTAAAAAGTATCCAAAAATATAGGATTCAAAAATGTACCCCTACCATCTAGGAGGAGGGGGAGTTTTCAAGGGAAGAATTTTTTTTATTTTTTAATAGATAAGACTTAAAATACATACCAAAACTTGTTTAAAATTTGTTTACTGTTCAAAAAATCGAACACCAAGTACGATATGGGTTAAAGAGGTAAGCACAGACATACATACATATATTAACATTATCTAGGTATGCCACAGTGAAAACTTTATGTGTTTGGTTTTTTACCGGATTAGTCTTCTACAAAAATATGAAAAATATTCTGGCTAATCCTTTACTAGAGTACTTAAAATTAGTAATAAAATTTATGAATTCAAATGTACGCTTGCACTTTTGTAATGGAAGTAAAATGTCACTGCGTGGCATAAGTATTTTGACAAAATTGTTCTATTGATTTTTATACCTCAACAATTAAGAATGCCTTATTTATACTTTTGATTATTATCAGTTACGGTAAAAATAATATATTTCACACATGTACCATTATTTTCCCCATTTACTGATCGATATTCCAAGTTTATAGGGATATTCAAGAGATTTATCATTAAACAAAATTTTCGATGGTTTTGTCCCATTATCTCGAAATATTTTGCATACTTCGGCTTTTTATGCGAGTAAGAACATTTCTTCTCTTACAAATTTGATATTTTTAAGAAAATAACTTTAATTTTGTAGCGAAAATACTTTCCAAACGTGTTCCTCAAAATTCAGCCTATCAATGGTACCAGTGCTCTGCAAACGAATACACAACACTTTGATCAGTTTATTACCAAGTTTTATGAAAGATCGTTCAAAGTGCCAAAATATTCATTACATTCCACAGCATTAACGATAAAAATTAAATATCGCAGTATTTTAAATGGTGGATAAGACTATTCTAATGCCTGAGGCATTTAGGCATTTATTTCACAAAGATACCCAACTTTTTGTCGGTGTTTTGACTCAAGCTTACCGAAAATTGTATTTTAAGATGAATTATTTTCAAATATATTTTTATCAGTCCACAACATGCTCTGCCACAATAATTGTGGAGGTTAAATTATTTTTATTGAAAATCTAATTGACAATTTTTTGAACTATGCCTTCTCAACAGAGTGGAATAACAATATATGACTTGAAATTAATTTTTTTAAATCTCTAGAGGTTCTAGTCTTAATAGAGAAGAAATTGCTGAGAAGATGGGGATTTGTGTGCATACGTTAGATTCTATTTTTTAATTCTGCTCTATTTACCGGTAAGCAACGTCCGCAATTTCACAATTTCTGCCTACATCGTGCATATTTACAGCGTTTTCAGAATTTTGATATTTATTTCTTAAAAATAAACAGATAACTGCAGTAATATCTTATCATTAGCTACCTTTATTACCGAAACTGTCATTTTATATTTCGTTACAATTTTTAACACCGACATTCCCTATTTTAATTTAAAATCTATGACTGTCGTACATTTTTACTTAAATGTTATTAACTTAGCTAAAACAATTACTTTTGGTACCAAACAGTACAATTAAGTTCCAAAAATAACATAATTATAATGTGTCAAAATACTTATGCCGTTTTGCTTTTGCCTCCCTATTAAAACATCCGTCTAACTAATCAGAAACTAAGCTGGAATTTCTTTGGTCCATTAATTTTTTATTTAGCTGAGAGGTCAAAGAAAATCCCTAAGCTTTTAATATCAAATTTTATGAATACTGACAATAATTATATGCCTTTTAAGACAAATGTAGATTTTGTCAAAATAATTATGCCAGGGACTGTATATGTATATGTTAAGAAATTACTATGCTCGAACCACAAGAGAATGTGCATCCAATGTCATTAGGTGTATATTTCGCTTGTTTCGGAATATATTCTGTAAAATGGTGTGAACGATAACTCTCGATGGGAGCAACCGATTTGGTCCAAGATTTGCACATCGTATTATTTTATCCAGTCATGTATCAAGTCGGATATAGTCCATATCAATCCCGTTCTTTGGGTACCTCCCATTCAAAATTTTTGTTTTTATTTATATTTTCTCTATAAATTGGGTGCAATTTAGCATTAAGGGTTCATAGTGATCAACATACTTCTCCGCCAATGGTTGTGGACATAGATCCACGTTTTGGTATAGCCCCTAAACAACAATACCGCCCAATTTCAAGTATTGTACAAAATTTTAGCTGACCAGATAAGGTTAGGTAGCAGGTAATTGGTTTACGAAGTGGTCAAACATATTCGCCTAAAATTGTGGGCAATGGTACTTTCGTAACGAAAAGAAAATGATATATTCCATATTAGTTCAGAATACTTCATGGTGGACGTTTTTTACTTGTTTTTCATTAGGTAAGTACCTTAATAACGGTTTTAAAATTTTGTATTGTACTGTACACATCACCAAAAAAAAAAAAACGAAGTTGCCCCTCCCTAGATTGGATCCTGGCTACGCCCTTGAGGAGATCTTTATCCAAGTATATTGAAAGGCGGAGTCCGACATGGTATTGTGGATACACTCGTGGCTCAGGAGACAATCTTTGGTTGGATTGTAACTGGCCCTAAAAGCAAAAAGATTCAATCATTCAGTACAAGAACTTCTCAATAGATGACCCATTAGTCAAATTTTGGGAATTAGAAGAGGTGGCTCACAAAAAAGTGTTGTCAGAGGACGACAAAAAGTGTGAGTCTATATACTGTTCTACGACTAAGATGGTCGATATGTTTTAGATCTGCCCTTCAGACCCAATGTTGACGCAGTAGGAACTAATAGATTTATAGCAGTTCAACAATTTTTAAAAAATGAAAGGTCTCTGTTGAAGAATCCAGAGTACAAGAAAATGTATGATGAGGTAATCAAAGAACACATGGTGAAAGCAGGAGGCGATAGCTGTGTTTCAGGATACTATTTGCCCCATCATGCGGTATTCAAGCCTGAGAGTGCGACGACCAAGCTAAGGGTTGTCTTCAATGCATCAAGTCCATCTGCGAATAAAGTCAGCCTCAATGATATGCTGTTCGTAGGTCCTGTTCTTCAAGCTGATTTAGTGGCTCTAGTATTGAAATGGCGGTTTCTCAAGTTTGTCTTCAATGCTGACATCAGTAAGATGTACCGGCAGATTTTGGTTAACCCAAAGCATGTTGATTTTCAGAAGATAGTATATAGAGAATCTGAACATGAAGAAATTACCGATTATGTTCTGAAAACGGTAACATTCGGTGTTAATTGCGCGCCGTATCTCGCTATCAGGACTTTGTTGAAATTAGCCGACGATGAGGAGTTTAATTTCCCAGTAGGAGCTCGAATTCTAAGGAGTTCAATGTACGTGGATGATGCCTTAGTTGGAGCTCATAGTATCTCTGAAGCGAAAGTAGCAAAAAAGCAGTTAATAGGAATCCTCAAAACAGCGGGCTTCGAGTTAAGGAAGTGGACTTCGAACTCCGCAAAAATTGTAGAAGGGTTGCCACTAGATCACTTATTGAGTGAAAATTTTTTGTGTCTCGATGAGAAAAGTATGGCGAAAACTCTTAGAGTACGCTGGAATGCGGCAGAGGACGTTTTTTATTTCGTCACTGAGAAAATTATTGACAAGGACTCGTATACAAAACGAGAGGTGTTGTCCTTAATAGCCAGAGTTTTTGATCCTGCGGGATGGTTGACTCCAATAATCATGACGGCCAAGTTCCTCATGCAAGATATGTGGCTCGATAAGATAGAGGGGGATGATAGTATAAAGACTGTGGCAGTTTTGAAATGGAAAAACTTCATAAAAAATACAACGAAATTGATAGAATTACGATACCACGTTGGACAGGGTATACTCCCCAGCATAAGGTACAATATCATGGGTTCTGTGACTCTTCGGAGGTGGCTTATGCGGCGACAATTTACATACGGGTTCAAGATGGAGACGTAGTTAGTTCGAATTTGCTGGTTGCAAAGACAAAGGTAGCACCGATAAGGAAACCGTCCCTCCCACGGCTCGAGTTATATGGTGCTACGCTTTCGGCAGAGTAAATTGAGAGTATACTGCCCAATTTTGAGCCAAATGGCTATGATTTATATTTGTGGTCCGACTCGACAATAGTTTTGACGTGGCTCAAGAAGCCACCGTGTTGTTGGAAGACGTTCGTTGCAAATAGCGTTGCCCGTATATTGGACAAAGTAGGAAATAGGAGTTGGTCCCAGGTAATATCAAAAGATAATACTGCTGATCTAGCAACCCGGGGGCTAGTCCCTTCGGACTTAGAGGGAAATAATTTGTGGTGGCACGGTCCTGAGTGGCTTGTACAGGAGCAATCGTTGTGGCCAACGTCATCTAAACTTTTCGAAACGTCGGAAGAATACAAGCCGGTCAAAGTTCATGTTGCTAGATCTACCGCTCCACATAAGTCGTCGAAACTCGACGTGCCATCGGATATGCTGGATAATTATTCTTCCCTGTCGACGGCCATCCACGTGTCAGCATATATTTTCCGTTACTTCCACCGGTTAAAGTATGGAGGAAGGTTTGAGAAGATTTCCAAGCGATTAACCGCTGAAGAATTAAGTTTCGCTAGGAATCGTCTGTTCCACTTGTCCCAGATTCGCCATAAAGAATAATCTAAAGCTCCCGGCTACGAGTCCCTTGCTAACGCTCAGTCCCTTTCTCGATAAGCATGGTGTCATCCGTGCAAACGGTCGACTGGGGTCTGCTTCCAGTCTATCTTACAATGAAAGGCATCCGGTGATATTGGCATGTAAGAGTCGCGTTGCTAGGAGGTATGTGGCTTTTATCCATCAACTTGTAATGCATGGGGGCCCACGGCTAGTGCTAAATACTATCCGCTCAGAATGCTGGATTTTGCGTGCTAAGAACCTGGTTAAGTCTCACATCCGAAACTGTAGTGAACGCGTAATGTACAAGAAGAAGTTTCAGGGTCAGATAATGGCACCGCTGATTGACTCTAACTTTGTAGCTCTGGTAAAAGAGATAAGAGACAGTGCAATTTTGAAGTACGGCCACTAAAGATTGTCCTGGCACTTTATCCCAGCCTCGGCACCGCATATGGGTGGGCTTTGGGAGGCTGGGGTCAAAAGCTTTAAAATGCACATGAAGAAGGTCAGTGGTCAGATAAAATACACATCTGAAGAGTTCTCCACCCTCCTGGCTACTATAGAGGCATGCCTCAATTCGAGGCCTCTGCGGCCCTTCCTGATGAGGTCGATGAAATGTCCGCTCTTACTCCGGGACACTTCCTCATAGGAGGGCCAATTCTGACCCCAGCGGAATCAGAAGAGGTGTCTCAGGCAAGTAGCGTTGTGAATCGTTGGCGTAAACTGAAGGCCCTGCAGCACGAGTTTTGTAGGTGATGGAAGGAGGAATATCTGAGAGAAATGAATAAGCGTAATAAGTGGCAAAATCCGCAACCTGACATTCAGCCGGACGACATAGTGGTTATTCGGAATGAACCTTTGTGTCCCAATGAATGGCGGTTGGGTCGAGTAGTGAAAGTGTTCTGTGGTTCAAACGACAGAGTTCGGGTCGCAGATCTTAAGACTCAGAACGGCTTGATTAGTAGACCTGTTCACAAAATGGTGCTCCTTCCACGTGGCTCTTAAGAAATTTTGCTCTAGAACTTTGCCGTAGCTCATTAGTAAACGTAGTCCTTAGAAATTGTAGCTCAAACAAACTCATAGTAATTCTTCATTTTCTCCCTATGAACAGAATGGCGAATTTTAACGAGCGGTATCCTTGCCCGGTCTGCACGCGATTCCACTCCATAACCGATTGCACGCGGTCCTGGTCTTGTTCATCAGCCCCCGGCGTCGAAAAGTCGAACGACTAAACCTTTGCAAAAACTGCTTGGCGCAACCGCATGAGCGCCGCGCGTGTCCCAGCCGAGCTCGTTGCTTCAGATGCCGAGGGGATCACCACTCCCTCCTCTACCCTGTAGAACCGGGTAACATCTTCTTCCCTATGACTGCCACGGTTCGGTTGTATCCCACAAGAGAGGACTGGTGCGAAATGGCAGGCATAGTGATCGATCCATCTCATAAGCTCTCGTCGATCACAATGGACGCAGCACTAGCTTTTAAATGCGAGATAAGACGTGGCTACACCTCCATCAGATTGCAGCACAGAGTCTTCGACCGTGATATGGTAGACGTCCGATGCGTAGTGGAAGACACCATATACGGTAAAACCCCGTCGTCCCCGATTGAAAGTGTTTGGACTTGGGATCACCCCATCATAGGTCGCGCTACCGTCGATGATCCAAGCTGGAACCAGCCCGATGTAGCCCACCAAGTGTTCACCGGCAATGTAATCGGGCGTGCAGGACAAACCCTTATTCAGCATACTGTTTTTGGTCCAGTGCTATTTGGTGAGGGAAAGAAGACTGAAGGGGACGTCATGTATACAACGCGCAGCCGCCGCAGAGTTTTTGTCTAATCAACATCATCCATATATGTATTACCATAAGTACATATCTGTAGTTTGATTTCATCAATTCAGTGCAAAGTGAATTCAGTACAAAGTTTTATTATTTTTTAAATATTTTTAATGTCTTTGAGTGACCATCATTTTAATAAACATTGATCTCGATGTATTCGTTAGAGCCAAATTTTCTAAGCTAAACTGAATCTAATCTATATAAGTACTTGATACCAATTTCCATCACCAAACTTGAATTAATATTAATTTTAACTTGTGCGTATGTAATTACATCACCAGGTGAATCCTATCTTTGCGTAATAACTAGTTAACAATAGTTATAAGTCTCCATGAAATGGACTCTATGTTTATATACTACTCCTGAATTGTCTTATTGTTAAGAACTTAGATTGCAACTTGGTGCAATGGGTGGCGGTATGGCGACGTGCGCTTTCCACAGCCGCTGGTGGTTGTGTTTAGCCCCAATCCTCCGTTTTTTATTATTATTGTTCTAAAATTCTTCAAGACAACACGTCGAAACCAATGAGAACAACTTGTAAAGAAAGCCAAATCTTCTCTGCACAGAAACCACCGGAATATATTGAGTGCGATACCCGCGATCGCCTACTGCCACCGAAGCCACTGAATTTAATAAACTACTGGAATTTCTTGAACATAAAACTCCCGTCTTTTATTGCTCAGCCAAGGATCATCTTTTATTGCTATCAGCCAAAATTGAGATGTGTTACAAAATGCTGCAAACATATGTATATTTGTTTGCAATCAGTCCCAAACAAATATTTGTTTGGATCCAAACATATTTCTAACATATATTTTTCTGTGTGTAATCCTTCCCGGCGATTTCTTCTCACAGCATATTTCCATTCACCTTTTCGGATTCAATTATAAAATTTACAATTAAAAAAATCTATTGGGGTTTTAATTTACTAAATAGCACTATTACTTTAAGAAACACACAAAACTCTGAATTATTTATTTACTTTACGGTCTAGCGGTAAAGCCCAAAAGAAACTGCCAAATAAATCCAACCCCCTTTCTCGCAAAACCGACAAAACAGAACAACAAATAATAACCAATTACATATTTTCTTTTTCTCTTCGCTTTGGCAGTGAGTTAAAGAAAAAAATGTATGCTGAAAAATAAATCGCAACAACAACACAGGACAAAACACTAGCGTTTGGCCGCATACACACCGCCAAAGCAAAAACAGGGTTTTCACCCTGTCGCCGTCCCTTGTGCGTCTTCTATTGCACCATACAAAAAGCTCTTTATTATAATACAAGTGAGATCTCTGTTGTTACGCTCTTTGAACAAAAAATATGTTCTAACATAAAAAATATGTTACTACCCAAACAAATAAAATTGGTATATGTTACAAAATGTTGCAAACATATATTTGTTTGGACCCAAACAAATTATGTTTGGATTCAAACAAATATTTGTTTGCAACCAGTCCCAGACAAATATTTAATTGGATCCAAGCATTTTTCTAACATATATTTTTCTGCGTGTATATACTGCAAGCTGAGATGTAGCAATAACGTTCTCAAGTCCCTAGCCGGCAGCACTTGGGGTGCAGATAAAGAAACATTGTTGACCACATATAACGCGATACGTCGGTCTGTGGTAAGCTATGCGGGGCGGGTATGGTCCGCGATTTTAAGTGCAACGCGATGGAAAATAATCAAACCTGCCAAAATGCCGTCATGAGAACTGCTACACAGTGCCTCCTCGTGTCTTCAGTGGACCATTTACATGAGGAGACAAAGATTCTTAAAGTACAGCAACATAATAGATAGTATAACTGCCCCGCCAAGCCTAATGAACTAATTCCAATATATCTGTGCTTACATTCCATCGAATCAGCCACATTTCTAGAACTGGAGATAGACCCAGAGCCAGATCGAGCAGAAAAATGAACTTACAAACATATAATAAATGTACTGTTATAACAACACCAACAATAACATTAACAAATTCAAATTTGTGTTAAAAAAGCAAGTAAGAACGTATCAGTCAGCTCTGACCAAAAAAGGAAGCAAACACAATATCACGAGTTTGTTTCAAGACACCTTAATGTGGGTCTATACCAAATCATTCATGGAGAAAACGAAATATTAAATTACGTTGAACTAAGTTTGGAAGAAACTTTTTGGAAAAGTTTGATAGTTACCTTCCACACTTGTCATTTTATCGGAACTTTTGTTCGATTATCTCAGGAAAAATGGAATTACTCCGGAAAAAATTACCTTTGTAATAGGGACCGTGGAAACAACCATCTGTTAAAAATTGTACATAGATCCGAGACGAGTCCTAATACTACACAAAGGAGGGGACTGATATAGTCCATATTCCAACCTGATACATGACATGGTGAAATAATACAATGTGCAAAATTTGGACAAATAAAAAACTCCCAGCGAGAGTTATCTTCCGGATTTGTCAATTTAGTTAGTGACGTCAGAGTTTCGTGGAACTTTTAAGCAATTATCTCAGGAAGTAGGAATTTTTACGGTGGCAAGGACAACCTGCTGAAAAAGAATTCTAAACGATCCGAGAGAAGCTCTTAAATTTCAGTTTTTCCGAATTTTGTTGGGAGGTACTCGAACGAGTGGACCGATATTGTCCATATTCGAACCCGATCTATATCTAGAAGAAATAATACGATGCGCAAAGGTTGAACCAAATCGAATGCTCCCTTCGAGAGTTACCGTTCACACAATTTTACAGAAAAATGTTGAGCTTTTATGGGGGAGGTAACTGAAGGAGTGGACCGATATGACCCATCTTCGAACTTAAACTCAGTTTGGGTATAATATGTACTACGAAGTGCTTCGAATAGGTTGATCCGTTTAAGAGTTATCGTGCACACCAGACAGACGGACGGACAGGATTAAATTGTTAGGAAACACTCAAAAATTCAAACCTGGAAAGGCATTTATGAAGGTTTCGCCTCTGTCAAGCTTAAAGCGTTTTTACTTGTTTTCTTATATCAAAACTCAATATTTGCATGTATATTAAAGTGAACAAAAAAAAAACAAAAATTAGTTTTTTGTAACTCCTACCACCCAATTTTTTCCATTTGATCCAAAAACCTTATGTATATAAATATACGCCAACCTAGCGATCTTTGTTTCCATTGTAATTTGTATAGGGCAAAGGTGCATTTTCACGAAAATTCTCTAAATTATAGCGAAAAACGATTTGCACAAACAATTTTGAAAAAATGCTATGGAAACAAAGATCATTGGTATCGGTTAATCTTAACCGATCACCATAAAATTTCACACATTAGGGTTTTGGATCAAATGGGAAAAAAATTGGGGGTAGGAGTTCCAAAAAACAATTTTTTGTTGTTTTAGGTCACTATAATAATAAGACCGCCCATACATAATAGGATTATTTGATCATTCCCTATTGTAAATGGGCACTCCAATTATTTTGAACGTAATTATATCGCTCATTTACTCAAAGAGTGACACATCTCGAAAAATCAAAATGAGTTTTAAGTTGGCGATTGAAATTTGACTTCCCAACTTAAAAAGATTATTACACAAAAACTTGGACCATATTTTGCATCAAGATAGCCAGTTATCAGTGCTAAATTTCTGTGCATGATCAAGCATGCTCTGATGTGTTTTAATGCTTCCTCAAAAAACTCTTGTGTTGAATTTTGCGAAACTCGTAGTAAATGAGCTGTCGTCGAGTTTTAGAGATATCAGCATGAAAATTTGACACAAGATAAAGTAGAAGTCGTAGAAAAAATAAAAATTGCTAGCTCAGAAAATACATTTTTTGAGTTATGTCCTCTTTGAGTAAATGAGCGATATGTGCTGCATACTTACTACTACATATACATATATGTATGTTTACAAATTTTTCAATCACTGATATCAATCAAGAGAAACACATTTTAGAAGCAAAACAAATTTAAAATAATTATGACCATCATAACGGCCAAAAACTATTAACAAAATTAATAAAAGATATGAAATTTGATTTTCCATCAATTAAATTAATGTTTACGGAACTCCTTCCTACCACAATGAATTCAGAGCATTTGGTACGATTTTCTTGCTATAGCATGTGCATACATACATTCATATTTATGTATGTACCCAGCAAACCAAATGTCGGATGTCCGACCCGTCTAAACAATTTCAGAAGCAAGTCGTTCAGATTTCTAAACGATTTTTCGGAGGGGAAATAGTTCAGATTTTGTACCGATTTCGTTCAGATATCGAAGAAACTGTCGGAATAAAATTTCCCTTCCGAATTTCCCAAGAATTTTCTTCAGATTTCGTTCGAAAATCGGGCCGAAATCTGACATTTCGTTCCGAAATTATGTCAATCCTTTCATACAACTATCGTTACGATTTCGGATTCGGACGAAGCGTCCCAATTTTGTTCCGATTTCGTTACGATGTCGGTACGATTGGTTTGCTGGATAAGCATAAATACATACACTAGTACACATGTTATTGTCTGTGGCAAATTATTGATTCTTCTACTGTCATAGTTTCAGATAACAAAGTTCCAACTCCATGATTGAATGTTCTCATCACAAAAAATTTTCTGAAATGAAGCTACCAATCCTACTGCCCCACCACACAATGTACTTGCTCTGTTATGATTTCGTTCGTTTAATTAAATGGGTGTATTACGAAGGAAACTCCCCTTGTTTGTTATAAAATCTGTCTGTTGCAAGGAGACTAACGTAACAGTAGAAGGAGTCATATTTCAATACAGGAGCTTCATGGACTACTTGAAGATCTGTTGAATTAATTACAAAATTCCATCCAGCTATTATTACTAGACCACATGCATACATACATACATACATACATATGTATACAACATCCACTTGTATATGAACAGTTTTCGCTCATTGCATGATTGCAATCATGGTCCTGATCTTGTAAAACTTGTAAACTGATATGCTCAATAGCTTCTTATTTTGGCAACACCTACTTGCTGTCCGCAACATGAATAAAAGTACTCCTACTGCAGCCGGACACAAAAACATATTTCTACCGTAGCAAACATTCACCAAAATCCAACAGAATTATGTATGTTCGCCAATGAAAGGGCAGAGAAGAGCTGATCTTGGATAACATTTCATATCGATCACATATTGCGGATATGGGAGGTCATACTACCCTATGCGCTTAGTTCTTTAAATAAACTTTAAATTTCATTAATTAAACTCATACTTATTTGAATTGTATATTGTTAATATAAGATATTGGCCATATTGGCTTGTTTATATTACATAGTAAATAAATGAAATGAAATGTTACGCTGTTTACCCAACATGTCAGAAGCTCATTTGCGCTTTTTTCCAACTACATGTTTATTATTGAATCTTTCATTGAATGAAAATAACAATAATTATTAAAACCTTAAACTTAGTATATTTACTGAAGAAATTGCCACTGCCCATTTCTCCACTTTGTAAGCACGTTTCATTTATTTCATTCCTCACATACTGAGAGTATCCCTCCGTTTTAGACGGTTGTGTCCCTCGAATTATAATATTTGGCGAGCCAGATTATTTGAGAGAACGCGTAGCTTGGCTTTATAGAACTGACAGTACTTCTCGATTTCTTCACATGTTGGCACGTTGAGGTCCTGAAATCATAGGAATATTCGGGTATGTTCTGAGACACACTTCACCTCTCACTTCACGCCTCAAGCATTTTGTTCACCCAATTTACGCTTATTTTTCGAGTATTTTATGGATGGAGTAGGTTGTACTCTTCCTTTTAAATACACTAATGAATCTTAGCCCTAAGAAAGAAGCAAAAAATAGTAGTAAATGGGGTGGACAAAATGCTTGTGGCGTTAAGCGAGAGGTGAAGTGTGTCTCAGAACATACCCGAATATTCGACTGTCTTCTTTGTAATTTACTTACATTTGAGGCACTTGCTGTCCCCCAGAGTTGGATTCCGTACGACCAAATTGGTTTTATTGTTGTTTTATATAAAAGTAGTTCGTATTTTAAGTCGAGGATAGATCGTTGTCCAATAAGCCACTGTATCTGGGAGCATTTTGACTTCATTTGTGTTAATTTTGATTCAATATGAAATTTCCACGTAAGCCTTCGATCTAAGTGAATACCAAGGTATTTCACATGTTATGTTTGTGGTACTTGCAAGTTAAAGATTTTACTTGGGGGCATGAATCTCTTCCAAGTGTGAATGCAATATGAGTGCATTTGGCCGCATTTACCGCTATTCTCCTTTTTTTCAGCCAATTTTCAAGAGAACTTATATGCGATTGTAACTGGTGATATGCAATTACGCGGTCTGCGTGGATACTAACGAATGCAGTATTGTCTGCCGACGTAGATGTGTGTGTGTGAAATATGTTGTAGGCATATCCGATGTGAGTATAAAGTATGGGACCAAGTATGCTTCCCGGAGGAACCCCAGCCTTTGCCTTTTTCAGGTTTCAAAGTATACCGTTATCTTTTACTTCAAATGAGCGATCTGTTATATAATTTCGAAAAAGTTTGTAAGTGTTTTTTGGTAGTAACTCGCATATTTTGTATAAAAGTCCTTTATGACATACCTTATCGAAGGCTTGAGAAATATCTATAAATAGAACCGTACAGTACTGTTTCTTTTCGAAGGCTTCTCTGATCTAAGTGAATATGCGGTGCACCTGTTGCATTGTGCTATGGTTTTTTCGAAAACCAAAATTGTGATCTGGGATTATATTACTTGTGTTGATGTTTTGATAATATCGACAGAAGACTTATTGGGCGGTAAGATTTTTCCCAGGTTTTAGTATCATGACTATTTGCGATTTCTTCCAGGAGAGTGGAAAATATCCATTTCGAAATATACTATTGAATATATGTTAATAAAATCGTTTTTACTGTTGAATATGGAAGTTATTTAAGCATTTTGGTAGTAATTTTGTCACTTCCTAGAGATTTTTTTGCCTTCAGGTCCTTTATGGCCCCTTCAACATCCTTGATTGGTAGACGTATTGTGTTTGTAATAAAATGATCTATCACCGGTTCGTATATTTCTGATGAACCGCTGTTTGGATTAAATACTGTTTCTACGAGTAGATACGTAGCAAAGGTGTTCAATTTTTCATTTGTATTTTTTCCCAATTTCCATTAGGAATACGAATGGGCGATTCACGTAGAATGGGACCCTGCATATTTTTAGTCGCTGTTCACAAGCTGTAATCAGATCTTGGATCTAAGTTATCCAAGTAGTTTTTAAGGTTTCGTTCTTCGAAGGCTTTCAAAGCATTATTCAGCCTTCTTTGGCAATTTTTAAAATTGCTTTTAAGAGCTGGGGATCTATGTTGTTGCCACTGTCTTCAAGCATTTCTTTTCTCCGTTATAAGCCTTCGAATATCCAAGGGAATGATGATGTGTTGCGATTATTTTGATAGTTTGAAGGGTTTGACGGGGCTGCCGTACCTGCAGAAACTGCATTATTAACTACCATGGTGAATCTTTCCACTGCAAAGTCGATTTCTTCATCAGATCGCAAGGACATACCTTCTGCCAAATGTGAACCAACGTATTTTTTATAATTCAGCCAGTTTATGCGTTTGTATTCAATTTCAAAATAAGAAAAAAAAATATAATAATAAAATAATAATAAAAATTGTAGAAATTTGGTATGACTGAACCAAAGAAACTTCTCAATTTTGATCGCTTAATTTTGTTGCAAAGGATCTAAATTTCGCCATCATATAAACGCCAAATCAGTGAGTGTCAGTGCCCGGTTGAACATAGGTTGGGTTTCTATGTAATTCATAACAACTAATTGTCAATACGGTTCTTTTTCATAGTGTTTAAGTTAGAATTGATTATATTGTTTTTTTTTTTTTGGCACTATGAATCACATATATCACACATATATTCGCTGAAATCTCCTCATTCCCATTTATTACATCCCTGTAATAGTATGAGAGATTTCAGCGAATATCTCTTTGAAAACCGCCCTCTTTCTTCTAATTTGTCATTTACTTTCCTTATTGTTGTTGCAAAAAGTGTACCGCAGGGGTCAATATTGTCATATAAAAGATTACCTCCCAATCCTTCGTAAATAGTTGACTTTACCTATCAGCAATGCTAGGGCGTGTGCTTAAAATATTCTTACGGAATTAGGGTTTGAGCTTAATCCCGTGTAGACGTTGTTTTATTCCCCGATACGATTTGTACCAAATAAAACAGGGTTCGTTTTAGATTACGATTCTACAATGCTTTATTGACTTTACTTCAGTTATTCACACAAGACTTTAGTTAAGTTGGTTTTAAATTTATTTTTTTTACACTAACGGTTTCAAGATCGTGTCACAATTGAATTCAACTCCCAGCCGTTCCTTTCACGTATTTATATGTGCGCGCTGCTACATAGACTGTTATATTCCCCTTAATCTGGGAGGTGCTACAATGTTTAGCCATGATGCTTACGATTGGCAAAAACACACATGTACGCACATACAAACAGCCCGGTGAGTGTGAACACTAATGGTGCTGCGGTAGTAAATAAGGGAGAGGTGACGGGGGTTACAATGCAGAAGCATAATTGAATAGTCAAAATTAATAGAAAGAAAGAGTACAACAATAACAGCTAAGTAAACAGTGTAAATTAAGACTAGACGACAATTTCATAGTTACTCCATACAGTTGTTGTTGTAGAAGTTTTAAAGAGTGAAATAGAGAACTGAAGGCGCATAACAATAGCAAAACAAACATAGAAAAGTAGTGATTGGAATTCTATAGAGCAATGGTGGGCAAATTGCGAGAGACTCATGTATTTTTTACACTTTTGTGTATGAGGCCGAGCATTTCTGCCCAACAGTGCTATAGAGTGATGTTGTTGTAAATTTGATTTTAATAAACTAAATGCTTAATGAAAAATTGCATTACAATTCAAATTCTTAAATTAACAGGAATTCGTCTAAATTAACTTAAATCTATCAATTACCTTCGTAACAATATTATGCGAATTTTAAGGTACCTTATTGAAGTTCCAAAAATTTGGCCGATAATATATTTTTCTTTCAATATGGACCTGTAACATGTATTGTATGGCATGCAGTCGCCTCTAATATGCAACAGATCTCTTGGAATACATGTCTAATGAATAATACCCAAACTTTCTAACCAAAAGTATTCCTGTCGAATGATTAATAGTACCAAATTTGATATTAGATATTATTAAAATGGTTCATTTTGAAGGTGTGTCCCTTATTAGATTTGGTTATGTATCTTTCTATATAACTATGACATTATGTGGACAATATAGATAATTTTAATTCAAAACATTTCATGGAAAGCTAGCGTCCAGGAGTAGTGGTGTAGCAAAAGACATGCTCGGCCCCTTCCTATTATTGCTCTTACTCGTTTTGATTTATGGTAACATGGGGCGCCTTCGCCACTGGGGCGGGTACGCCATCGCCGATTTTCTCGCAAAATACAAGTGCTAGAAAAAATCCGTTAAAGGCAAAATTATGAGTTTAATGAAGATCTATCATCTCCCAAAAGTTGGCTGTTGTGTCATAAGTATGATAGCGGACGCACCCGGTTTTGTGTTTTGAGGGTATTGGGAAAAATAATTATGGTAGATGTTTCTTGTGATATCTTCTTTACCTTTTGTCATATCATGGGGCGCCTATGCCATGATAGGGGTGTGGTGGGTTAATGTCAGAAATTTGTCATATTTAACTTCAATTCTTTATGCCATAGATATAGCACACTATAATGTGAAGTTAGAATCAAATAGTATCATAAACGTATCTTTTTTTGGTTATATTATGCTTTTTGTACCTAAATTCAAGTAACCTATTTCAATTAACCCTAGAATCGGTTACTATTTGTGAATTTTAGAAACATTTTTGATTATTCAATAGAAAACATGTTCCTTTTTCGCATAATGTTGATATTTAAGGAAAAAGTATGGTAAATTACAGTTTTAGAGTCCGTTGGAAAATGTTCAATATCGATGGTGAAGCTGCCCCATGGATGGGGAGGCTTCGCCACTTTTTAGACATTTTGTAAATTGTCAAAAATAATATTTTAAAAACAAAATTATAACCACTTATATATCAAAACTTATAGTCAAGGTACGCTAATATTTGTACCAAAAATAATATTTGAAAAAACTTTAACGGTGTCGGTATGAGAAGATTTTGAACAAAAACGTGGCGAAGGCGCCCCATGTTACCATATTTGCTTTTTTTTGTTTTAGAAGTCCAACAAGTCTCCTGCTAGAAGTTCTACTGGTCTTTTCAGCTTATCTTCTACGAGAGGGCCTATTGGGCTACTACACCGACGTAGCCCCCCGCGCCCCCTATCAACTATGGTAACATGGGGCGCCTTCGCCACTGGGGCGGCTCCGCCAGCGCCGATTTTCTCGCAAAATACAAGTGCTAGAAAAAATCCGTTAAAGGCAAAATTGTGAGTTTAATGAAGATCTATCATCTCCCAAAAGTTGACAATTGTGCCATAGGTATGATAGCGGACGCACGCGGTATTGTGTTTTCAGGGTATTGGGAAAAATAATTATGGTAAGTATTTTTTGTGATATCTTCTTTACCTTTGGTGATATCAAAAACACATTTAATTCCGTTAGAAGACAACTACTGAAGAATATAAATCCCAATAATTCGCATGAAAAAAGCAATTGCAAATATCAATATATTAATATTATGGAATATGTAAGGGGTGGGGCGCTTACGCCATGATAGGAGCGTGTTGGGTTAATGTTAGCAATTTGTCATGTTTAAATTAAATTCTTTATACCATAGATATACCACACAATAATGTGAAGTTAAAATCAAATATTATCCTAAACGTATCTTGTTTTAGTTATATTATGATTTTTGTACCTAAATTCAAGGTACCTACTTCAATTAACCGCTAGAATCGATTACTTTTTGTGAATTTTAAAATCATTTTAGATTATACAATAGAAAACATGTTTCTTTTTTGCATAATGTTGATATTTGAGGAAAAAGTATGGTAAATTACAGTCTTAGAGTTCGTTGGAGAACGTTCAATATCGATGGCGAAGCTGCCCCATGGGTGGGGAGACTTCGCCACTTTTTAAACATTTTGTAAATTTTCAGAAATAATATTTTAAAAACAAAATTATAACCATTTATATATCAAAACTTATAGTCAAGTTATGCTAATATTTTTACCAAAAATAATATTTGAAAAAAAATTAACGGTTTCGGTATGAGAACATTTTGAACAAAAACGTGGCGAAGGCGCCCCATGTTACCATATATCAACCATTTTTTGTGATATAACTTCTGTTCCACCGCAGTGTCGTCCGTTGAGATTATTTGAAACTGATCTGATTGCTACAAATTAGTAAATGTCCATGGGACAAAAGAAATTTCTGTCGTATTTTTTTCGACCTTTCGAATGTTAATAAAATCAAGATTATTGAGCTTCAGGTCAATGTTTACATTTTATTTATTGCATTTTATTTCCAATATTTTATTTCATCTTAAGGGATTTTCTTTCGATTACTCTTTGAATAAAACCAGAAGAAAACGTCATAGAAACCCACAACAATTGTATTTTGGGAAGTGCTTTTAATGGATGCAAAGGCAAAGGACTTTGTGACGACAAACGAAATCAGAGAACTGGTCGGAAACAGATTCTTCTTCGCCAAAATCCCAACAATTTTAATCCTAATACCAGAAGGAGTAGACCGAAAAGCACCATATTCGAACTTTATATAAGGCTCGCAGAAATATTCAGTATTCGGTTCGAAAGTTGTCTTGCGCATCAGCCACTACACATGGTGGCCGTAGGTCTTCTCTACAGCTTTCGTGCCATTTTCTCTAGAAGTATGTACTTGCCTCTGAAAAAACTTGTACTGTAGTAATAGCGGTCCCGAGAACACTTGTTGCAAAAAAGTAAAGTGTTCCAGAGAAGTCTTTTTATTTATTCATTTATTTCATATTTTTAAAGTAAATCCAGCTTAATCAAAGATTTGTTGTTTTCAAATTTTAAAAACAAGTTTTTAAATACTGAGGTCATAAGCTTACACTGGTATAATTACTAATTATGCAGAAACTGCAACTCTCTAACAATTTTTGAAATACTATGTGGAAGGTTTCCGAAAGTGTGGATCGATATGGCCCAAAATTTGGCCTTCGTCCAAATTGGTTGATCAGTTCGAGAGCTACCGTGCTCTCCAGGCAGCCACCCAGACGAACGGACATAGCTTAGTCGACTCCAAGATTTCTGAAAGAGATTTCTTCCAAACACACTTTGTTCCTTAAACCATTATTTCGATGAAACATATTTTGGCTAAAGGCTGAGAGTATATAAAATGTAGATTGGGAAAATTGTGTTTACGGATTTTTGCTAAAAGAATGCATACATCTATAGACTTTGGACTGGGCGCCAGACTTTCATTTTAAAAGAATTCAATACTGGTTGTCAGAGTTTCCTTGTTCCCGATCAATTTATGAGAAGATCCACGATAGTAAACCAGATTTGCTATAAGAGGAGTCCGACGATTGGAAGCCAAAATTAGTCTATTGACAGATGCACGATTGGGCGACACAATTTGTCACTTTCATACCCGCCATTGGGTGCTAGAATTTCATGATGGATAGATGCACTATTGCTCAGCATTAGTTCATTTATATAATTCAATTTATATAACTCCTAAATTCTACCAGTAAATAAAAAAAATACTAGTGCATAACGCCTTGATCTCCAAACGTTCACTGTGCTCTCACGTTCTCTACTAATACCATTTTCTTTCCATAAATTACTCAAATAGTTGGTCGACTTATTTAAGACAAGATTAAATGGTACAAAAATAATTAAATTTAGTAATTTTTGTTTACGAAATGAATTAATATAGAAACATTTTCCACGGTGGTCTTGAACCAACTTTGACAGGAGCTTACATTGGGCAAGTTTTTGCAAATTCTTAAACTACAATGTTAATAGATAAAAAAACCCAAAAAAACAAAAAATCGCCGGAGCGGTTTTAAAATAAATCGCGACTTAAGTTCACATTTTTTAAGTTTTTTTTTATGTTTTCACGATTTTGCTTCGAAACCGCAAGTCCCATTGAAATGGGATTAGAGAAAATATTGTAACTGTGAAAATTCTCTACAAGTATGGCCTATACGATATTTTCGTGGGTTTTACCATTTTTGAAATATAGAATTCAAATTAGGAAAATTCACTGACTGTATCGTCTCCTTATAAAACAATGTCATGACTCCAATTTCCCAACTTAAACTTATATATCTCAAAAATGGTACAACTTAGGAAAAATTATTCGTTAGACCAATTTGGTGCATTTTTTGGATAGAATATTGTTTAAAATTTCAGACTCCGATTTTAACCAACAAGGTAGCTTGAGAATTTCTGCTTTAGTGGAAAATTAGTTATTTTCCTGCCATTTTTCTTTGTGGCTGTTGAGTTTTGAAATCTCCATTCTATTCACGGATTCTGTGGTTAACAAATATGTAGTTGGTTTGATTTGTCTTTGGTTTTCGGTAATATGGCATTCACTCCTAACGAAACGTTCCTCAGCGCTTCTAACTCTATGGTGAGGTTCACTGCGCAATTCGCAATAAATGGTATTTGAATTGCTCTCAAATTAGTTCGGTAGATTCTATAACGGAACATCCTGATGATATTCTTTCTGAAAAACAATCGTGTGATTAGGGTGTCCAAAAACCGGTTTTTCCAAACAAAACGGTTTTCGGTTAACCGAAATTTTTAGTTTTTTCAAAAACCGGTTTTCGGTTTTCAAAAATTTTGAAAACCGGATAACCGGTTTAAACCGGTTTTGTAAACAAGGTACAAAATTGCTCATAATTGATAAATATTTGATTAAAAATGTGCGGCAAAGGGTAAATTAAGTATAACTAATTCGTTATTATATAATTATCTGATAATATCCTTGCTATTTAACATTCAACCATAAAGTGGAGACAGCAAACATAAGTCAGAAATTGTGCTCTAAGAATAGTAAAAGCCCTTACAAATATAAGATTGTGTACAAAAGGAATTAAATTTACATTTTATTAAGTCTTGATTCTCCTTCTTGCGTTGAGAACCTCGTGCCGGAATCAAAATGCATTTTGTTATCGTTACCCTTTACAACCTTAAATTCGACAAGTTCTTAGTTTACTGTACTAATTCAAAAACGTATGAATAACGTCATTCAAACAACCGTGTGATATTATGTATACGCAGTTTTTTCATAGATCGTTCAATTGAACTATATTGGAGTTGTGCCATTTTACAGAAAATATTTTTCAAGTTTAAGGGTATCTAATTATAATTATGTGGTACCTTTTGTTAGTTAAGTTTAGTAAACTTTCAAGAATACAATTGTAATGAAATTTGGAAAATATTACTACTTTTTTCAAACCGGTTAACCGACACAAATAACCGGTTTTTTCGGTTAACCGAAAATACCGCTTTTGGCGAAAAACGGTTTCGGTTTTGTAACTCAAAACCGGTTTCGGTTTTGGACACCCTACGTGTGATGCTTCCATTTGAAACAAGAGTTCGTCGAATCAAATCTTTCGTGATGTGGGTACCCAAGCGACTAGTTCCACAATATCAGGTATTGGGAATCCTAGATTAGGCTCGAACCTTGTTGTTGTCTCTCCTAATGTAGATGACACTCATAATCTCGCGTTACCTCCTTGCGATATCGAAGTTTTCTATTTTCTAAATTTGCCCATTTTCAGAGATTTGTTCAGTGTGGTTTATATAAATAACTTCCAGTTGACAGATATTGAACGCTTGTGTCATCTGGTGAGTAAGACTAGTGGTAAGGCTCGAGAAATTGTCTAGTAGTTTCCTTTGACTCATCGGAGTTTTAATCTTTCGTTGAATGAATTGAATTGCACATATGATAATCCGCGGTTTCTTGTTCACAGCCAATTAAAATCGTCAATACAGAGTGGAATAAATATTTCCCTTTCGCCAATGGTAATTTATTTTGTAATATTCACAATATATAGCTATGTATTAAGTGTGTCTGCGTACTCGATAATTTGTAATAATTATTACAAATTATTACTGAATGTTGTTTTTTTACACAAATGTTCAGTAAAAGAGAATGAATTGAGAAATTTGTTTTGAAATTTTTATTACTGAGAACTTATAATTTTTACTGAAGGAATTTTGTTCAGTAACTTTTTGTAGCTTTAGGCAGTTGTCAAAAGTTTAAAATATTCAAATATCATAATCGTAAATATTAATCAAATTGAAAATTTTTACTGAATGTTGTCTCTTTACTTTTTTAATTTTTTCCTTTGAAAGAGTATAAAATGCTTTACTCTCTAAAAAGAAGTTACTGAGTAATATTTACTGAGAAAGTACAAGGACAAACCTATTATTTCAGAAAATAAACAAACTATTTTTTTTTTTGTGATTAAAGGTCATAACATATTATAGTTGTTCTGCATTTGACACGCTCCCGTACCGATATACAGGGTTGTATTTACCTAAATTTGACAGATGCGACCACCGCTTCTAATTCTACCATGAATTGAAGGTTGTTAAGGGAAATTATTTGACTTTCCACTGAAAATTAAATAAATATTAGCAACAAAAGGAAAGTAGATCTTGTGTGTTCTCCAGGGACATCTACATGGTGTTCCTCCTATTCCACGGATGCACCGCTTTTCTTGTGACTTGATACCTTTAAAATAAAAAAATAGTTGGTGAACTACAAAATAGGTTATTTTACTTACCGTCTTGTTTTCCATAATTTAGTTAATTATTTCTTCCCTTTTTATCTTGTAATTATTTTAATAACCAAATGTTTGTTTATGTTTTTTGCCATAAAATGCAAAGTCCGCCACAAAACATTCGAATTTAAGTCAGCTGATCAAACTTGCAAATTCTTAAAAGGAAAGTTCCCAGCAAAATGTTCGATGACAAATCATGACATGTCATAGGTGAATCACCAATGACATTTACAAGGGAGTGACACACTTTCACCAATTCATTGTCATAGCATTTTGCACCAGTTCATTGTCATAGCTTCTTGCACCAGTTCATTGTTATGGCATTTTGCACCAGTTCATTGTCATGGCATCTTGCACCAGTTCATTGTCATAGCTTCTTGCACCAGTTCATTGTCATGGCTTCTTGCACCAATGCTTTGGATCCGGATTTTCGCCAATCAAAAATAAAATTTGCAATACAATTATGTAATTTGTTGAATTAATAAGAATACAATGCACAGACGATTTGTATCGCCAGATGCTATTTTTCTTTATTTTTATATAATTTTCAAAATTATATATTATATTAGTCTACAATATCATATTTATATCTTCCGATGACTGCAGGATATTTCTTTCAACTTGGGAGGTTCCGTTTTTCCAATATTCGATAAATTATGTGTCAATCTCTGAACCAAGCTCATCATTTGGGAAATCTAGTATAAATTTTAATTCTGTTATGTTATTTCAAAAGAAAAAAACCAGGTTATGGTCTCATTTATACTTATTTTACCGATCTTCTACTTTGCTTCTCTAACTTTGGATGCCAAGTTTTGTGATATATTGAACTTGATCTTTCCATTGGAGTTTCGTTCTTCCCTCGGGTGGCGTAACATCAATTGGCTAATATACCGGTGGTATCTTTATCTATCCTGTTGATATGGCCCAGCCAACCCAATAATTGCAGCTCGATATGTTTTACTATATCGGTGTTGTTCGGCTGGTGGAGCTCGTGGTTTATAGACCGGGTCTCTTTCACACTTCTTTTTATATCCACAAAACGAAACAGATCATATTCCCAGATCATCAATCCCACGGCAGCGGGTTCTTTCGTACCGGATTGACCCGAAACCATAGTGTTTCGGCCAGCGGCTGCCAACCCAGCATCAAACCTATGCTTCTACATAGGTTTTTATGCTGCTACAACAACAACAACATATTGTTCCATGAGCCGAACTAAGAATATATTTCCAAACGCACCGATCTTCTACTTTACTTCTCTTATTTTGGATGCCATATTTTGTGGTATCATATTCAATTTGGGCTTTCCCTTGGAGTTTTGTTCTTCCCTCGGGTCGCATAACGTCAAATGGCTCGTATTCATATGCCGGTGGCATATTTATCCATCCTGTTAACATGGCCCAACCAACATAATAATTCAGCTCGATATGTTTTACTATATCGGTGTTGGTCGGTTGGCGGAGCTCGTGGTTTATAGACCGGGTATTTTTCATACTTTTTAATATCCACAAAACGAAACAGGTTTCTTTTGTCTTATATCTATTTACTTTGTATTTTTAATTAAAATATATAAATTTTGCCACTATCGATCACTTTCGTCTGACGTTTATTTTCATTTTAACAATTACTTTTGCAAGTACACAATTATTCGAGTACATGAGTATTTGATAATTTATTGTGCGGGTACTTATCAATTTATTTAAACTCGTGACAATATTATGACAAAGATCGGATCTTTCACCACTTCAATTTCACTCATGAAAATTCGATGAAAAAGATCGAATCTTTCACGACTTCAATTGCACTCATGAAAATTCGATGAAAAAGATCGGATCTTTCACGACTCCTTTCGCACTCATGCAAAAGAACCAGTGAAATCATGATTTCACATGAAATCACTTCCATTTAATTTTGCTTGGTTTTGCTTGCAAAAACTTGTATGTTCTCAGTAACAAAAGTCTACAAAACCCTCCGAAATTCTCTCACAATTCTCTCTCAATACGCTCTCTTTTACTTTACAAGTTTGTTATTGAACAGCATTTGGTAAAAGTTTGTACGAATTTGTACGAAATATTTTGTGCATTAGTCTCTCTGAGCGAGTCTTTGCTTTGCTAAACAACGACAACCAGGGATGCCGGATAAGTTTGGTCGAAAATCGGCACTTTTCGGGTGCCAAAATCGGCAAAATCGGCAAAAAATTTTCAAAATCGGCAAAAAATCGGCAAATTAAAAAACATTTATTTCAGTTCAAATTATCGCTTTATTTAATAAGCATAAGTTTAAAAAATAACATTTTAAGTAGAACAAAACAATTAACAATTCATAAACCAAGGCAATAATTCAAAATATGTATGAAAATAAATGGTTTTACCATATGCATAAGTATTATGTATTTATAAGTACGTGTATATATGAGATCAATATATTTTCAATTCAGTCAAGCTAAACAAAACGTATACAAATATTGTCTTAAGAGGATAACTAATAAGGTGATTGTTTTTATACCCTCAGCATTTATGCTAACGAGGGTATATAAACTTTCATACGGGCAAAATGTGCCTCATCGAAATAATGGTTTTAGACCACAAGTATGTTTGGACGAAATGTGTTTCAGACAATTTGGAGTCGCCCGTCTGTCTGTCTGGCTGACAGGTGCGCACGATAACTCTCGAACGGATGAGGCGATTTTTTCCAATGTTTGGCTTTCGTAATATTTTGTCCAAACTTAGTTTAAGTTCGAAGATGGGCCATATCGGTCAACTCCTTCAGGTACCTCTCCCAGAAAAGTTCGAAAATGTTCGGAAAATTTGTGCGTACGATAACCCTTGAAGGGAGGAACCTATTTGGTCATACATTGCACATCGTGAAATGTCTACCAGACTTAGATGAGGTTCCAATACGCACTCAATCGGTCCACTCCTTCGGGAACCTTCCACCCAAAATTTCGGATAAGTTCAGTTTAGGGCCTGCTCTCGAATCGCTTTGGTTTTTGTTGCAACAATTTGTATACGCTGCCTCCATTATGACGGTAAAAGCTTTTTCAGAGGCATGTCCATACTTCATGAGAATATAGACCGAGAGGTGTAAAAACCCCTATGGCACAAAATGTAGTGGCTGTAGAGCACGATAATTCTCGAACTGATCAACCGATTCCAAAAGTTATACGATGACCCACTGAAATTACTACACGCAGAGAAAAAAATATGTTTGATCCAACAATATTCCAAGAGCAAAATATGTATTGTTAACATATTGTTGGATTCCTCATGTAGTATTGTAAATCCAAAAATAGTTTGTGTCAACTGAACAATATTTCTCTCTTTTCTTCGAAAATTTGTTTCTCTTCTCTCGCAATTCGATGCCGTGTTGAAAAAACAATTTTGGTGAGTTGTGGTGTGTTTGTATGACATGCTGCCTTTACCTTTGTTTTTGTGTGTATGTACTTGTGAGACTCTTGTTTTTATTTGTTTCTGTTTTGTTTCATTCTTCTTTCATTTTCATGTTTGTTATGGTGTTTAATTATTCCTTATGTTGTGGTGGGTTCTTGTGGCTT
This sequence comes from Musca autumnalis, assembly GCF_047663935.1. NCBI lineage: Eukaryota > Metazoa > Arthropoda > Insecta > Diptera > Muscidae > Musca > Musca autumnalis. Next base: position 112,210,391 of record NW_027411755.1, read on the forward strand.
TTTGTTTCTCTTTGTTGTCAGCCAATGCAGCAAACCATGTATTGTGTTCATCAATGATTGCAATATTATACGCGACATTTATATCCAAGTTATGCGAAAAGTGTATATGAGAAGTATATGCACTCAAATCAAAAATTTCTGGGCTGGTTTTCTGTATTGACAATACTTTTTGTAAACAAAATTAGATTATGATAGTTCCTACAATCGGTATTGTTAACGATTTTAACAATATTGCGGAAATTCGAAAGTTGTTTTTGTTTTCTATGTTTGGAACAAAAGATGGTATTTTTGGATTTGGATTACAATGTTTGAACAAAACAAATACATTTTTGGAACCAAAACATATATTTTTGTTCCAACAAAAGCGAAAAATATTTTTTCTCTGCGTGTAGTTGGCGCGATATCTATCGAAAAGATATAACTCTCATGTCGGTCCATTCCTTTAAGTACCACCTCCACAACACTTTTGAATTTACATTTTAATCCACATTTTTCGGCAAGTTCAATTGTGTAAAAATGGCCACAAAATTCTGAAAAGACCTTAAAAACATTCGATCTGTTCGAAGAAAGTTTCAATTCACATAGGTTGAGGGTATACCTCTGTCAGCAAAGCCGACTGACACTTTCTTACTAGTTGTATTGGAATTTTGAAATTTTGGTTTACAATAAAATTCAATTTCATTTTTAATGGCAACATTATAACAGTTAGACTTATTTAATTTTAAGTAGTCTTTAGTAAAGAGAATTCCTTCCATCGAGTCCCTAACTAATCGATTTCGGCACTTGTTTTATTTAAATTTACTTGGCTAGAAACTCTTTCCACATTTGCTGAAGAATTTGGCAAGACTAAAATATGTTTAATAAATTTGGACAAAATAGGAAATAATGGTTCAGAATTTGCACATATTAATTCACACAGTGTTTTCCAAAATTCTAGCAACTCTACGTTTTTATCTTTAAACAAATTTCTGAAATTTAAACGTGAAAGTTCGCGTGATACTTGCTTTTCGTTTATGTTTATAAAACATTCGTATTCCTTTATAATGTCGAAAAATGAATCTTCTGTGCCATTTATTATAAAACTTTGATTTACTGAAGCTAGGCACTTAAGTTTATTTTCTAAATTAAACCGCTTCAAAATCTGACAACAAAGTTCAATGTAAAAGTTTGTGCAGTTTTTATTATTTCCACTAACCCACTTTTCGACAATTTCGTTTTTTGAACAATTTCCTTGGCGTATATACTGAAGTACACGTTTTGGTAATCAAGAAAATTCAAACTGTTTTTATAATATGTTAAAAAAATTTATTATTATTAATCAAACTACTCTTGACGATATAGTTGTCTTTGTTATTGTACCAAATTAGTTCTAGCAACCACAATTTTCATACAAAACGGAAATTTTATGTGAACAAGTTGCCTTAACTAAAAATCGTAATTTTAGGGGTAAAAATCGGCAAATCGGCATTTCTATTTTTTTGGACTAAAAATCGGCAAAATGCCGATAAATCGGCAAATCTGGCATCACTGACGACAACTGAGAATAAAGAGAACATATGTTGTTGTAGTCACGTTAATGTATGTGGGTGATCTTGGTCTATCAACATACATACAGTGAGTGTCGAAAATATTCGGTTTTCAATTTCACCAATAATAACACCTCAGTATTTTAGAAGCCCATGCCCAATATTCAAAAAACCAAATACTTAAAAAAATGTTGGTCCTGTGGCAATTAGAAAGTGTATGTAACATGGGCCCATGGCAACCCTATAAGCGAGAATAACAAAGAAGAAGTTTTTAACCCTGTTTTCTATGCGTCAAAAATATTCGGTTTTTGTAACTTTTGTTAAATATTTTGGCAAAAAACCGATCAATATCGAACTTTTTCTGCAATATTAGTATAAATTTCAATAATTGCGAACAGAATCTTCCTGTGTGCAAAAATATTATATTTCATAGCAAATTATAAAAATTTACGGCTAAGGAAAAACGCTATCCTAGAAAAGAGAAAACTGTTTATATTTTATTATAAAAACGGCAGAAATAAAGAAAATGTTTGCTTATTTTTTAATAATTGGTCGAATATAGTTGAAATAATGTGCAAAAGTCAAGAAAATACAGAAATAATCGATTTCGTGAAACACATAAGCCAGCCAAACCAAGGACTGGGAGGGAAAGTAGAGGAATCTCCCGAAAAATTAGGGCTAAACCGCCCCTAAATTTCTTGAAATTAGTCACCGAGTACTAAATGACTTTTAGAAGATAAAAAATATGCACTTACATTCCAAAAAATCGTAAGGATAAAGCCTTTCATGGCCTTGTAACACATTACACACCATCGGCTTATTACATAACCAAAAATCTAGTTCAAATTTCGCCTTGATGTACCTTCAAAACTTGATGTGCATCAGAAATTTGGTGAAATGGAGTTAGTTTTGAATGTCTAAGCAGGAAAATCAGTATACCACCAAGTTTCCGGCCTTTCTGTGTACTCCAACACAAAAAGTACGAAGGAGCTTCTAGGAGGCATGTATTTATCAATGACTTATGATGTGTTGCAAGGCCATGAAAGGCTTTATCCTTAAGATTTTTTGGAAAGTAAGTGCATATTTTCTATCTTCTGAAAGTCATTTAGGGCTCGGTGATCAATTTCAAGAAAATTAAGAGCGGTTTAGCCGTAATTTTTCAGGAGATTCCTCTACTTTCCCTCCCAGTCCTTGGTTTGACAGGCTTATGTGTTTCACGAAATCGATTATTTCTATATTTTCGTGACTTTTGCACATTATTTCAACTATATTCGACTAAATATCCAAAAATAAGAAAAATTTCCTTTTATTTCTGCTGTTTTCATAATGAAATATGGCCAGTTTTTCCTATTCTGGGATAGCGTTTTTCCTTAGCGCTAAATTTTAATAATTTGCTATAAAATGTAATATTTTTGCACACAGGAACGAAGATTCTGTTCGCAATTATTGAAATTTATACTAATATTGCAGAAAAAGTTCGATATTGATCGGTTTTTTGCCAAAATATTTAACAAAAGTTACAAAAACCGAATATTTTTGACGCATAGAAAACAGGGTTAACAACGTTTTCTTTGTTATTCTCGCTTATAGGGTTGCCATGGATCCATGTTACATACACTTTTTAATTGCCATAGGACCAACATTTTTTTAAGTATTTGGATTTTTGGATAGTGGGCATGGGCTTCTAAAATACTGAGGTGTTATTATTGGTGAAACTTAAAACCGAATATTTTCGACACTCACTGTATGTACCTTTCTTCTGAATTGTGCGTATCGTTTTAACGAATTTTGGAAATTATCACATTCTTAAGGCCCAAACTCAATCAGCTCGTTGCTTGCTTTCTTCGCTTTGCTCTAGTAAAAGAATAAATGAAAAGGGCAACATATTTCGAATTAGTCTTTTTTTTTATTGGCATATTCAATTTGAACTTACTCACAAGAAAATACATATTTTAAGCTATTTATCTATATAATATATGTTTCGAATGTTTTTTATTCTAGTTCTTTGATGTATTGTTTCCATTCTTCCCTATTTCGGGCTATGAATCTGAGTTCGTTTATTGATTTGGACGTTTCTTTCTGGATTGTTCGCTTCCATGTAACTTTTGGTCTTCCTCTTCTTCTTGCACCTTGCGGATTCCATGATAGAGCTGATTGTGGTATATCATCGGTGTATTTGCGCAGAGTATGTCCAAGCCAGCCATATTTCCTCATTCGAATGTCTTTTTCAATGCCATCTTGTTTTGTTACTTCCCATAATCTATCATTTGTTATGGTATTAGGCCACCATATTTTAAAAATTGCTCGAAGACATCTATTCACAAACGCTTGCATTTTGCTCGTCGTTGCCTTTGTCACAAGCCATGTCTCGCATCCATACAATAGTACTGTTTTGACGCAACTATTAAATATCAGTATTTTGGTGTGCGGACGTAGACTGTTATTACGCCATACATTGTTTAGCATTCCGAAAGCATTTCTAGCTTTGCGTTTTCTAGCCTCCGAATTAGTCTCGGCCATTCTTTATTCTTTTACCAGAAATGAAGCTACGCAAACAAGAAAGATCCATTGAGTTTTGACCTTTAAGGCCTCGGCACATACGGTCCGCTGTAAGTCGCGTCAAAAGCAACAACCACATGAAAAATTTGTATGTCATGCCAAGTTTGTTCTTGAAGTTTGCATGCGGTTGTTGTAACGCCGCACTCAACGGACCGAATGTGCCAAGGCCTTTAGACTACTCCCTGTAGTATTGGAATGTAAGTACAGTTGAAAGGACCGCTTGTTACTGGGTGCTTTTAATATGTTACAATAGGGTTGTTTTAAAATAATTGATGTCGGATTTTCTTAGACGGCACCCCCTAAAGTGTTAAGTTTAGATTTCAAGATTTCCAAAGTTTGGACACAATCGGAATATGTTAGGACGCGCCACTGCACAGTGGATGCGCCCAGCGACAAAATTCAAAAAAATCATGTCCTCTTTTTAAAAAATTGAAGATGCAAATCGCTTCAAAACATTCCAAATTTTTCGAAACTTAACTTATTTTTTTTGCGGTTCCTAGGGAGAAAAGCCTCACAAACATGACTAATTTTGAAGAAAACAATGTATTTAAAAATGAGAAAAAATAGTTATATTCTAAGTGAATTTATAAAACAAAGGACTATTTGTAACGCCTTAACTTAAGTTGAATCATTTAGTAAATTGCCTAATGCTAAGTTTACATTTACGAAATCCACTCTATTTCAACTGTCAATTCCATAGCTCAAACGTCAAATGAAATCTCATCTGAAATCCATTGGATTTCATTTGACGTTTAACCTATGGATTTGACAGTTGAAATCGAGTGGATTTCGTAAATGTAAACTTAGCATAAGCTTCATTTTTCTAGTTAGGGCGAAACCTATAGCTCTGCGTGTTGCGTGTGCGTTAAAAAATACAAAAACAAAATACATGTATTTGTTGTTGTTTTCAATTTGAAATACATGTATTTTGTTTTTGTATTTTTGAACGAACACGCAGAGCTATAGGTTTCGCCCTTATGAAAATTCCTCTTAATTGCAAGGGTTGCCAAATATTTTGGTTATAATATTGGTAAAAATGAAATTTGGACCTAGGACTCCAATATTTTTGTTATAGTGTTATTAGCCCCCGAGGACCAATTGATAAAAATTTCAGTACGATATATCATCTAGAAGTCACCAAAAACTGGACTTATGGCCATAATTTTTGGTGGGGAAGTTTCTGTACCACTGGGAACCCCAAATGCCAAAATACAGCCAATTCGGATTAAAAATGAAGATAGAATCATTATTTACTTACTTAGCTGGCCCATTACAGAACATTTGTTACATAGACCGAACTAAGAAAATATCTCTAATTCTCTCTGTTTCGTGCTTCGCTTTTTGGAATACCGCGCCTTGTCATCTCTTCATCCACTTGTTTGCGCCATCTATTCTTTGGCCTGCCAATTCTGCGTGCACCGCCATACGCCTTTTTAGCGGGTTCATCATCGCTCATTCTTATGATATGGCCTAGCCAACACAATCGTTGCATCTCGATACGTTTAACTTTATTCATGTCTTTGTATAGCTTATATAGCTCGTGGTTCATACGACGTCGATATTCACCGTCAACGCAAATCGGCCCGTAGATCTTTCGAAGAATTTTCCTCTCAAACACACCAAGCACTGCCTTATCTGCTTGCGCAATTACCCATGCTTCGCAGCCATACATTAGCACGGGTAGTATCAGCGTTTTGTATAGTGTTATTTTTGTTTGACGAGATGTGGCTTTGTTTTTAAATTGCTTACTTAAACCATAGTAGCATCTATTGACCAATACAATTCTTCTTATTTCACAACTGATGTTGTTTGTTGTGTTTATGACAGTGTCGAGGTAGACGAAGTCTTTAACTACCTCAAAATTATAGGTACCAACTTCCACAGTTGGTCCGAGCTCAATGGACGCTTTGCGCGTCGACACCATCAATTTGGTCTTTTCGCCGTTTACCGCCAGACCTACTTTCGCAGATTCTGCTTCGACCTTCCAAAAGATATTAGTTACTTCCTTTGCTGATTGTCCCATGATGTCTAAGTCATCAGCATAAGCAAGTAACATATGGCTATTGGTGTAAATTGTGCCATTTCTTTTGACATTTGCATCTCGTATTATCTTTTCCAGCAAAATGTTGAATAGGTCACACGAAAGGCTGTCTGCTTGTCTGAAACCTCTTTTGGTACTGAATTGTTCGGAGAGGTTCTTTCCAAGGACCTAGTATCAGTTAAAGTCATCTTACAAAGCCGAATGAGCTTTACGCGGAAACCAAATTCAGACATTACATGGAATACCTTTGATCGGAGGGTACTGTCGAATGCTGCTTTATAATCGACAAAAAGGTGATATGTGTCGATCTGCATCTCTTGGGCGTTCTCCAGGATTTGCCGCAGGGTAAATATCTGGTCAATGGTGGACTTGCCAGGTCTAAAGCCACATTGGTATGGTCCAATTATGTCGTTGACCATTGGCTTTAGTCGTTCGCACAATATCCCTGACACTATCTTATAGGCAATAGGGAGAAGACTTATGCCCCTATAGTTGGAGCATACAGTATTGTCTCCTTTCATGGGGACGGGACATAGGATGCTCAGGTTCCAATCGTCGGGTACGCGTTCTTCCTGCCAGATGGTGCTAACTAGCTGATGCATACACCTTATCAGCGCGTCGCCTATGGTTTTAAACAGCTCGGCTGGTAAGCCATCGGCTCCTGCTGCTTTATTATTCTTCAGCCAGTTGATTGCTGTTTTTGCCTCATCTTGGCCGGGCGGTATACATTCTATACCATCTTCTGGGATTGGATCTGTGGTATCATCGCTACTATTGGATACCAGCAGATTGGAGAAATGTTCCTTCCATATCCTGAGCACGCTATCTGTATCTGTTACCAGATTACCTTGCTGGACTCTACAGGAGGATATTCCTGTACCAAAGCCATCTGTTTGATGTTTCACTCTTTAGATTCACTTTGGCAGTTTTGTTGTGATGTGTGTTTACTTTTTATTTTTAAAGTAAGCCCGCTTAATCACATATTTGTTGTTTTCAAATTATAAAAACAACAAGTTTTTAAAGTGGGAGTAGTTAAAATTGATTTACTTTAGGGAAGGGCAGAGAATACTAGTTTCGTCCAACGCCACTTGGACTCATCAGTTCTCTTAGTTCTTTGCATTGAAGCAAAGAACTCTTCCCCAATTTTATGACGACCAGAGCTCAAGAATAAACGTAATCGATGAATTCGTTTAAATGTGAATTCATCAGAAACATTTAAAAAATCTCGTAGCCGGTAGAATTTTCGGACTTCATTCTGGCTCCTGTACATCTCGATTTTTTTCACACTCCTGCTTTTCCATTTTTCTCTTTTTCTTGCGGAAAAGATGTTTCTCTAATCTCCTTTTCCCGCAATATCTCTCTCGTGCAGCACGACACTCCTGGTCATACCACGAATTCCTTTGTGGAGGTCTCTGGTATCCAAGTATGGATTTTGCGGCTGTTTGCATGGAGTGGGCAATATTTTGCCATTGTGTTGTTATGTTATCGGGACAAGGAGTGCTCTACTTAAGCAATTGGGCTATTTGAGTGGAATATGCTGTGGCTATCTGTTGTGTTTGCAGCCTATCGATGTCCAACTTCCGCTTTGTGTCTGTTCGTGCTTTATTTGCAACGTTTAGACGGGTACGTACCTTTGCTGCAACAAGGTAGTGGTCCGAATCAATGTTTGCGCCTCGGAACGATCGTACATCCAACACGCTCGATGCATGCCTTCCATCTATCACAACATGATCAATTTGATTACTTATTCTTTGATCTGGAGACAGCCAGGTGCTCTTTTGAATATCGAGATGATGGTACAGCTAACTACCATGTTTTTTGCAGCTGCAAAGTCTATCGGCTTTTATTCGAATTGCAGCAAGTCTTTCATTCACTGGGGTGAAGCTGGATACCAGATGTTTTAGTCTCCGACTAACTACAAATCCGCAACCAATCTCATGCTTTACGTCATGGCTGCTATAATACACTGCGTTACCTGTAGGTGTTGCTGTGACGCCTTTCCCAATCCATCGTATTTCCTGTATGGCAGTAATATAGGCCTTGTACTTTTCAAGTACGTCTGCCAATGCGAAGACTGCACCTTCTCTATAAAGAGTGCGAACATTCTAGGTGCAAATTCGCATATCATGGTCCTTAAAACGTTCGCGGGGTTCGTCAACTTTAAAGGGGGTTGTTTTTCTTTTCTTTCGTTTTTTCATAGTAGGTTGTTTTTTTTTTAGGGGAGGGTTACTAACCCGACGCCCAAACCCAAGTTTTTAACGTTCTTATGGGTGAACGCGCGGCACATGTTAGCTCACTACCTTTAACGGGTGTTAAAGGCAGTTCCCCAGGTGACACCACGGGAAGGTCAGTGTCCACTTGAGATGAAAGAGGGGCCAAGATAAATCCTGGGCTTTGCCATGTTAAAACCGGTCAGGACCGTTCCTTGGTATCTTCCATCTCCTACGTCACCCATAGAATAGAATCATTAAAATACTTAAAATCGGGTGTTACCGCTAATTGGGGCTATAAGAAAAAATGAACCTGAAAAAATTATTTCCTATTTTGGGGCCATTTTTCAAATTAAAACAAGTAAGAAAAGCGTTATGTTCGGCCGTGCCGAACTTTTTATACCCTCCACCACAAACTTCAGCCATTTCGGTGGATTAATGTGGCCACAACCTTCAAAATACCGAAATTCGGAAGGTACCGTTCTATGGGGGCTATATGATGGCGTGGACCTATACCTACAAATTTCTGGGGGAAAGTTTTATACGCCTAAAGAAGACTAAATACCAAATTTCAGCCATATCGGTGTGATAATGAGGCTAAAACGTTCAAAATATCGAAAATCGGGAGATATTGTATTATGGGGGCTATATCAACACGTGGACCTATATAAACATTTTATGGTAGAAATGTTTCTTAGCCTCTGGAAAGTTACAGCCGGAAAGTTACAGCCGATTCTTTGGTCAAATGGGTCTAATACATTCAAAATATATTCAAATGACGCGTACTTTATATGGGGCCTTATATGGGGGCTATACCAAAACGTGGACCTATATAACCCAACTTTGGTAGGAATGTTTTCTGGCCCCTGAAGACACAAAATACCAAATTACAACCAATTCTGTGGTCAAATGGGTCTAATACATTCAAAATATATTAAAATGACGCGTACTTTATATGGGGCCTTATATGGGGGCTATACCAAAACGTGGACCTATATAACCCAACTTTGGTAGGAATATTTTTTGGCCTCTGGAGACACAAAGTACCAAACTACAACCAATTCGGTGGTCAAATGGGCCAAATATCTTAAAAATTCCTTAAAACGACGACGCGTCACGCGTCATTTTGTATGGGGGCTATACCAAAGCGTGGACCTACATAGCCCGCTTTCAATACCAAAAGTCCTACGTAAAAATAACATATTTTCCCAAAATTTCATCAACCTACGTCAATCCGTTCGGACGCTAGAGTGATTTCCACAGACGGACAGACGGACAGACGGACAGACGGACGGACATGGCTATATCGATGTAGAATTGCACGCTGATCAAGAATATATATACTTTGTGGGGTCTACAATGATTATTTCGAGTAGTTACAAACGTAGTGACAAACTTAATATACCCCCATCCTATGGTGGAGGGTATAAAAACACCCCAAAAATTGGGGTACATTTTCATTTCCCTTTGGAGTGTTATATTTTTTGCATTTTCATTAAACACAAAAAACTTCCTTTATTGTTGTCGCGCTGTTGACTTTAGTGTAGTGACCATAAAGATGATTGCGCCATATTAACAGCTCCACCCCAAAAACGGTGACCATTATCCTCCGGTATTGGGCAATTCTGGTATTTAGCAGAAATGGAACTGGACATAGGCAGACGCTTAAGGCAAATTGGCGGGCAATTTATAATTTGATCAAGCATTTTGCGTTTGTTTGGAACTTAGAAGCTAAGCTCTCAGGCGTTGTTGCAACCATTTCTTTGTTGCCACTGGAATCTGGGTGCTGCGATGGATAGATCAATGAATGATGATATGCTTGATGATGAACAGCGCCAGTGCATATTAATCGAAAACTAAAAAGCAATTTTCACTTTTCCGGTGGTCGATACGTAACTGGGATTGCTGCTGGTCGTTTGCGTTGCCCAAAACGAATACTGTGCGTGTTTTCATGGGCATGGACGACAACCAAGCTGAAGTCAGTACGGCAGTCTGATGAACAAGTGTTGCCTGTTAATTGTGTATTCATGACTGTTTTTGCAAATCTTGTCCACCTATCAGTAAGAATTTTAAAAGACGGTCGGGCAAAGACACACCAGCACGCTGATGGAAGCTAACATACTCGTACTCTCCTGATACTCAGGAGGAAGATATTCAAAATGATTGCTTGGTGGTTGGTCTGTAATCATCGCCTGGATTTCTCCTCTGCAGCAAACATCAACATGTCGTTTTAGTTATATTTAATTTGAGATCTTTTGACAGCTCACTGTCATATAAATTTAATTGAATTTACATTTTTATTAATTGCTTTTTTTCTTCTTAATTTATGCATGTACGCCTTTTTCTCTCGTAGGCTTGTACTCGGATTTATTCATCATTTGAGAGTGATTCGCTGCAATGAAAATGAAATGAGTCGCTTCGCTGTTTTTCGTTAAATGATGAATGTGGACAGACTCTCCTAAACAAGCCCATTGATGAATTACTGCAAGTAATTAAAATCTGCTTAAACTTAGCTTTAATTGCAATAACGCCCATCATAAATGTTAAATAGATTTTTTATAAATTACTCAACTGTAGAACAAACAAAAAAACCAAAAAAAAAAAACAAGCAGAATAGTTTACAACGACGAAATTACGACGTCAATTCCGCAATAAGTTTGTATATCTGTAATAAATTCTAATATATTAATATAGTAGAAGAATACATCCTGACTATGTAGGATATCTGAGAAAATAAATAAAGTGTCGATGCATCAAAAGTGATCAAATTAGGCCCATGGACGGAAATGGTTTGGTCGAATAAAGTTTTCTTTCTCATAATTTTTTTTTTTTTTTTGTTTGAAGATTCCAAATGAAATTTTATATTTTTCTGAAGTTCTATACAGATAAAAAATAATTAAAAAAATAAGTTATAGTGTTTTATTTATAAATGCATTTAGAACTAGAAAATAATTTTTCATGATGGAATCTCTCTTTTTAACTTTTCTTCTTTGCCGCAAGTGATAGAGTCTCTGCAAGTCAATTAAAAACTTCAGAAATTTAAAATCGGACGATACAGACTACGTAGATTCATACACTCCGAATCCTTTTCGCAGTACTGTTTGAGACTACAAAACTCATGTTCGGGCTTTGCAAATATCTCAGAAACCAATATCAGAGACAAAGTCTTAGCTAAATCCTGACAAAATACAATAAAACGAAAAAGAAAACATGATTGTACTGTGCTACATTTTTTTAAGTAATCATGTGCAAACAATTTCTACCGAGCATTTTCTGAAAGTAGAGAGCCAAACGTCAAAAACCCTATTTGTGCCAAGTTTACACTTACGCTCCAAAATCCACTGGATTTCACGAAACCCTGAAATACACCCCGGTGTTTACACTTATTTTTTTCTTGATTTCAAGCATATCACAATAATCAAGGTAGATGCATATGCGCAGCTGATCGATCATGAATTCTCAAAACAAGTTGTTGTAAAATGAATTAGTCATCAAAAGTATACGACAATATAGAACTTTACAACTTTATTTCGAAAATTATTGTAAAATTATCTATATATCGTATTAATTGTGTAAAGTACTAACAAATGAAAAAAATAAAAAAATGATTTTATCGTTGAGACATCATAATAATAAATTTTGATAGATAAAAGCTGTGTTCAGAACATGCAAAATACTACTACTTGCAGTAGTTTTCCCGTTTAGTACTAAAAATACGTTCCCGTACTCCGAAATCTAACAAGACTTGCATTTCTCTTTAAAAAAAGCGCCGAATAACACCCTCTTCTCCTGTTTTCTGCCATACAATTCTGGCCTAGTAGAAACTAGCGGCCTTTTTATTGGCATCTAAATACAATAGTTAATACGTTGATTTTGACACTTCTGCTGGAGTTTTTGCAATTTCCGTCATTTTCCGTTCCCGTATTTTTTAAGAAATTTGTATGGGGAAGCAATTTTTGACAGTTCGCTCTTTTTTCTAACATTACCATTAAAAAAGTACGGGAACACAATGAAAAGTAGAATTGTAACAAAGTAATTTAATATTTTTTCACATTGCTTACAAATTCTGATACTAAAATGTTTTGTTGCAGCAATTGACCATCTACCTTGTTTATTGTGATACGTGAAAAGTGTTGCAACTTTTGGTACTTTTTTAGGCAAACACAGGGTTGTATGTCATGTGTACTGTGATTTCGATGTTGATTTCGCTGAAATCACGAAATGAGATGATTTCAATTATGTATGCGAAATCATGATAAATTTTGCTTGATTCCACACGAAATCACGAAACGACGCCGAATGTAAACCAAGCATTGGGTTTTGTTTTGTCAGATCGAGTATGGATTTTATAGCCTCATCTAAGCATGGTAAAATATGCCTTGACGATTACAGCACAAATGTGGATAAGGTCCAGAAGAAAATATCTGGAGATATATTCAACTCGAAAAACTGCATATATCGTCTCAAAAATAATCGTTGGAATTGAATACACAACTCTTCTGAAAATGTTATTGTTGTTAAATGCCTCTATCATATTGTTTTTAGAATATTTTTCAACGACATAAATATATCAATAATGCAGTGAAATTCCAAATATGAGAATAAACTGCCTGTGTGGACAGTGTTAGAAATATGTATTGTACAAGGTTATAAAATACCACTGAAACAACATGAAGTAATAAAAATGAAAATTTTATATATTCTATCGATTTAATTGTACGAATAGATGTTTTTGGACTCGATAACATTAAAAACTTTGCTGGACTCAATTCCTGAAAATTTTTGGAACTAGAATGGAAATATTTCTTATATTAAATTTATTGTTTCAAATGTTACATAGTTTTGACAAATAACAATAATTATTCGCTAATAATAAGCAAATTAATCAACAAGGTAGAGTCCTTGCCGATTAACCACTTTTGCCCAAAAGGGTTTATATTTGTCATAACGGTTGGAAAGGAACTAAACAAATTTTAATTTGTGGAAAATAAGTAAAAAAGTTTCAGTCGCCTTTGCCGACAGATATGAGCCCTCAGCCTATTCGAATTTCCGACTATGAACAGATCGAATACCGGCTACACACAACCAACATATTTTCTCAAAAGTTATACATATATTCAGAAAATTTTTAGAAGGCTGTGGCCTTTTTGGACGGACAAAACAGTTGGTCACCGTAGTATTGAGAAAAACAGGATATCACCACGAAAAATAGAAAATATCGCTGTAAACAAGACTGTGTTTAACTGTGTTTAAACTGCACTTATGTTCAACTTTTGTGAGGGAGGTACCTGAAGATGTTGTCCATACGTTTTCTCTTGGAACTTGATGTACGTTCGGAAATAATTTTACGATATTTGAAACCGATAAAATCGATCTACCGTATACCCCCTCCAGAGGGGAAAGGGGGGAGAATGTTACGCTCGTGGTTTCTGATAACACTCTTCGCAGCAGCACAAAGCTGTAACCGGCGAATTGGCTTGATTTTTTCACTCTAAATATTTTTGGCCACTTTCTCCATACAAGTGGATCGATCCACTGTGGTCTGTTGAGAAACTGAAAACGTTTTTATATTAGGAGGAAACGAGTTCCACAATCTAGCAATTCGGGTAGAAAAAGATATTTAGAAAATACTTGGGGTAAAGAGATTTATTAGGATCTGAGAGTTTCTAGAAGACGATAAAGACTGGAAATAAGGCAACATATATGAAGGTGGTCCACGTTTAATCAAATTAAAAAAAAAACAGAGGCATCGGATTTCAAGAAACCGATCAAATGAAGAGCCTAAAAACCGAAGGGAAAACTGTAAATAATTATTTCTGCAACGTCTAACATACACAAATTTTAATATTTTACGAAAGCAGGACATAAGTTTGTTTACAGTATATATAATAGGGTTATAGCTTTTTTGCATTTTTTACAAATATCAAAAACACCATTATATAGCCGTGTAGAGCATGAAAAATTATTAAGAAACGCGAAATCTCTTTTACAAGTTTTCCATTGCAGTTGTCTCTTTAAGGTTTGGAATCATTATGACAAATCGTTCTAAATAAGCTATTGAATATAATTTTCAATATCAAAACTCTCTATATTAACTTAATACAGATTTCTGTTGAAATCGCGTTTATTTTAATTATATAAGTCATATGTACGTATAAAACTGTTTGTTCAAAAAAATTAAAATCAAAATTTTTACAACGAAAAAATAATCCAAAGGCCTTTAGAAAACTGTGTCGGTGCGGAAACTTTTAAACCGAATGGAAGTAAAAAATACGAGTTTTCGTTAAAAGTTTCGTTTCGTTTTTTTTTTATTATGGCCCTTTTAAACCGAATGGAAGTAAAAAATACGACTTTTCGTTAAAAGTTTCGTTTCGTTTTTTTTTTTTTTTTTTTTTTTTTTTTATGGCCCTAGTGTGTATACCCAATGTATTATACCCAGTATTACCTCAAATACCATAAAGAAAATGAACAACAAATTTGTCGAAATAAATTTCTAATTGGTTTTCGAGATATAGTCCACGAAAACCCCCTGATATATGATACATTTTGTCCAATAGATATTTCATTTCATGCACAATATTAAACTCTTAATATTGTTTTGATACAGGATACCATAAACCTCGAAAATGACATATCATATATGGAGTGTATTCAATACGAATCACTTTATAATTGAGATTTTATGTAATCTTAGGTAAAAACTCATCACTATATCATACAGGGATACGAGGTTGTAATGCTGTCATAACCATAATGTACACCTTCCACTGTTATTCACTCTCCTGTTTTCGACATTATCTATAGGGCAGAGTAAGGCAGTTAGAGTCTATACAAGTTGTGAGCGAGAGTAAATTTACGCTCACGAAAGTCACATTGCCTTACCCTGGTGTAGGCTATCGCGAGATATTTTCGACATGATTTACACTCAAATAAATTAAAATATCATAAAAGGGAAATTAAATTCTTTTAACTATCACACAACGAGCTGGGCCAAACATTGTTGATTGCCATCGGTCATGGGTCCCCGACAACATGTCCAATCAAGCGCCAACAGCCAACTGAGTCAATGGATGAACATGGACTTAAAGTTATGCTGGATACGTTGTTCAATGCTTTGCACTCTTTTTAATGCCATACAACTAAAACAACAAAAAATGAACTGTTATTCATTATTGAATTGAGCTGAGCAAAAGGCATAAATATTTAAATGTGTGATTTACGGCAATAACCCCACAGGGGTTCCAGAGTTCACCAGCGCTTTGAACTGGCGCAGTCCATCCGTAAGAGGGTACCCACTAAAAGTATTCTCTATACAGGGTGGAGAGGTCAAATGATGCCACTTCTACGGTTTTTAAAAGAGATAACTCCTTTTAATCCATTACAGATTCTAATTTCCATAGTGGGAAGGTCATTTACCTTGCCATTGAGTGACAATTATGAAGTTATCATTATGTTACATATGCAAGTTCTTACTTACCACATGCAACTCCTCCAAATTGAATTCGTTATCATGGTATTTGTCACATCCGTTGGTAAACCTTCCCCACGTACCCTAACACACCCGAAAGCAATTCGGATCCCTGCAAACATTTCTCAAAATTGTAGAAGATTGTTTGCTCAGATTAATCTTCTGTTATTCCCAACGGCGATCATTTGACTGTTTACATTTTTTTACTGTTCACATTTTTGATTGTTTACATTTTTTTCTTAGATTTGACAAATGATCGTCCTAGAGAATAACAGAATACTCCTCTGAAATAGCAAAACAAGATTGTTACTGACATTTGGTTGCATATAATTCTCAAATACACTTTCTACAGAACTTCGATATAAATGTCACGTATAATATAATGAGAATTGTCAAACGTTTTGCCAAGTTTAACTAGAAAGACAACAAAGTGAATGAAGAAACAGTACAACTAACCAGCATCAACATATAAGGTGTAATTAAACATCATAACAAAGAAGAAAAGAAAACAAAAGGACTAATACTCAACGACAACAATTGAATGAAGAATGAAAACTAAATCATCTCCTCCTTATATTCTTTTTTGATGTTTCTTTATATTTTAATCTCCTAAAGATCTTCCAAATGATTAACCTGCGATTCTTCCTCGGGATTCGCTTCCTAAACACAGTTACTTTATTTTGGGGATTCCCAGAAGATCTTTAGGTGTGCTCTTCTGCGATTGAATTGATCTTCCCCGAGAATCTCAGATTATCGTTAAGCGATTGAAAATTTCCAAAAATGTTTGCAGGGTTATAACTTGTACAAGCATTTTATGAACATCTACACAAGACACCTAAATTGGATTTGGGCGCTTCTGGACACATAGCTCCATTACCATTATTCTCATCATTACCATCATGCCAATGACCAATACACCAACAGATCGAAGTGATTGTGCGGCTTCCTCTCAAATGGAGGATCCCTTTCTTAATGTAATACAGACAGCCACACACTTGTATTAAACGTCAGTAGGGCAGATCGAGTGTTTCGCTTGCCTACGTGGTAGTAGAATAATTTTGTACGGTGGATTTGATCAGCTATCCAGAATACTGCAGCCGATGCGGTGCATCTGTGTAAATTTGTTGTTTGTTAAAGCAATTATTCAGTTTGTTTTCTCTCTCTTTCGGATGTCGCTTTATAAGAATTTATTAC
Source organism: Musca autumnalis (assembly GCF_047663935.1). NCBI lineage: Eukaryota > Metazoa > Arthropoda > Insecta > Diptera > Muscidae > Musca > Musca autumnalis. Next base: position 112,227,389 of record NW_027411755.1, read on the forward strand.
TTTTTTCAATATTTGAAATGTTGGTTTATTTATTTGCACTGTTCGTTTATTTGGAGTTGTCTGTCCATTCTAGCCATGTGTCTGTTGTCCTGAAATTCTGTTAATAAATTTTAATAAAACCAAATTGGAATTCTGCATTTCAGACAAAAAATTCATACGAATGTATGGGCAAAAAGAGATGCATATGAAAGATTTAATGAATATGTTTGGGGAATATCGTTATAGTTTTTTCTACTTCATCTTTATTGTTTCTGAATTATATTTAAATTTTTATACCCTCCACCATAGTATGGAGGGTATATTAAGTTTGTTTTTCCGTTTGTAACGCATTGAAATACTCATTTGCGACCCTATAAAGTATATATATTCTTGATCAGGGTAAAATTCTAAGTCGATCTGAGCACGTCCGTCCGTCCGTCCGTCCGTCTGTGGTAATCACTCTAGCATCCACAAAAATGGAGATAGGACGCTGAAATTTTGGGAAAATGCGTCTTTTGTTTGCAGGCAGGTCAAGTTCGATGATGGGCTATATCGGTCCACGTTTTGGTATAGCCCCCATATAACGGTACCCCCCGATTTACGTTATTTTGACGTTTTTAGCTACATTTTCAGACCGATTTGGCTATAATTTGACATTTAGGGTTCTTAAGTGTCAATAAACATACATAACAAAACTTGTGGACATAGGTCCACGTTTTGGTATAGCCCCCATATAACGGTACCCCCCGATATACGGTATTTTGACGTTTTTAGCTACATTATCAGACCGATGTAGCTATAATTTGACATTTAGGGTTCTTAAGTGTTAATAAACTTATATATTAGAAGTTGTGGACATAGGTCCACGTTTTGGTATAGCCCCCATATAACGGTACCCCCCGATTTGCGGTATTTTGACGTTTTTAGCTACATTTTCAGACCGATGTAGCTATAATTTGACATTTAAGGTTCTTAAGTGTCAATAAACTTATATAACAAAAGTTGTGGACATAGGTCTACGTTTTGGTATAGCCCCCATATAACGGTACCCCCCGATTTACGGTATTTTGACGGTTTTAGCTACATTTTCAGACCGATTTGGCTATAAATTGACATTTAGGGTTCTTAAGTGCAACTAAACTTATATAACAAAAGTTGTGGACATAGGTCCACGTCTTGGTATAGCCCCCATATAACGGTTCCCCTGATTTACGACATTTTGACGTTTTTATCTACATTTTCAGACCGATTTAGCTATCAATTGACATTTAGGGTTCTTAAATGTCAATAAACTTAGATAACTAGTGGACATAGGTCCATGTTTTGGAATAGCCCCCATATAACCTTACTGCCCGATTTCAGGTATTTTGAGAATTTTACCAACAAGTTTTAACCGAATTATCTGTAATTTGAACATTTGACATTTGAAATTCTTAGTGGTCACCACACCTCTCCACTAAAAATTGTCAAGAAAGCCCCCATATAACGGTACCTCCCGGTTTTCAGTAATTTGATGATTTTAGCTACAATATTAAACCGAACTAGCAGTAATTTGACATTTGAAGTTCTTAGTGGTCACAACACCTCTACACCAAAAATTGTCAACATAGGTCCATGTTCGGATATAGCTCCCATGTAACGGTACCTCCCAATTTTCAGTAATTTGGCCATTTTAGATACAATTTTTAACAAAACTAACTGTAATTTGACATTTGAAGGTTGTAGTGGTCACCACGCATCTGCATCAACAATTTTCAACATAGCCCCAATATAACGATACTTCCCGATTTTCGGTACTTTGAGGATTTTACTTAAACTGTTTAACATAACGTAGGTCCATGTTTTTGTATAGCCCCAAAACAAACCTCCCGATTTTCCGTACCTTAGCTTTATTTTTGGACGAACTTTCTGTAATTTGAAATTTAAAAGTCAACAAAAATTCTACAACAAAAATTGTTCATTTAAGTTCATATTTTCGTATAGCCCAGATACCTCCGAACTAGCTGCTAATGACATTTGAAGTTCCCACGTTATGTACCGATTTTCATATTTTGAGGATTCTAGCTAAATTTTTTAACCGAATTAGGAGTTATTTGACATTAAAGGCTCCCATCAAAAACTCTCAACATAGACCCATGTTTTATTATAACCCCTATATAACAGTACCTCCCAATTTCTAGCCCACCAAAAATTGTCAACAGTTAGATATAGGCACCATAAAAAAGGGCCTCCCGAATGAAGCATTTTATGTACATTATCTGACATTTTAACGTACTCACTTAAAGTTGGGGACAGGAATGAATATTTTATGGTGGAGGGTATGAAAAGTTCGGCCCGGCCGAACTTAATGCTTTTTTACTTGTTTTCTTATAAAACGACACAAACAGAAAATTAACGCATCTTTTGAGTTGATTATAATTTGTTAAGTAAAAAAGGGGTTTGTATTAAAACAAAAACATTTCGATTGGCTCACTATTTTCCGTCATATATTTTGATACGGAAATGCATACATTTCAAAAGTAAGACCTGGCGCCATTACAATACTTACTTTTTAAATAACTAAAATCCGGCACTATACATACACTGAAAGAAAAGTGCTTCGTTGTATCAATGAACGGGTTTCATTGATTATTTTTCATTGATGCAATAAAACGTTCCATTAATATAATGAAATGTTTCTTTCATGTTATGAAACTTTACGTTATTTAAAATTTAATGATTTTTGGTTTCATTGTATAAACGAAACGGATTTCATTGATGTAATGAAACTTTTAATTTTTGTAAAGTTATGAAAAATATGTAAGTTTTGAATTCAAACTACATACAATGGGTATAAAAGCACTAGTACGCAGAACATTTTTTTTAAAAATGGCGAAAAAATGTATATTTTCGATGTTTTTGGTTGCTCCAAAAATTAATGAAACAGTTTCATTAAATAAATGAAACAGTTTCGTTAAATAAATGAAACATGTTTAAAATCCCTAATACACTCGTATCTAATATTATCTTATGTGTAGGTATTATTACCCTTTTCGCATTTGTATTCTTTGTAAATATGTTAATTTATAACATTTGTCTTCTAATTATTTTGTTTTTTTTTTAACAAATTATATTTTTGACTATCACAAAAAGAACACATATATTGGCTACATACATATGTATGGAGACACATACATAAATATGTATGCATGAATATTTACAACAGGAGGAGGCATTGTGACTCACAAGAGAGCCCATTTGCTCTAAGTGAGCGTAAATTTGTTATCGCTCACAGCCTGTGTAGATCATACATGATCACATTTGACACGGCGGTGCCGATGATATTCGGCAATTTACACGCACACGACCCGAATGCACTGAAAGAGCGTACAAAAGAGAGCAAATGTTTTGATTTGTTATTGCTTTGTAGCTTGCGTGAATAGAAACATACTAACACACTGTTATAAATTGCCAATATTTTGGATACATTCACATTTTCTCTTTTCTCTTCTTGGTCATGTCTGGTGTAGATGCTAACACGTTGTGAACAACAACAAATTTACGCTCATTGAGAGCACAAGAGAGACCCAAAAATGTTCTCTGCCTCACTCTGATTTACAAAAACTAGCAGAAGTGCCACCAACTGTACACAAATTCGCTACTGTCGCCGATTGGCGTTGGTATACATAAATATTCATTCGCATTAAAAGAATGTTATTCTCAGTTCTTTGTTATTGTTGTTCATTGAATTACAGCTGTGGTTGTGTGTGTATTTGACAAGCAGAAAATACGTGTAGGCCAGCCATGCACGCGTCTTTACGAAAAAGTTAACTACAACTCTCTATCCCATACAAAAAACCAAAATGGCATTCTCTTCTTGTGCACCATTGGTGTAGGCAAAATTACTCTCTCTTTACAAAACAACCACCGTTTTCGTAGCTACACCAAATGATGTTCACGAACTTTGATTTAGTTAGTGTTATACCACAATCAAGTGAGGATGAAAAAAGTTATTTTACGTCTGGTGTTTTCAACTTTGAAAAGTGTGATGTGTTTAATAAGAAAAGAAAATGTAAATATTGTTTTTTATGTGTTCAGTTGTTCTTTTAAGTGAATTTTCATTTATATTTTTCTTTGTAATTGAAGCATTCAATAGAACATCTAAAGATGAGTGGAATAGCGGAGAATTGGCCAACCAAGCACCTCAAATTTAGAAAAAGGAAATCTTGTATCCTAACAGCTTGGAAGTACACATTGAATTGCCCATAGTTTGCTGTAAAACCGCAAAAATTAAAGGTAAGTTAATGTTTAGAAAACCAAATAAATTACTAAAAATTGTTTGTTTTTTAATTTTGCTTACAGATGACAACGCCCAGAAGGATAATTATCTTCGCTGAAAGTAAGTGTGTTTAATGTTTAATAAAAATTCAAATATTGGTTAAACTATTTTTTATAACTTGGTTTTTTGTCAATTTTCATTTGTATTTGCAATGGAGATAAAAATAGAAAATCTAATGATCAGTGGAATTACGAAGACTGTCCGGGGTCAATGAAGCACTACTCCCTTAAGAAACAAAATGCTGTATCCCAACATCATGGACGTACACAGAGGATGACACAGCGACAAAAGTTGGAGGTAAGTTATTGTTAAGAAAACCAGTTAATTTGTTAACAATTTGTTTATTATTTCAATTTAACTTACAGGTGACAACGCCCAATACTATCATTAATGTGGTTAATACCTGATGAATAAAAAATAACTAGTTGTATTCATGGTCAACACTAATTGCAATAAAACGAAATAAACATATTTAGCATTGACTTCATTTTTGTTCATTACGTGAGTATGAAATGACTTCATAACATTAATGAAATCTTACGTTACATCAATGAAATGTGTCATTGATTTTGAGCCAACGTAAGGCTTCATTGCATAAATGAATAAGTTTCATTACAACAATGAAAGTATTTCATTGCATTAATGAAAAAGTTCCATTGCATTAATGAAGGATTTGCATAGCATTAATGAAAAAATTGCATTGCATCAATGAAGAAGTTTCATTGCATAAATGAATAAGTTCCATTACAATAATGAAAAAGTTTCATTGCATCAATGAAAAAGTTTCATTGCATCAATGAAGGAGTTTCATTGCATTAATGAACAAATTCGTTAATTTTACTTCAATGAAACTCAATGAAACTTTTTTCATTTATTCAATGAAGCTCTACGTTGGCTCAAAATCAATGACAAATTTCATTGATACAATGTAGGATTTCATTCATATTACGTAGCTTTTTCTTTCAGTGTATATGTATTTATATAGAGGATTACAACAAAACCTATACCTATGTATATGTGAACATGGTGCCTGAAAAATAAACACATGGGTGCTTTAGTGAATTCACTGCTATTTTAGACTTTCGGTAATATGATTGACAGCGGTATGCCCTCAGCCTGTGACACAAAGAAAAAATCGCTCAATGATCCGACAACGGACATTAATGAGTTATTTATTCACCCTTACATTTTAATGAAAGTTGACCCAACAATCACAGTTTTCGCATGAAGCAGACCTTTAGCCAACAATTTTAACATTGACATTTTGACATAGGAGTTTTCTGGTCCATAGAGAACCCAAAAACAAATTGTATACGTCAACAAGTGAGCAAAGGCTATACTCGGGGCGGGGCCGACTATGTGATACCCTACACCACTACCGTTGTGCACAAGACTTTTACTGGTATTATCTGACTACCAGCAAACTCAATATGCTCATTGCTCTCTGGGACCCCTATTAACCAACAAAATTCGCTGACGATCCGATCAAAATTGCGACCTGTAGCGTGATAACAAAAAATGAAAAAATTGGATGCATTACCGACTATTGTGATAGCTCCCTTGTTTGACCATCTTCGCCTACCTATTTTACATTAATATAAATCTGATATTTTCTTCATCCATTGACAGGCTTTGCCGTTGGAATACTCCTACTAGAAGGATGATATATTCGCATAAGAATAAGACGTTGAATTTTCTCAACATAAGTTTTTTGCCCATTCCGACCCCTGAATAATATCCGGCCATCACCAAACTTAGGGCTTCTTCCTCTGTGTGACCCCCATCAACTCTCAAAATTTCGTGACGATCTGATCAAAATTGCGACCTGTAGTGTGATTACAAAAAAAAAAAAAAATGGAAAAATGTAAAGTTGATATTTTCTTCTTTCATTGCCATATCTCCCCTTAGCGGAGGTATTCGCTTCTTAATTAAAAGTTGACTTTTTTCTCCAAATAATTCTTTACCCATTCCGCCCCTGAATATTATCTGGCCAAAATCAATAGTTCCCTTCCCCTCCGGGACCCCCATTAACCCCCAACATTTCGTGACGATCCGTTAAAAATTGTGACCGGTAGCGTGATTCCAAGGTTTAGATGGACGGACGGACACACAGGTTTAGATGGACTGACGGACACACATAGCCAGATTGACTTAGCTCGTCGAGACATTGATTTTGGTATATATATCACGAATATTGTCAATTATTTCATATTCCATTTCAGAAAAAAAAGGATAATTTTTTTCGCGCTACATCAACGATTTTTGATATGTAGGTTAAGAAAAAAAATCCCAGTACGAATCTGGTCGCGAGCCAATTTTTGGTTGTTGCGGACAAAAGTTACGGCGCTTTTATTTCGCTTTTTAAGAAAAAATTATTATAAAAACGCTAATTGTTTTAATGAGCACCATTGTTACAAAAAAGTTCTCTCGAAGTGACTTCAGCGAGTAGATTGCATAATACCTGCAAAATATTACACAGAATTCACGGAATGTACATAAAATTGATAAATTATTGAATATAAGTCATCTTTTTTCAAAATTGAGGCCCATTTAGTGGTTATAAAATTAACCAAAAATTTGTTGTGGATCAAAACTTCACGGCGAATCAAATGAGACTACAGATTGGTGTTATAGTTTTGATGTTACAGCCAAAATAAGCACATATTTTGGTCAAAAAAGAATTTTTTATTTGACAAAATATTTTTTCACATGCATTATGTAGTAGAAAATATTGGAAAAATCTATAGGAATACTTCCTTCATTTTGCTTAAATCTCCCAATAAAATAGACGGATTTTGCTTTATTGACATTCATATTAAAGCTTTCCCATTAGGGAAGGTAATTGGGTTGATGAGGATATATCTCAAAGCTTCTGAAATGGAAACAGAGGTCAAATAACCCATTTTAATTTATATGAATTTTAAAATACATGTAAATCGCGTAATTATCAAAGTCATTTTGTCCGCATGTGATTTTCATGTACAGCAAGACTATATCTTTTAATTTATATATATTTTTCGAAATTTACACTGGAGGCTAAGATGTAGCATCGGCTGCATCCTAGCATTAAAAAACCTATAAAATATCGCTAATTTGCGCAAAGTGCATACAATTTTTGTCCGCATCCGATTTCAGTGTTCACCATGAAAATCGACATTGATATATATCTATTTCAAGGCGATCAATTAAGAACCGTGGATAAATCGGATAAAATGAATGTAGCTCTCTTATCAGTGAAGTTTTCAAATCTCTGTTTCCGCTAAAACGAAGATGCTGTACTAGTTGTTTCATTGCAGTGGAAACGAACCGTAGAAAACGTGATAAACTACGCGATATTTCCAAAAACAATGTTAGATGATTTTTCTACTTTGGAATTTCTGGTAACTCGCGTTTAGTAGATGGATTTTCGCGGGGAATGATTTATTGGATCAGGAACGTAAAAAACTAAAATGTGCACACTATTTTTTCGGATAAAATGAATGTAGCTCCCTTATCAGTGAAGTTTTCAAATCTCTGTTTCCGCTAAAACGAAGATGCTGTACTAGTGTTTTCATTGCAGTGGAAACGAACCGTAGAAAACGTGATAAACTACGCGATATTTCCAAAAACAATTTTAGATGATTTTTCTACTTTGGAATTTCTTGTAACTCGCGTTTAGTAGATGGATTTTCGCGGGGAATGATTTATTGGATCAGGAACGTAAAAAACTAAAATGTGCAATCAAGTACGACGAAATCGAATGACAATTGTTAAAATTAGGCCCGAAAAATACGATTTTTAGAAAAATGTTCGCACAAAATTTTTGCATTTGGATGCAGATTTCTATGAATCTGTGCAGACTACATTCACAAAATTCATATCAAATAACTCAGAATCGCAAGTACTACAATCCTATATATGGTTTTTTGAAAAACCTGTTTGCGGAATGAAATTAGAAGACAATTTCAAAAAACACTGTAAATCTGGCTTCAAATTGTCAGCATCATTTAATGGTAGAAGCATACGAAATTTTGAAAAGTACTACACTAGTGAGATGATCATTATTTAGTTTGCTTCTGCTTTTACTTTGACAGGAAGCTCGAGAGAAGTTTGGTTTACTCACAAATCGAGAAAAAACAAAAAAAGACATGGTGGCTTCAACCCATTTTCACCAATTTTTTAACATAAATATAGCCACAGCTTCCACGCATATTATCTTTTAAGGCCAATATTTTTGCCACGTCCAAAAACATTTCATTTTATCCAAAGGTATTTAATTTGTATCATGGAGAAGATTTCTTCGAAGAAAAGAGGAATCGTTTGGACACTTCAGAGGAATCGTTTGGACCTGGACTTTGCAGACGATATTTGCCTCATGTCGCATAAGTTCAACGATATGCAGGAGAAAGTAAATGAACTTGTTCTTCGAGCAAAAGAGGTTGGCCTCGAAATAAACACAAAAAAGACGCATGCAATGCGCTTGAATTATTCAATGGACAACCAAATAAAAATAAACAACGAGCCAGTACAATATGTGAAATCATTCTGCTACTTAGGATGTTTCATGGAAATTGACGGAGAAGTAGAAGAAGACGTCAACAGTAGGCTAAATAAAGCTAGATCTGCGTTTGGTCGTCTTAACAAAACATGGAGGTCACAACATCTTTCCCTACAAACAAAACTGCGCATATTTAACGCGTGCGTAAAATCTATATTGTTATATGGGAGCGAAACCTGGCTGATTTCAAATTCAACTATCAACAGACTACAAGCATTCATTAACAAATGCTTAAGAAGAATCTGCGGCATCTTTTGGCCAAATAAAACTTCCAATGTAGAACTATGGAATAATACTAATGAAGAACCCATTAAACGCCAGATCACAAGAAGAAAGTGGAAGTGGATAGGCCACACCCTGCGAAAAAGTCCCGACAGCATTTCTAGAATTGCCTTAGACTGGAACCCCCAAGGCAGTAGACGTCCAGGTCGGCCGAAGAACACTTGGCGCAGAACAGTTTCCATGGAATTAAAAAGAATGAACAAGTCGTGGGAAGAAGTTAAATGTATTTGTAACAATAAAATAGAATGGAATTTTCTTGTAAATGCCCTATGTTCCCAAGTGGAATGAATAAAGGGAAAAAAAATTTAATTTGTATAATATACAATCACGAGTCGCGTGTTCTAAAAGGGTAAACCTTGGCTTCAGCTATGTTAAATTTTCAAAAATATTGGTGATATATGTATGGGTCTACGACCATTATTTCGATGCGTAACAAACTTTTTGGACAAAACCAACTTATAATACCCTCCCCACATAGTGGTGTAGGGTATAAAAATGGTAGGTAAGTAAGTTCTAAATTCAAAAATTCCTGTACCGTTATATTAGGGCTATACCAAAACTTTGACCAATGTCAACAGTGGAGTGGACTCCTCGTACACAGAGACTCGAAATGCCAACTTGCAAATAATTTGGGTGGAAAATGCAGTAAAATCTTCATATACGCAATATCCGAAGTTCCTGTTATGTGGGGGTATACCACATCGTGGACCGATTTGGTACATCCGAACAAAAACTAAGCATCGATGAAAAATTAAGATCTATTCCAGAATTTAACGTGCGATCCAGAGAGCTACACAGACAGATATACCAACGGATGACGTGGCTACTCCCTTCGCTCTTGGATAATTATCTCAGAAAGTATGACCGTGCCCCCGAAAAAATATACCTTCGTATTAGACGGCGTCACGAGGACTACCTGCTGCAAAATATTTCAAAACTATCCAGGACATGTTACTTGTCTCAGAATTTTCGTGATATTGTGTTATAGATACCCGAAGTAGTGAACCGACAACTCTGTAGCTCATTTTTTCAATTAACGACAAAAATCGGTAAAATTATGAATGACAAGTATGAAACCATCAGTCAGTGGTGCCGAAAGAGTTGTAACCTCAGCCTCGGACCTAAAGAAAAGAAATAAACACAATACTTCTGACGTCTATAGGGGGTTTTTGAGGTTTTGGGTCAATATCTCAAGAAGTATAGACTTGCCCCCGAAAAAAATTGTACCGTCGTAACTAGGGCCGCATACAGCATGTTGCCAAAAATTTCAAAACGATCGAAGACGAGCTGTTATAATTCACTTTTTTTCCAAATTTTGTGTGTGAGGTACACGAATGAGAAAACGGATTAGGCCATATTCAAACCTGAACTATGCCTGGAATTAATATTACCATGTGCAAAGCTATGACCAATTCGGTTACTCCCTTCTAGAGTTATCGTGCGCACCATTTTATCGAAAAATTTTTAACTTTTATGGTTGAGGTACCGGACGGTCTAGACCGATATGACCTATCTTCGAAGTTAAACTAAGTTCGAGGTTTTCATGGTGCCCTAGGTGTTTTTTACACCTTTCGGGCCATTTTCTCAAGAAGTATGGACTTGCCCCTGAAATGGTGCAGCTAATACAAGTTGTTCAGCTCGTCTTTGATGTTTTTACCTGTGCTATGTTGAATTTGCAATTTATTTTGTTTCTATATTAAGTTGTGTCAAATTTTCATGTTGATAGCTTTAAAAATTAACGAGTTATAGCTCATTTACTACGAGTTTGGCATGTCACTCTTTGAGTAAATGAGCGATATGTTAGTTCGCCTTTATTCGTTTATTCGGCACACGATGGGAGATCTGATGGCACAAAAGACAATGTTTCAATAAAAATATTCAACTTTTTCACAAATGTCTATTTTATGTGCTTTCTTTTAATAAATTATTCGCACTAAGGTTGACTTCCGTATTGTCAGTTGCTTTACAAATGACTGCACATCTGCTTAGTATTATGTTTCTTAACGCCGTTGTACTTAACAACTGCGAAGCTTCGTGTTTCAGAAGGTCAAAAATACGCATGCAGGTAAAAAGCAAACATGTACCATTTTTATTTCGGATGCATTTAGTTGCATTTTTGAGGAATAATGTATGAGCGTGCAACTGAAATATTTTGACGAAGTTTAAATAACACAAAGCAACCGACGATACGGAAGTCAGTCTGACTTACAACTCTGACGACTGAGCCAACACAAATTGCTTTGCCGCCTTCAGATATGGTGAACCAGTAAACACTCAAAATACTGAAACGTATGTGCTTAACCCTTAAACGCGCATCCTCATAACGCCACCCGTTGCACTAAGTGCAATATTATACAAGGTACAGATTAATTGAAAACGTATGGATAAGTTACAATGAGGCTTAAACTAAAAGAGTACGATATTATCATATTTTAATTCAGTTCATGATTTTGTATGATATGAAGTCAAGGCATATTTATAGAAGGTAGAAGTGACAATCAGCTGAGTTTTAAGTTTTTTTGTAAATTTGACTTTCAAAATGTATTTTTTTAGTTCTTTTTCATATTATACCAAAAGTTGAGAATATAACGGAACAACAATCATAAACATTTTCGACTTATAGCATATTATAGAATTTGTCGATTGGTTGCATTGGTATAGCCCAAACACAAGTTTTGTAGTCTCAAACAGTACTGCAAGAAGGATTGGGAGTCTATGAGTCGTAGTCTGTTTTGTCCCATTTTAAATTTCTGAAGTTTTTAATTGGGTTACACACACTCTATCACTCTAGGCATATTCATATAAGGTAGAAGTGACAATCAGCTGTATTCTTACTTTTTTATAAATTCCCCCCATACCATTGCTATCGCAAACGATCCGTTTTCGAATGTTTTTCGATAGTTTTGCGGATATTTTGTTCGAAAACGACACTCGAGAACGAATTAAAAACGATTCATTCGTCGCTCAGTTTGTGGCAGGAAAACCTTCGAATTCGAATGTCGTTAATAATATTATTAGCGAATGAAAGATGATAGTTTTTACGATAGTGCCGAAAAAACATTTTGGCGGAGTTTCGATTTTATGACATGTTTAACTTTATCTGACGTCTCTTGATTTGTCTGTTATGTACCTTTTCTTCTTTGTAATGTTTGCGATTCAATGCGTGTAACAGTTTATAAACATTGTTGTCTTGTATTTGTAATCAAGCTATATGTTGTGTTTATCATCACATCTTGTTAATATTATAAGTAGCATTTATATCGAAAATATTTGAAAAAAGCAAATGGGAATTTTTCACGAACTACATTAAATTATTTTTTAAAACGTAAAAAATTTCCGAAACATTCGCAAAATGTTCGAAACTGATATCGTTTTTAAACTTTTGACGAACAAAAGAACAACGTGTTTGTGTACACCCGAAAAACATTTGCCAATCCTTCGACAGTGATATCGTTTTCGAAAGTTGGCCGGACATTCAAATAATATCCGCACTTGGTATTGGGGGTTTAGCCCAGCTAGCATTTGGAAGAGTGTTTTTATCAAAAATCACATTGCGGAGTCTTTTTAGAGTCCTTTTGGTGATCAAAAATTGATTAAGTCGCTTGTATGATCAGAAAAAGACTCGAAAGTGACTCCCTGTAATGATTAAAAAGAGTCCAATTTAAAATACAACAACAAATGTGTAGCAATCACAAATAAATCATTGAGGCGTTTAAAATGTGACTATTTTTTCCATATTTATTGTCACATTTTGATCTTCATGAAGATTGAAAAATGCTTAATCAAAAAAGGGTCATGCAGGTGTTTGAAAAGTGATTAAAATTATGTATCCTCTGATCATATTTTGAGCAGATAGGTGATTAAAAACTGATTGTTTTGTTTTATTTTTGTTTGGTTGTAAATAATTCTCATATACCCTTTCTATAAAACTTTGATATATATGTAACGTATAATATTAAGGGTATAGACAAACACAACACATGTTTAGGTTTTGTCAAGTGAAATGAAGAAGCAGTATACCAACCACGGAGTAACATAAAAGATAATTAAAAGACATAACAAAACAGAAAAGACTATAAAGCAAAGGAGAGAAACAAAGAAGGATAAAAAGAAAATTCTTTTAATTTATTTCGTCTAATAAAAAGACTCATGATGACTCCTTAAAGACTCATAAACGATTATAAACATGATTCGAAAAAGAGTCCCAAATTAATCAACAAATCACCAATAAATGATTGAAATACGACTCTAAAAAGACTTTATATACCATCAGAAAATGGGCAAAAATGACTCGAAACTAAAGCAGAGGAAGGCTCAATTGTGATTTGTTTAGAAGAGTCGCCTGAGGTTACGTTTTCCTCCCGACAAAGGAGTCATTTATGATCAGAAAATGAGCTCATATTCCAGCTTTTTAATCGTCGGATCAAAAAAGACTCGAATTTGATTAAAAATTTCAAAAACTGCTGGCTGGGTATAAGGTAAAGTTAATACCATGGCCCAATAAAGAAGGTCATCCATTCGGCAAATTCACCAAAAAAACAACTCTGCACCTTCATTTACTGTCAAAACGGAGGCGAAAAAGAAAAATTTCGCCTTGACAGAGGCGAATTTGTATGTTATCATTTTTGACATTACATGAAGATAAAAAATACAAACGTAAACAAAAAAGACGTACAATTTTTTGTAAATGAAAAAAATTAAATTGGCGGACCATAAAATGTTTGCTTATAATAGAATCTCTTCAAAAAAGTTCGCAGTGAGATGTCAAATACGAAAAATTATCAAATTATTTATATATGTATATTCGGCATCTTAATTTTGCTTTGACAAGACTTGATGTCTTTTAACTCATCCCACCAATTCTTAAATGGAGGAATAAATCTGCAAACAGGTTATTATTAATGGTGGAGCCGTCTTGAGTTTCAGTAGCAGTTTTATGTATTAGTCATACTGTTTTACAAGGAGGTCCATGTTGTGAAGCAAGCAGTGGTGGAGTAAGGATAACTAAGGTTTTAGACTTATTTCAAATTTCTGAATTTTGTTTTTTTTTCAGGAATTATGAATTTGCCCACAATTTTTTCGAACAGTTTGGTATTTATATAAACGTTGATGGATGTTGTAAGAAGAAGTGTGAAATAAAGCTAATTCGGATGGCTGAAATGTTCAAAACAACTGAAATCCGAAGTGATCGTTATGTTTAGCTATAACATAAAGTGCACCGATAAGAAGATTCATCTTACAAATTAAATGACAATTTGGAGTTGATTTAGCCCTGCCCTGCGCACTATAACTCTCGAACGGATCAGCCGATTGTTTTCCAAACTTTGTTCAAGTTCGAAGATGGGCACTATCGGTGCGCAACATTCGGTACCTCCCTCCAAAAAGTTAAAAAATGTCACAAATATGCTACGAGCTATATCTGTTGAATGGTGCAACCAAACTTTGGAACTCCTAATATTTTGTCCAAATGTAGTTTTACTCCATTTCGGGTTTCACCCACAAAATTTCAACATTTTTGTTTAAATGCAGTTTACTATCATTTTTAGTAATAGTGTTTTGATAAATATTGCCAACAGCATTTTTTTAAAAATATTTTATTATTTCATCATATATTTCAAATATTTTAAATTAGTCTAAAAACAATAAATAATAGAGTTAAAATTTACATAATAATTATATACCACAAATCAAAGACAAAACATTGAATGGATCTGATTAATGTTTTAAGTTGATAGTTTATAATTATTGCGTTTAAATTCATAAAGCATTTTGCACATTAAGACAAATAAGTCTTGAAACTCTTCTTTACATGGCGAAGGATAATAAAAGGCACTTACTATTTTGCGCCAATGTTTGTAAATATGTGTTTCTTTAATAAATAAGGAAATAATTGAACAGATCGTAAGACCAAGTTGAGTTTAAGGATGCGTAGCCAACAGAGAATTCATCTATAATATATAATGATCATCCTGGATTGTGGTAAAAGTATATTATCTTCTTTGCGATACTGCAATTATAGTTAAAAAACACAATACAGTATTATAAAAGTTTAAGAGGGCAAGAACTAGGACTATCTATCAATCTGCATTATAAGACCAAAAGGCAGACAGTACTTCCCGACCGTCACCTCAAATTTACGTAAATAAACATACTTTGTAAACAATTATATACTTACGTTTTATAAACAGAGTTTTAAAGATTTTTTAAGTGCCATTAATTTCTGCTTAGATTTTTTAACTTTTAGTCGTCTATTCAAATGTCGCACTCTAAATAAAATGCGACATTTAAAAAAAAACTCCTTTACATGTTTTGGTAAATCTATGTTGCTGCTTTCATTTACGAGAGACTCTTTAATTTTTGGGGACTGTGAGATGGAAATTCCGTTTAATTTGTTGAAGATCATTTCCATCTTCTTTATTCTTGAGACGAAAGTCTCTGATGGTTTAATTAATTTCCCCTTTGACACCTGGTCCACCCATGTAAACGTATTTGAATGACATCTATATTCTTCAAGATGCATATTACGTATCATATATCCTGCAAAATTTTCTAATGCAGCCCCTTGAAGTCTATCAATGGCATTCAAATCCGTTTCTTGAATGTCTGGTATCTGTGGAGTTTGTGTCACAATCAATTTTTTAATACTGTCGTCTTGTCCTTCTTCTTGATTAATAGATGGTATGGCTTCGAATGATTGATCCAAACACGGTTCTCCACTGGATTCAATCCATTGTGTTGTG
The DNA here is from genome assembly GCF_047663935.1 of Musca autumnalis. Lineage (NCBI taxonomy): Eukaryota > Metazoa > Arthropoda > Insecta > Diptera > Muscidae > Musca > Musca autumnalis. The sequence goes on from NW_027411755.1 coordinate 112,243,245, forward strand.
TCGATATCAACGTTACCCGTTCCAGAAAGTAACTCCGTATTCCGTGCTAAAAAACGTAGGAATTGTTTTGGTATTTAATATCAATAAATACTACCAATTTCTTACCCAATATGTATTTTCTGATGCGGAACTTGAAGTCCTGAGGAGTTGGGTGGTCGTTGAGCCCTCCTTTACTTCTTAATGCTCCAAAAAAGTTCTCAAGTACATCTTGGTTTAGACGACTTGTCAGAATGTATTCCATGTTGTACTTCTGTAAGTAGTCGTGCAACATAACTAATGCCTTATTGGACATTAGAATTCCCTTCTGGAAGATTTCAATGCTTTTTTTATTTGGCACAATCGGAGTACTCATAATCTTGTTCATTCGTTCTAAGGTATCTTTTTGCTTTTCGATGCAATTTCCAAAAGGTTCCTAACAATATACATATGCTTGTAAACATATGTTTATTTCGAAATGTATATTCCCACATACCTTTCCGGGTAGTCCAAATGTGCTACAGGAGGAATTGTGAACATCGAACCAATCATTGACTAGCAGGATGAATTCAGCTGTTTCAATTGCATTATATAAAGCTAGTCCGAGGGAATGACACCATATTATAGCATTTGCGGTTGTGTGGGAGAATAGCTGTGTAGCTAATTTGACCTTTTGCCTCCCTGAAATATGTTATTTTAAATACAATTTCAATTCAATTTTGCTACCTATTCCGAATACCTGCCCCTTTGACTGAAAGATGTTCGTCAGTCAATTTATGTGTTATGGAGACATCACTTTTCTTGGTGTACTTCATCAAATCTACAATTGTTCTTGACGTTATAATTTTATTGTTTATCACGAGTCCTGTATCAATGTAGTGATTCCTAATTAGTTTTATAAGGTGCGGAACATCCGCAAATACAAATACTTTTTCGGTTGATTTTGTGGGATGCCAAAACCATGGTTTATCTTATGAAAAAATAGAAATGGTAAAGGAATAGTTAATATTACCTGTTACTGAAAAAGTTGATATTAACTGTATGTAGCAAAATATTAATTGTCGTAAATGTAAGTATATTATAACTGCTGAAGGTTATATGGTATTTTGAAGTGTACATCTTTTGGCGATCAAAGTCCAAAGAAATCGTTACATGATCATCTCTGAATCTGTGGAAATGTATCATACTGAAGTTGTTACTGTAGAATAATGACTTTTTCGTTTTTATTATGGAGCACCAAAAGGGCTTCTATTTAAACAACTTTTGGTTACAATGCCCAAACGTCTTCCCTTTGTAAGCTTCATAATTCAAAATAAAGCTTTAACCAAAAATTATTTAATAAAAAATGCGATTTACTTACCTGGTGTTATCTCCAGACTTCGCCACATTCCTCGGTTGGTTGACCCCATGTCACAAACCGTGGCCACAACTTGATAACCAGCTTCACTTAATACGGATATAATCCGAAGTAAAAGCTCCCTCGTCATTTTGGTGTCAAAGCCGTAAAATATAGGCTGTTTCCACGATTTTTTAATTCCCCTTACCATTACGACTTGCACATTTTTGGCCGGCTTCCGTACAACATCAATGTGCAAGTCGTACTCGTAGGTTTCAGCCACTTTCATCTCATCGAAAGCTATCACACAAAGCTTTTCATCCAACGTCATGTAATTTACTTGACGCATAAATTCGATGGATGACCACAGAATTCCTTCGTCAACATTTATTTTGGAGCACCAATTGTGGAGAGTGGAGACGCTGGGCAGAGGATGTCCTTTTTCATATAAGTGTCTGTACGCTCGGGGCCCAGCAGCGTGCAAACAAATAGCACTGGATATATCTCTCCACTCCCAAATAATTCTTTTGCCAGTTTTCAATTTTTTAATTTGACCTTCAGTAAATATGTTCTCAAGAGAATCTAAGGCGGATTTCGAATCCAAAAGCTCCCTTTTCAGTTCTTTGTTTTCATTTTGGAGATCTCTAACAAGATTCATGTACTTTTCAATTTCCGCCGCAAAAATTACAGGGCTGTAAAAAAATACCATAAGGGAAAATAGAAAAGATAGTTGTGTCTTTCAATCTCAAAGAACTGAACAGAAATAGTTACAAAATGATGAAAATACAAGACGTTCGATAGGGTTGGTTACTAACATATACATACATACTATAGAACAGTAGCGATGCGTGTGAAACTGAAAACGCGATTTTGTTTAGATGTATGACTCCTTTTAATAGGCTTATTTATTAGTATGACCCCTTCCAAAAATTTTAAATTTAAGGACGAAACTTACACTAATTTTAAACTTTGTAATGACAGATATGCTTCGTATTGCATTGTTAGGACTCTGACGATGGAAATCGGGACCATAATTTATAATTCTGTCAGCAATGTATCTCGTCCAAATGAAGTTTTTTTTTAACAGATTTGAACCAACTCAAATTTTAGACAATTTGTCTGTGGCCGAATTTGTCCAAACTTTGTTGAGATGTAATATTTCTACTAAACGTAACTGAAGTTCGAAAATGGAACCTCACTGAAAAGACTACCTCAACATATATCAGATGTATACACGGGAACTAGGAGTAAAAAATCAACCCCATATCATAAAAATACGAATTTTCATGACAGATAAAAATCCTTAGATTTTTCTGCATCTATGTTTGGCAAAAGACCTCGACACATAAGAAGCATGGCATTCTTGCTTAAGTCATATCTAGTAAATGACTAAAGACCATGTTCGACCTAGTTCAAATGAGATTCGAAAATCTTTTTATTAGGTCGAACATTTTCTTTAGTCTTTTATCAGATATGTCTTCAGCAAAAATGCCATGCTTCTTATGTATCGAGGCCTTGAATTCCCTAATAATTGCATGTATTATTAGGGAATTGAGAACATATATTTTCTTAATACATGAATGCATTTGAACTTGAACCCAAAGATCAGTGTATAAAAAATCATATTTTATCACTCCTGAAAATGTGTACATATGTTTAAGATACGAGGTTGAGGAATCGAAAAGGGGCCCTGTACATTGAATGTACAACAAATCACTTCCTTTAATAGTCATTTGTGTAATGTATACTTATTATTGTCCACAGAATGATTTGAAATATTACTCTGTCTGAGTTTCCTGATGCTTCATTATTTTGCGTTCTGTTTGCTGACTTGCATTTTTCCAATGTTTTTCATAGGGAGATTCATTTCTTTCATATAAATTTGAAACTATTTCAGTTATATTAACAACGCTCTCATCGTGGATGCTTGATTCGCTTTGTTGTTGTACGTGTTTTCTGCCAGGATTGGAGCTCCTATAATATAACAATTATAGGGGAAACTTTTTATAATGTACAATTTTGCAGGGCTTACGGGTTTAAAAGTGATGGTCCATTTTCAGGTACAGCTAGTGGCAGAAGTCTTAATTTACAACCTGACTGCACTACATATGCTTTATTAAAATGGTCTTGGCACACTTTTGACGTGGCTGCAAATTGAATTTGGCAAATTTGACTCCATTTTGCCCTCATCTTCTCATCCTTGGGAACAGAAAAAAGGTTTAAACTCTTTCCAGGCTCCTCCTTTTTTCTGCATATCTTGCAAATTCTCATTATTTTTTAATACACAAAACACAACAAGGAAGAAACGAACAAAAAAGTTTTTAAATATATTTTTAATTTTCACCAAATTTAAAATTTCAAACGTTTACAAATTTATTTTTGAAATAACTGACATTTGTTGACATCAAGGCGAATTTATTGGTTGACATATATTGAAGCCAAGGCGAATTCAAACTCTGTTGACAGTAAATGGAGGTATCAGCTGGTCTTATTGGATGACCTTCTATTTGGATCATGGTTAATACTACAACAAATACAACTCGAACAACAACCACAAAGGAATTTGTTTTTGTTTGTAACGTTACTGCCAGTTGTATTAGTAAACAAAACAAGGAAATGTCTATAAATTATTGGAATTTAAAAAAACTAATAATTTTTCACATTTGGTTGAATATTTTGGAAAACATGAATGAAAATTCGTTACATTTTCAATTTTTATGTTTCCACATCATTCCACTAAATGCATAAATTCTCGCAGAAAGTAGAATTCTTGCAGAAAAGTTTGGGGTCGCTGGAAATTCATAGAAAAAGGAGAAGCTGTTTCAATGTTTTGTTTTAGAAATCAAAGAAGCACATTATTTTTTTAAATTTTAACAAAATACCTCATATATTAACAAACGTTGTATCGCTTTTACAAGCAGGGATTTACTGCGCGGCTTATCGTTCGAACTTGGAGGAGGTTACATATCATTGATGTGAAGAAGTCTTTCTGGCAAATGGTTTTTTACGAATGATATATTTTTTTTTTCTCAAAAAATATATGTCCCTAATGTACATCGAAATAGAAATAAATATATAAAATGTCATATGAAATTTGACACTAACGTTACAACCCAGTTCAGTCAGCTGTGTATTGCTGCTACCTTTTCTTATTCTACCATGCTCTACTATTTTGTATTTATATCAATGATCTACCGGACACTTTGAGACATTTGCTCTGTTCCTTTACGTGCCTGAGGTTACCATTTCTTACCACTTTTAACCTGTAAAGTGTTCCCTTACTTTTAATAGCATACAATTTATATGATAGCAGTTTACCACTTTTGCCATTTTCTGCCACTGTTACCATTTTTAAAAGTAAAGGAACAGACCAATTGTCAATCACATATTTATGCTGATGACGTACAACTGTATTTGGGGTCGAACTCAAAGAATTTGTGTGATTCCAAGAAATAAGCGGCCTATTGAAGAGATAAGCTAAGCAAGAAAATTAAGCTAAGAGCTGACTGTGTTCTCACCTTTATATCGTAGAACTTGAATTTGTTACATGAACATGAAAGCACTTTTTACTTGGGATGTTATCGAACAGACCTACTGGCAATTTGGTTTTCATAAAACCATAGATTCTTCGTTTACCCAATAATTTGTACAAGTCCAGTTACTTCTAACTAAACGACGAAAGGCCTGGGTACGTAAGCTACCTCGCCTGATTACCTTGCTAGCTTCTGATAAAAGAATAAAAAATAAAAGGGCAACCCAGTTCGAAATTTGCTCGTTCTTCTATAGTCCCAATTTACATTAGGCGAGTTTACTTGCGGCAATTGTCAGTTTGACGGAGAGAGAGGTGAGGTATATGGTAACCCTTTGCCTCTCAACACTCTCTCTCATCCACAAACTGACAATTGCCGCAAGTAAACTCGCCTAATGTAAATTGGGACTTATTTTTTTAAGTTAATTATTTCAGAAATGAAACAGGCCTTAAGGCGAAAACACAATGGATTTTTGTTGCTTATTTTTTCCGCCTCGCTTCAAAGCGCAATAGTGAACTTGTACTGTTTTCAATAGGACAGACCACAACAGGCCACAAAGTTGAAAATTGTTGAACTTTTGAATTCTTCGCCTGGCTTCATTCTTGACATTTCGTTTCGACATCCAGTTTGATATAAACACGTGTTCAATCTGAATAAAAAATAATTTAAAAAAATTAAGTTTCAGTGTTTTATTTAGAAATGCACTTAAAACTAAAAAATAATTTGTCGCTTAGCCTCAACATATACATTCTTTCTCATGATAGAATCTCTCAAATAAAACGCTTGCATTTAAATTATGAATGATGGCAAAATTAAACGGCAAGCGTTTTATTCTATCATGAGAAGAATGTATATATTGAGGCTAAGCGACAAATTATTTTTTAGTTTTAAGTGCATTTCTAAATAAAACACTGAAACTTAATTTTTTTAAATTATTTTTTATTTTTAACTTTTTAGTAAATAAATTTTTTGACCACTGAGATCCCCAAATGCCGAATTACAGTCCATTTGAGCAGAAAATGTAGCTTAAAATGCTTGAAATTGGGTGGTACAGTCATATGGATGCTATATTAAACCTTGACCTACCTAGTGGGAAAGTTCCTGGACTATTGAGAACTCCAAATGCCAAGTTACAGCAAATTCGGGCTAAAAATGAAGACAAAATCCTCAAAATACCAGAAGTCGGGTGGTACCGTTATATGGAGGCTATAGGAAAAAATGGACCCATATTGGTTTTGGTTTCATATTCATGTATTGTCATCTAAATCTGAAAAATGTGCAAAGTGTTAGTTCGATTGGTCAACTGCAACCGTGTTAAAAATCAGTTACCAGATTCGAAAAGGGGGTCAAGTTAGACACAGTAAAAACACTGTAAGAATGGACCAATATTAGTTTTGATTTCATATTCATGTATTGTCATCCAAGTCTAAAAATTGTGCAAATTTTAAGTTCGATTGGTAAACTGCAACTATGTGAAAAATGAGTTACCAGATTTGAAAAGCAAATTAGATAAAACACTGTAAAACAGTGCAAAAATGGACCAATATTGGTTTTGATTTCATATTCGTGTATTGTCATCCAAATCTGAGAAGTGTGCAAAGTTTTAGTTCGATTGGTCAACTGCAACCGTGTTAAAAATGAGTTACCAGATTTGAACTAAACACACACCTAGGCAAGTTAAATAAAACACTGTAAAAACACTGTAAAAACACTGTAATAAAAACATAATTTTTTCAAGTTTTTTAACCATTTATTTTCACTTTTGTCATCGTTTGAGTATTTTTGTTTTTCTACAACACACACAAACAAACAAAGACATCATAAAACAGTTGCATTTTTTGGTAGTTTATGACGAAAAAGCAGGGTTGCGTATAAAAGTATGGTGTTTTGTTTAGAATAAATGACGTAGCTATCATCATTTATTTTTGTATGGTAAATTACGTAAAATGTTGCCTGTTTTAGCAAATAAATGACGAAACAGCTCTAAATGACGAAAAAGTTGCTAATTTAAATTGGACAATACCGATTAGTTGTGTCCTTAGGTTTCATTAGAAAGAACATTGTCATGGAAATTCGAATTTACTGGCAAAAGGTTTAATTGGACCAAACAAGTTCTCAACAGGAATTGGTTAATATATGCCATGATAGCGTGCAATACACAATAGATGTGTCTTTTTACATGATAGTTTGTAATGCTTGGTTTACATTTAAGAAATCCACTCGATATCAACTGTCAAATGAAATCCAGATGAGATTTCATTTGACATTTGAGCTATGGAATTGACAGTTGAAATCGAGGGGATTTCGTAAATGTAAACTTACCCCCAGTTTTTGTAAATTTTTTTTCTTCTCACACGAATTGTCAAATTTTGTAGATCGATTTACTCGCCTAAGCGCAAATGTAGAGCGCTGATTCTTATATGAGGAATTCTTTATTAAATATGGAACGCGTCTACGAAAAATTAGGTCTGTATGTCATCTGGGGGCAGAGCTATGGATGGCTAAATTATTACGAATATATACGAACGAACAAAAAATATTTACAAAAACTGGGGGTTAGCATATTAGTTGTAACGAAATGTTACTGAATGTTGCTTTTTTATTCGTGTTTTGACAGTTGTATAATTGACACATTGCTTAAACTGACTGAGAGAAATTTGCTCAGTAATAATTGATTAATTACCCCGTTTGCATTTAAGCAGATACAGATTTAAGAAGCCCACTGGGTTTCATATGTCAATCCCATAGCGCAGACGTCAAATAAATCCTCATTAAGATGGTTAAAACGCATTTTACACTTGCTTTTTAAACAGTTGTTTTGGGAATTTATTTGACAATTGAAATGATGCATGTTTTATGAAATGTGTTATACCCCGTTAGCACTTAACCGAATTGGGTTTCAAATGTCAATTCCATAGTGCAAACGTCAAATAAATCCTCATGAAGTAGGTTAACCCGTCAAAGAACTCTAGTGTAACCGTACTATAACGCGCTTTAACCCTAATTGACTACATGGTATCCAGAATTTATAAAAGATTTATCCTGGATTTATTAGATCCAGATAAGATTTTATAAATATATATTAAAAATGCCAACTCCAAAGAGTACAAATAAAAAATCAGTAACATTTCCTAATAATTATTATAAATTATAGAGTACACGGACAGACATAATTGCTCTGTTCCAGAAACTGCAAGAAGCTACTATTTTTTACTACGATAACATTTTTTCCTTTATGTTATCGAAAAAATAGTGAAAATTAGTAGATTCTTTCAGTACTGGAACAGACCAAATATGTGTTCGTTTTCTCAAAATTTTTACGAATTTTTACTGGATGTTGCTCGTTTACTCTACAGTGCAATGTGTAAGACCTTAGTAGTTCGCAAGAAGTTACTGGACTTGTACAAATTTGTATTGAGTAAATGAACACAAATTTTACGAATTGTTACTGGTTGTTGTTCGTTTACTCTACTGTACAATGCAAAATATTTTATTATAGGTTTACATTTACGAAATCCACTCAATGTCAACTATCATTTTCCATTGCTTAAATGTCGAATGAAATTCACTGGTTTTCAGATGAGCTTTCGTTTGACGTATACGCAAAGGAATTGACAGTCGAAATCCCCCAAATTTCCTAAACGTACTATAAGTCGATTACAAGTGGTCTGTTCCTTTACTTTTGAAAATGGTAAAACCGGCAAAAGTAGTAAACTGCTCCCATATGAATTGTATGGTGTCAGAAGTAAGGGAACGCTTTTCGAGAAAAATAAAGGAACAGAGGTAATGCTCGACTTACATTCGGCATCGTTTTGTGATATCAAAGGCGTTTCGTGATTTCGCCCCAATTCAAGCAAAATTTACCATGATTTTGCAGACAAAAATAAAATCATCTCATTTCGTGATTTTAGCGAAATCAGCATCGAAATCACAGTACACATGATGTACAACCGTGTTTTTGCCTAAAAAAGTACCAAAAGTTGCAACACTTTTTATGTATTGCAATAAAAAAGGTGCAACAAAAATTTTAGTATCAAAATTTGTAAACAAGTATCAAAATTTGTTACAATGTTAATTTTTCATTGTGTTCTTGAACCGTAATGTTAGAAAAGATATCGAATTGTCAAAAAATTGATTTTCATACAAATTTGTAAAAAAATACAGGAACGGAAAAAGTGAAATTTTTAAAGAGAAGTGCAAGCCTTGCTAGATTTCGGAGTACGGGAACGCAAGTAGTAACATTTGGCAGGTTCTTGAACACAAAAAATTCTAATTATGATGTCTCAACAAAAAAATAACTTTGTATTTGTTCATTTATTACACTTTTACTATACTTTTCTAAATAAAGCAGAAAAGTTCTATATTGTCGTATATTTTTAACGGCATATTTAATTTACAAAAACTTGTTTTGAAAATTAATGTTACTATAGTTTAGGACTGCTCATACAAATACAAATATATTTTGTTATTGTGTCGATTCCCAGCCAGCATTTTTTGAAAATTTTGATCAAATTCGAGTCTTTTTTGATCCGACTGCACGATTAAAAAGCTGGAATATGAGTTCATTTTCTGATCATAAATGACTCCTTTGTCGGTAGGAAAACATAACCTCAGGCGACTCGTCTAAGAAAATCACAAATGAGTCTTCCTCCGCATTAGTTTCGAGTCATTTTTGCCCATTTTCTGATGGTATATAAAGTCTTTTTCGATTCGCATTTCAATCATTTATTGATGATTTGTTGAATAATTTGGGACTTTTTTTCGAGTCTTTTTTGGGTCATGTTTATAATCGTTTATGAATCTTTAGCAAACCCGTTCGTGGGTATTGATTTGGTTACGAAGTTTTTCGGCAAATCACACACACGCGACCCGAACGCAAAGTAAGAGAGCAAATGTTTTGATTTTTTTACTTCAGTCTTGTACTGAATTTCATGCAAGCAGGTTGATGCCGCTTTATTTGTTTATTTTTGGGTACACAGAAAAGATTTTGCAGTTGTACAGCAAATATGTGGAGGGAAGAATTTGAAAATGATTTTTGTTTTGTAGTAATATTTTTAATGACGCAGAATGCCTCGTCTGCAATGCAACAATAAAAAATGTATGTATGCTTAGAAAGTCTTAAAAAATCATTTTTATATACAATTTGTTTTTTCTCTCAAAAAAAATTAACATATGAAGAAAAATACTTTTCAAATTATGAAGTTATTTTTATTATTTTTAATTTAAGTCATACAAAGCGAACGCGCCAACAATATATTTTTCATTTCACACTCAATATGAAAATCATCACCCTGTTCTGTCAGTGTAATTTTACCCACACATAAACAATTTAAGCGCTCGCTCTTCTTGGTCGGCTATGATCTTTAGGGAGTCATTTATGAGTATTTTTAGTAAACGAAACAAATTAAAAAAAAAATTCCCTTTATTCTTTTTCTTTCCTTTGTTTTGTTTTCTTTTCTGCTTTGTTATGAATTTTAATTATCCTTTATGTTGGGCGGGGAGTATACTGCTTCTTCATTTCACTTGGCAAAACCTGAATATGTGTTGTGTTTGTCTATACACTTAATATTATGCGTTACATTTATATCAAAGTTTTGTAGAAATTGTATATGAGAATTTTATTTTTTTATTTAGAACCAAACAAAAATAAAACAAAGCAATCAGTTTTTAATCACCTAACTGTTCAAAATATGATCAGAAGATACATAATTATAATCACTTTTCAAACACCTACATGACCCTTTTTTGATTAAGCACTTTTCAATCTTCCAGATGATCAAAATGTGACATTAAAAAAAAAAAAATGGTCACATTTTAAACACTACAATGACTAATTTGTGATTGCTACACATTTATTGTTGTATTTTAAATTGAACTCTTTTTAATCACTACAGGGAGTCCCTTTCGAGTCCCTTTCTGATCATACAAGCGACTTAATCAGTTTTTGATCACCAAAAGGACTCTAAAAAGACTCCTCAACGTGATTTTTGAAAAAACAGCCTTCCAAATGCTAGTTGGGTTTTGAAACACAAACATTTTGATAGTTTCCCAACATACCCTTCAGTCTGTTTTTATAAAATTTACGAAAAACAATTAGTATAAACACATTTTACAATAACACGGATAAGCTAATAATGAGCATACACATTCAATATTTTCAAGATAATCAAATTTCGATTATTCTCCAGTTGTTAAACAAGCATTTTCAATTTTAAAATCAAATTTTCCCAAGTAATGTTGGTTTGTTGGGCTGTCTGGTGAAATGAAAAAAAAAATGTGTATTGAAAATTTTCATTTCAAAAACAAAAGCTCTCTCTTTTAATTGTGTGAGAGAGCAAATTCACATACACCGACAGCAGAAGGGCGCCCTTTGAGCAACCCTAATTTAGTTTTCAAAATGTAATAGTGTCTACTCATGAAATTTGAAACTTCGAAATTTGTTACCATAAAATACTGCTTTTCATCCTAAACGTGTAATAAAAATTACCTACGAGAGTTCTTAATGCGTTATATTTATATTTTGATCATGACACAATTACCCAGGTAGTGGCATCGTAAAATTTTGAATATGTTATGTCAAAACTTTCTTTATGTTGTTGGGGAAATTACAACAAAAATATTTTTTTATAAAGGGATTTGACTTTTCATATTCGATCAGCTGGTGTGATACCACTACCTGGTAGTTCTGCCATGTTTTTTATTCAAATTTGTTCTATTTTAGAGGATTTTCAAAATGTATTTATGTTTACCTGAAAAAAAAATTTGGAACGACCCTATTATACAATATTTTCTTTGACAATTAACTTGAATCCGGTGCGCTTCGCTACTCCGGATAAGGTGAAATATATTTTGATACATTTATTTGTAGGCCAATTTTCGTCACACATTCCAACTTTCATTAAAATCGGGTATATGTATATAGCGTGTTTGGTGCATCAAATACATGAAATCGGACGAAATTATATATGGGAGCTAAATCCAAATCTGAACCGATTTCAATATAATTTGGAAAATTTATTTCTAGGCCCCATTCCGTCACATATTCCAAATTTCATTGAAATTGGACATACATATTGTGTTTAATGCGTAAACTACATCAAATCGGCGAAAAAATATATCGGAGCTATATCCAAATCTGAACCGATTTCAATATAATTTTGCAAATTTATATCTAGACTAAATTCCTTCACACTTCTAAAATTTGGAGACATTATCTGTTACCATTCTTTAGATATTTGCATAAAAAATCTATATTTTTGGAAGTAAGTCCGATTCAGATGTTATATCTCCGGATCAGCGCGAAATTTCAGAAATTGTTATAGCCAATGTTACTTTCAGGCCATGTAGTGATATACTCTGAAATTTTCAGGAAAATCGGTTTAGCGGTTTTTGAGTCCATAAACTTCAAACAAAAAAAACGTACAAACATTTTTCTACTTTATATATGTACTAGCTGAACCCGGTGCGCTTCGCTACCCCTTTAGATTGATTAGATTGATATGCATTTGAAATTTTACGGATTTTTTGAAATCAGAAAGAAATCAAATTCAAAAATTTAAAGTAAAGTATTTATTGTAATGCTTTAGGATATACAATGTTTTTTGTTTTTCCTTCAGGAGCGTAAACAAACAAATCGGCTGGTCTACCAACACGTGAACATGCAACGTAGAGCTGACCATGAGAAAAGCAAGAACATGCTAAATTTAGGCCGCATACACAAAGAGTCTGTCCTTTGGATTTATTTATAGTCATTGCAAATGCCAAACGTACAGGAAACTGCAATCTTTTAAAATTGAAGGTCGTTTCTGTTGCTATTAGAGGGATTTGATGTAGAAGTACATCTGAACCTATATACTTCCCAGTAATAATCGTTGCCTCAATTAAATAGTTATGTAGTTTTTTTACTGTTAACCTTGTACCATTGCAAAGGCGAGATGGGTCTATGTTTCTTAATAAAATAATAGGAACACCAACTTTTAGCACTAAATTATGTGGTGGAAAGCCTGAAGATCCAACGAACTTAGGAATTCAACTGGATAGTTAACCGCGTCGTCTTCAGTTGCCACAGTATCAATGGATTTGTACGTTCGTGCATTTCCTGAAATTCTAATGACTGAAATTCTTTCAATATAATTTACCAATTTGTTTTGTAGACCAATTCCTGCCACATATTCCAAATTTCATTGAAATTGGGCTTACATAGCGTGTTTGGTGCATCAAATACATGAAATCGGCCGAAAATATATATGGGAGCTATATGTAAATCTGAACCGATTTCAATATAATTTGACAAATTTTTTTGTAGATCAATTTCCGCCACATATTTCGAATTTCATTGAAATTTTACAAACATAAGGTGTTTATTGCATAAAATACATGAAATCAGCCAAAAGTATATATTGGAGGTATATCCAAATCTGATCCGATTTCAATATAATTTGGCAAACTAATTTCTAGGATCAATTCCGTCAAAGATTCCAAATTTCGTCAAAATTGAACATACATGGCGTGTTTGGTGTAGAAAATACATGAAATCGGCCGAAAATATATATGGGAGCTATATCCCAATCTGAACCGATTTCAAAATAGTTTGGAACATTTATTTCTGCAGTAAATTCCGTCACACATTCCAAATTTCATTGGAATTGGGCATACAAAACGTGTTTTATGCATCAAATGCATTAAATCGGCCGAAAATATATATCCAAATCTGAGCCGATTTCAAATTACTTTGGCAAATTTATTTTTAGACCAAATTCCGTCACACATACCAAATTTGAAGACTGTATCGATAATCGTTCGTTAGATATCAGCATACAAAGTCTACAGTTTTTGGAGGTACTTCCGATCCTGAGGCTATATCTCCAGATCGGGGCGGAATTTTTAAGATTTATATAGCCTGTGACACTTTCAGGCCATGTGGTAATATACTCTGAAAGTTTCAGGAAGATCGGTTCAGCGGTTTTTGAGTCCATAAACTTCAAACAAACAAACGTACAAACATTTTCCTCCGTTATAGATATACTCGTAGATACCGGATAAATTTCATTGAAATAAATATGGGAACTATAGCCAAATCAACACCAATTTCAATACTTATTTCTACACCAAATTAAGTTACACATTGGACATACATAGCGTGTTTGGGGCATCAAATACATGAAATCGGCCGAAAATATATATAGGAGATATATACAAATCTGAACCGATTTCAAGATAATTTGGCATGCTCATTTCTGCAAAAAATTTAGTGACACATTCCAAATTTCATTGAAATTGGACATACATAGTGGGTTGGGTGCATCAAATACATGAAATCGGCCGAAAATATATATAGGAGCTATATCCAAATCTGAACCGATTTCAATATAATTCGGCATACTCATTTCTACAACAAATTTAGTCACACATTCCTAATTTCATTGAAATTGGACATACATAGTGGGTTGGGAGCATCAAATACATGAAATCGGCCGAAATATATATAGGAGCTATATCCAAATCTGAACCGATTTCATTATAATTTGGCATTCTCATTTCTGCAAAAAATTTAGTCACACATTCCAAATTTCATTGAAATTGGACATACATAGTGGGTTGGGTGCAACAAATACATGAAATCGGCCGAAAATATATATAGGAGCTATATCCAAATCTGAACCGACTTCAATATAATTCGGCATACTCATTTCTACAACAAATTTAGTCACACATTCCAAATTTCATTGAAATTGAACATACATAGTGCGTTGGGTGCATCAAATACATGAAATCGGCAGAAAAAATATATAGGAGCTATATCCAAATGTGAACCGATTTCAACATAATTTGGCATACTCATTTCTGCAACAAATTTAGTCACACATTCCAAATTTCATTGAAATCGGACATATGTAGCGTGTTTGGTATATCAAATACTTGAAATCGGACGAAAATATATATGGGATCTATATCCAAATCTGATCCGATTTCGATATAGTTTGGCACATTTTGTTATAAGCCACGTTCCGTCACGCATTCCAATTTTCATGGAAATCGGACATATATAACGTGTTTGGTACATCAAATACTTGAAATCGGATGAATATATATATGGGAGCTATATCCAAATCTGGACCGATTTCGATATAGTTTGGCACATTTATTTTTAGACTAAAATCCATCACACATTTCAAATTTGGAGTCTGTATCTGTAACCGTTCTATAGATATTTGCATACAATGCTTAAATTTTTTGGAGGTACCTCCGATTCTGATGCTATATCTCCGGATCAGGGCGGAATTTCGAAACTTTTTATAGCCTATGTTACTTTCAGGCGATGTAGTAATATACCCTGAAAATTTCAGCAAGATCGGTTCAGCGGTTTTTGAGTCTATAAATTTCAAACAAACAAACAAACAAACATACAAACATTTTTCTATTTTATATATATAGATATATACTAGCAAATGCTCGCTACTTCGTTAGCGGAAAATCCCCATGGTATAAAGCAGGATAATAAATAAATTGACCAAAATTCAGAATTTAATGTCTCCATTTCCCATTTACAACTTTTTTTATCAGAATAAAAGCCAGTAATGCTACTTACGACAGTTAAGAGTGCTACTATTTATCTTTTTCTAAAAATCAAGTATGTAGTTTTCAAAAAGAACTACATAAATCGAATCGTTCGCGATATAGTTTGACGTAAATCGACTTATCTCCAAAAATTAATGTCTACAATCGTATGCAAATATGTCTCTCCCTCCTTTCCTTCGCATCTTATGGTATTGTATTTTCTGAAGGCAAAAAAATGATTTCTTTGTTAGTTAATACCAACACTTTAATGTTAATTAACATTTAGTAATATTCGTACCGCGAAAACACTAATTATCAAAAACTCTACCCGTTTGTAAAAATTGAGCTTGCTTCTAGTTCTGTCTGTTCACACAACCCCAGTGATCCCCATTTGTAAACTTACAGACCTATATTTTAAAATCACCACTTTATCTCAACACCAATACTAAATATCAGTTTAGAAACTATCTGTTCACACAAAACCAAAGGTACCAAATTTAGTACGCAAATTAAAACCTTTTTACTATTCCGTTTTTTATTGAATTGTATTGAATTTGTTAGATAAGTACCCAACGCAATTTACCCCTCGCAACGCCTTAAAAAATACATTTAAAAGTTGCACTTTTGTTTCATAATTTTTTGTAAGGAACAAACGGTATGCACAAATCTATCATTCTTAATATTTTACAAAACAGTTATATTTTACTCTTAAAATCAGAAATGTGTAAATAGTGGAAATTTAAAGCGACAGTGAAATTAAAAAAATTAATCTACTAATCATTACAAATGATGATTTCTGTGATACTAAGAATCCTCTCGCAAATGAAACGGTAAAAATAGAAATGCAGTGACAACCTGAACTTAATGTAAGACATTCTGTATAAAATTGATGATATGATGATGGACCAAAGTCGATTGAAAGTTTTGTCTTTAAACTTTAAAATACTTCAAAACCTAAACCTATGTTGCTAATATTTCGCACAGAGGTTTTCTATCTACAAAGAACAACAAATGCCAAATTACAACAAAATACGTAGGAAAATGCATCATAACGGCCGGTATGGTTAAATGAGGGCTATACCAACGTGTATTGAAAATATTTTGTACATATTCCGAATGTTGACTGACAAAAATGAATGGCCACACTGACAAGCAACCGATTACTTGAGCAAAACTGACAGTCAAAACTGATCGTGTGTACCCCGCTTTAAGGGGAGTACACACTATCAATCAAAAATGACAGCCAACGTACTTTTAGGACAATTTTCCGGCAAATAACAACTTTTATTTAGCGAAAAACCGTTTAAATACAATATATACGGTATTATTTAGATATTACAAAAGAAATTTTTCAGTTAGGCTTTGATATTCACGAAATAGACCTCGATGACTGTCAGTTTTGCTTGTCAATGTGTACTACACTTAATTTGCAGCAAAATTGATTGAATGAGTCTATAACGTAAAAATGGACGCTACCGCTACATTAACCCTACAGGACTACCAACTAATATATGTGGAATTTTTGTGTTTTACTGTAACAATTAGTATCCTATGTCCTTCATATCAAACTACAAATGTTTCGAAACTATCAAAATTCGAAACATTTGTACTAATTATTACAAATTATCGAGTACACGGACAGACATATTGTCAAATAGTTAATAGGGGGCAGAGGTCTTATGATGTATTTTTGTTTATATTTGTGTACACGGTGTGCCTTAACCAAATTTAAATGGAAGGTGCTTACACCTGGGAAGTTTTTGCAGATTCTGAAACTAAAATGCTCATAGATGAGAAATATCAAGAAACAAAAAAATCGCCGGAGGGATTTTCAAATAAATCGCGATTTAAGTTCACATTTTTAGGGGTTCTTTAGGTTTTCACGAGTTTGCCTGGAAACCACGAGTCCTATGTAAATGGGTCTATAGAAAATTAGCTGTGAAAATTCTCCACAAGATTGTTTTTTATGATATCTTCGTAGGTATTACCGTTTTTGAGATATAAAAGTTCAAATTGAGGCAATGCACTGACTGAATCGCCTCCGGGCCCCCCCCCGAAATGGTTTGGTCGAACAAATATTGTTAAGCTGCTGTAACTAGTTATGATATTTTTTTCTCATAAAAATGTTTGTATTTTTGGAGATTTCAAATTAAAAGTTATATTTTCTTAAGTTTCTGAACAGAAAATGTACATCATTAACAAGTTTTGTAAGAAAATATTTAAAAAATTTTTGTTTGTATGCTGTTTTTGAGAGAAACTTCCAATGAAATCTGAATTACTTCTTCATGTCATATCATTCCACTATCAAATGCGAATTCCTTAATGAATATACTCCAAGTTTATGTCATATTCGAACTATATAGAGCTCTCGAGGCTTAAAACTAATCCTGTAACAACAAAAATAACGAGTTCAGTTTTGTGGGAATGCACACTAGGGTTATGACTTTTTTACAACCTCATATCCCTGTATCATAGCGTGATGAGTTTTGCCATAAGATTACATAAAATCTTAATTATAAGGTGATTCGGTGAAAAAACCTCACGCACAAAATGATTTTAAAATTTGAATTTATCAAAATTATGGACAATTTTTTGAAGTCACTGAAAACAGATATATAATTGAAAATAAAATTTAGAGCCACATGAGACAATTAAAATTACATAAAATTTATTTCTCACTATTTTTCTTCAATTCTGAGAATCGTAAAAATGTCGTAAACGCTTTTATTCAAAAATATAATTTTTTAACAAAAAACAAAAAATTTTAAATTTTTTCAAAGTGGCATTTTTCGCGACTTTTTAAATATTTGAATGAAATAAACGTTATTATAGTTATTAGTAGGCTTATATCTATTCATTCGTGCGACAAAAAATAATTTTTTGAAAAAAAAGTTTTTTTTCATTTCATATATTTTTTCAAAAAATTTATTTTTTTAAAATCGATTTGTGCGTGAACTTTTTTTATATTTCAATGGAATAAACGATAGCATAGTGATTAATAGGCAAAAATTCATACATCCCAGCTACAGGAAATCATTTTTGAGGAAAAATGTCAAAAAGTCATAACCCTAATGCACACTGGTCCCAACCTGCGACAAAAATCGATATCAGCAAATCTCTGCGACAATTTAGCAAGTTTTCTCTAAACATATTATATTTTAGTATTCCAGCACTGTTTTTGTAATTTATAACACTATTTAACAAAACAATTCAGAAGAAGTTGACATTTGCATATAATCTCTTAGAAACTTTAAAAACATCAGTAAGGTTGTGACTTCTTACAAGGCAAGTAACTCAAAATTTAAAGGATAAAATTATTTTTTTCGCAATGGAAGTTTTAGTACAAGGTTTTCTAATTACTTTTACATAAAAAATTGTACACATTATTCGCATAAAATGTGCTGGAAATCACATTTTTATAATACTTTCTTGTGGGTTTTTTTCCAAGTCCTAAAAAAGGTTTTTGATCATTGAGAACTCCAAATGGCAAATTACAACCAATTCGGGCCGAAAATATCTTCAAGATACCTGAAAACGGGAGGTATTGTAATATGAGAGCTATACCGAAACCTGGACCTAAGACCACAATGTTTGGCGCAGAAGGTTTTTGATCATTGAGAACTCCAAATGGCAAATTACAACTAATTCGGGCCGAAATTTTTGATAATATCTTTAAGATACCTGAAAACGGGAGGTATCGTAATATGAGAGCTATACAGAAACCTGGACCTAAGACCACAATTTTTGGCGCAGAAGGTTTTTGACCATTGGGAAGCCCAAATACCAAAGTACAGCCAATTAGGGCCGAAATGTAGATAAAAGCTTCAAAATACCTAAAATCGGGTGGTACCCCTACATGGGGGCTATAGGAAAAACTGGACCCATATTGATGATGTTTTGGCTAAAGTATTTTTTTACTTATTTTTAGCATATACTGAAAAAACAGATTGATCCGACGATTATAAATATTTTTGTCGCACCTTCCCATACAATGCACGATGGGGCCAATAGCAGGTTTTCGAGGCAAAAAGTCAATTTTTGAAGTTAACAATTTGAAAAAAATAATAACGGATTTCGATTGCCAACACTCTGAATCACTAAAAATAAAAAAAAATAAATCAATCTGGTAACATCTCATAGCGACATACTGATCTGGCAATGGTGAGATATTTTCATATGCATCGTTTTCCGACATTCATTATAAATAAGTAGTGAAAGCATTTTATGCGCCAAAAGGAACATTTCAACGTTTTTATATTTTTTAAACATGGAAAGCTCTTTAATTGGTATGTAAAATAAGATGGTGTTAACAAATAATAAAAATGTTATGTGTGGTAAATGTATTTTTGAGGTAAGATGTGATGTCTTTTTTTGGAGTATTTTGCCTTGTTATCAATATGTTCTCTGGAGTATAACTTTTGAGATCTAAGTAGATCTAGGATATTATATATATGTGGTGAAAGGTATTAATGTGTACTATCATTTTGTGAAAAAATTAGCTGCGCCCATCTGCGCCTTTTCATAAAAATCTGATTTCAGATGTCGTAATACATAAAAATATGGACATTTTTATGTTTTGGTTGGAGAATAATCGGAAACTCATTAATGTTATCAATTGGATTTCGGAAAAATTTAATGGACGTATATAATAATATATGTATATAATAATATATAATTAAAAAAATATCGCAGACAAACTTTGGCTTTTGTGGCGGAATCTCAGCCGATTTTTACCTCATGGAACCTCATTTTATTAACTTATAACAAACCACAGACAAAACCATGAAATTTTAACATATGTATATAGGGGAGCTATATCTATATCTGAAGCGATTTCAATATAATTTGACAAACTTATTTGTATACGAATTCCGTAACATTTTCCAAATTTTATTGTAATTTAATGGAATTTGCATGCTTGGTCATTTAAATCGGGCGAACATATATATGGGAGCTATATCCAATTCTGAACCGATTTCAATATGATTTGTCAAAAACGTTTCTAGACCAAAATCCGTCGCACATTTCAAATTTTATCAAGATTGGACATACATAGCGGGATTGGTGCACCAAATACCTAAAATCGGGCGAAAATATATATGGGAGCAATATCAAAATCTGAACCGATTTCAATATAACTTGGCAAACTTATTTGTAGTCCTAATTCCGTGGTATTTTCCAAATCGCATAAAAATTGGGCAGAATTTGCGTGTTTGGTCCATCAATTGCTTGAAATCGGGCGAACATATATACGGGAGCTATATGTATATATGAACCGATATGAACCAAATTTGGCATATTAGTTTCTAAGCCCATTATAAGCATCTGTACAAAATTTGGAAGGTCTAGCTTACCCCAGTGACTTGTTGCCTCGAAAACCTGTCATTGGCCCCATCGTGCAATGTATGGATACAACGTATGAAGGGTCGGTCCTTCGTGGACTACATCTTGAAAGCGAATTAGAAATTTGTTTTACTACCATCGCCAAAATTTTGTTATTCTATTTTAGACAAATTTGCTGCTAAACAGTATGAGAAAATAATGAAGACAAATGAATTTTTGTGCGTGACTTGCTTTTTTTTCCTTATCATCACCGAAGTTTAATTGTAGCCTCAGACTTTAAGGTTACGAGATTATATACACTAGAATACGATGCAAATAGGTCTCATCAAAATAATGATTTTAGACTCCACATAAATATGATTGGAGATGATGGAAGTACTTACCACCGTCCATCCGTCTATATCTCTGTTTGTCTGGCAGGAACTCATGATAACTGTCGAACGGATCAACCGATTTGGTCCAAGTTATGGATCTCGTAATGTTTTGTCCCAATTAAATTTAAGTCATATCGCTACCTCCGCCATAAAAGTTCAACAATTTTCAATAAAATGGTCGAAGGGACTAACCGATTCGGTCTAAAATCGAACCTAATATGGACTATCTCGGTCCACTCGCAAAATTACTTCCAAAAGAACATCAAGTTCCAAGAGAATATGTTTGGACAACATCTTCAGGTCACTCCTTTGGACATTTTGTAGTCTGGTTTACAGCGATATCCTATTTTTCGTGGACAAGTTGTGGCACGTTACCACCTTACACTTTGTGAAAAGATAACAAGTAAAGAAAATTTAGAAAAAAACATAGTTCGTTTGAAATATAAAAAATTGAGCTTTCAAAACTTTTAATAGAAATTGTTTTAATTCGGAAAATAATATCGAAAAGATAAGAAGCTAAATTTAAATGTTAGATTTTTTTAATTAAACATTTTTTTTTGTGAACGCCATCGAAGATTAACATCAATTATCCAATTGAAGATAACAAAATTTAGCAATTGACCGAATAAGAAATCGCACATCCATTGTTCTTCCTCATCAAAAATCTGCTGAAATAAAAGTGTCCTGCGCGTATTCCTATAAGCATATGGGAAAGAATTTTAATTTAAAGAAGATTGATGTGCATATTTGGCTGTACGTCTCTGAGGAAGATTTTTGCTATCAAACTTCACGCCATTCAATGGACCAATATTCTTCAAATTTGTAAATCCCTGAAATTTGTAAATCCCTGAAGTCATCAATTTATGCAATATTCGATTTTTGAATTTAAAAGATTTTTGGAAAATAATCCCGTCAACGTTACTGAATCAAAACTTCTGGAAATATAAAACTTCACCATCACATTCCTCCTAATGCAAATTTCAAGTAACGATTGTGCAACGCCATATCATTGTGAATATTTGGACCCTTCATACCATAGATTTAATATTTAGTACATCATTTCCACATACTATCACTATTAATATTATTAGTTTCAACATTTAATCCTACATCTACGATGCAGCGATCGCTTCATGGCAGAAAAATAAAGAAATATGTAAGTTAATCTCATATCTTTTATTACATTTAAATCTATCAATTTTAACATTATACACTAAAACATCTTAATTTCAATTTAACGTTATTCTTAATTACAATTCTATTAAAGACCACCATCTGTGGCATTGAAATATTCCTAGTTATATCCACTTGTTTCATATTGTTTCATATATACACTGAAGAATATAAATGTTATTGTTAATCATGAAATTTAACTAAATATCGCATTATTAATGATGAAACACAAGGTAATCTGGGTAAACATGATCATATAATATGACGTCCTCTTGTTCCTATTTTTTTTTTTAGCTTCCTCTATCTAAATTCACTATTTTCTTTAAAATAAATTATGTAACCGGCAGTCCAAAAAAACCCTCCCATTTTCCCTGAGCAAGGCCGGAACGTAGTTTAGGACAGCGGTTAAATATCCTTTGAATGAAATTACCGCTCAATAATTTGGGAAAAGGATTGCAACCAATAATTTTACATCGGCCATGGAAAGAAGTCTTTTTATACGTTTGGAGAAAAGTTCGTTGAATTTTATACAATTTTGCAATAATCAGGACGAATCCTTGATTTTATATCAAAAATTTGGAAAAGCAGATCAATACAAAAATTTATAAGAATTTGCAATTTTCAATCTTGGCTATATTAATATTCTGAAGCTGGGATCTATTCAAAATTCTTAAGATATCTTGCCTAATGTTTAAGCTGCCATAAATTACAACATAAAATCAATATTTTCATCTGGGGAAAAGTTCACGGAGCTAATATCTATTCACTCAACATATGTCTTGCATACACCCAATTATTTTAAATAAGTATCCTGTCAATTATCTATATAGTTTCATCAAATCTAATGGAATTTTGCAGTATTCATTTTTAATCATCACACTTAACATAATCATCTAAAACTGCTGAACTACGATCTACAAGCGCTTGTCGACGAAGCTACAAATTTGTGATTGTAAGTAATAATTCATACTCTTTTTTCGTATATACATATGTATCGTTTATAAATTGTATAATTATTAATATTATTCCGCGACATAACTACTACGTATTTTTTTTTCTTTTTGAGATAATATTGAAATTAAAAAGAATCAAATAGAATAATCCACGCTCTTCTAGTATTTAAAATTTTCTATTAATTTTGTGCCAATTTTAATCGTTGTTTGTTTTAAAGCTTTTTTTAATATACAATGTTTAAAATTTAAGACTACATCTTATTCCGTTTAGACCATAAAGTAACTCTACGAAGTTGAAGGCATAGGTATTTAGAATTATTTTGGGCTGACGTAAATACAGTCGGCAACTAGATTCGATAACAATAATTCCTTTATACTGGCAATGGCCATCGCGATTTTATGTTATAATATTTAGCTACCAAAAATTTTATTTTTATTGTAACTGGTTGAGGTCTATTCCTTTAGACAAGAACACCCCCCAAGCCCTGAGCACGGCCGGATTAATTGGTAGCACAGGTCACGAAGGACCGTTACCACCTTACACTTTGTGAAAAGATAACAAGTAAAGAAAATTTGGAAAAAAACAGAGTTCGTTTGAAATATAAAAAATTGAGCTTTCAAAACTTTTAATAGAAATTGTTTTAATTCGGAAAATAATATCGAAAATATAAGAAGCTAAATTTAAAAGTTGGATTTTTTTAAAATTAAACATTTTTTTTGTGAACGCCATCGAAGATAACAATTTTCCAATTGACCGGATGAGCTCCATATAACCAAAATTCTTTGTCCGTCTTTTTCAACAAATTTGCGAATCATTTCATAGAAGAACATTCGATACATTTTCCGCTGTAAGCTTTTGAAGAAGATCTTTAAACCAAATTTTATGCATTTCAAGATACCTCCAATTTGAAAATCATTGAAGCTAACAAACAATTTGATTCAATATTCGATTCGTGACCTAATGGTAAATTATAAAGCTTGTGTAAATAATTACGTCATTGGACCATGGCATCCTGAAATATAAACCATCATCATTTCTTTCGTCTGGAAATTAATTAAAATATTAAGTGTAATTATTGCAGTAACGTTAACGTAACTAGGAGACTTTTTCCTAGTTTTAAGAAATTACAAAATCATAATCACATTTCTTCACCATATAATACTTATTGCTATTACAATCAACATCATAATCTCTTATCTACGATGCAGCGATCGCTTCATGGCAGAAGAAGATAATAAGTAAGTTATTGTCATACCTTTTTGCACGTAAACCTAAATATATTTACCCTATACACTAAAATAACATAATTTTCCATTTAACATTATTCTTAAATATATTAATCCTAAAGACCACATTCTGTGGCATTGACATATTCTTAATCATATCCACTTTGCATTGTTTCGTATATACTCAGAAGAATATAAATGTTATTGTTAATCATGAAATCTAACTAAATACCGGTTTAATATTGATGAAACATAAGGAAATCTGGGTAAGCATGACCACGTAATATGTCGACGTCCTTTCGTTCCTACTTTCTTTATCTCCCTCTATCTAAATTATCTATCTTCTTTAAAATAAATTATGTAACCGGCAGTCAAAAAAACCCTCCCATTTTCCCTGAGCAAGGCCGGAACGGAGTTTAGGACAGCGGTTTCGTTACAAAGTTCATGCTTCCTGACAAAGCTCTCAGTGCTACGGTGACCAACTAAAATAGCTTATTGGCGCGGTAACTATCGAGATGAGTGTCTCTCAAAATAAGATCCATTTCTAAAATGAATTAGCTTATTATTAGCGAATAATTAAGTGGGGTTCAATAAGGATCGATTGTTATTTGTCAAAACTATATAGAACTAAGTCCATCAAAGTGTTTGTCATCGAGTCCAAAAACTTCTAATCGTACAATTAAGAAAACAAAATATAATGCTTCTTTTTTAACATTATATTCAAAGTAAACAAATAATCCTGAATCATAGTACGGTTACACTATAGTTTTATGCCGGGTTAACCCACTTCGAGAGGACTTATTTGACGTTTGCGTAATGGAATTGACATTTGAAATCCAAACTCACTTGGTTAATCCGGTTAAGTGTAACCGGGGTATCAGACTCTATCTCTTCCGGTAAATAACGCTATGCAGCATTTTTAAGGTAATCTTGTGCAAACAATTTGAAGTGAGGATTTTTTGAAAGTACAGACCCAAAGTACAAAAGCCCTAGTTGCGTATTGTTGAGTCAGATCTAGCTTGGATTTTATGGCCCCCGCTAAACATAGTTAATTATCGACTTTTTAGAGCAACACGGGGATATGTCCCTGAAACCAATGCAAATCTTCTTCTGACCTCTGACGCAAATTTGTAGATAAGGGTCAGAATAAAATACTTGGACAAATATTGAACTGGAAAAACTACAATTATTACCTCAAATTTTATAATATTTCTAAAAATTATATAATTTGTATAGATTTCGCACCATATCTCCAAAACTGTTAATTTTTTCTTACAGCCTGTTCATGTATGTCGATAAGAAAATGAATGCGCAAGAAAAACTACCAAATTTGAGTGTGTTTTTCAAATTTGTTTTTTGTTTTGAAGTAAAAGCAAAGGCAATAATATTTCAAAAACTATAGTTTGGGTGTTTTTCATGCGCACACATTTTCGTTTCGAAATACATAAACTGGGGGTTAATGTTTTCATTTGGAAACATAGCAACGACAACGGCAGCCGATATTCTTAAAAATTAGGCTAAGATCCTAAATATTATGAATTCTTTCTATTGAATTTATATACTTTGTACCAATATTTCATATAAAATTCGAAAAATCGAACATGTAGAATGGAATATGTGCCAAAATTTTCCTGCCATCGGACAAAAATTTACGGAGATATTAGCTTTCAAAGGGAAACATTTATTGTG
The DNA here is from genome assembly GCF_047663935.1 of Musca autumnalis. NCBI lineage: Eukaryota > Metazoa > Arthropoda > Insecta > Diptera > Muscidae > Musca > Musca autumnalis. The sequence continues at coordinate 112,269,403 of NW_027411755.1, forward strand.
TTCTGTATGTAGCATAGAATCTAAAAGCGTATTTTCCTCGAAGTGGCACTTTTGAAAGCGGTGTCCACTGTAGTTCGAAAACGGATGCTCCGGTCTTTATATGTTGGGACTATTATACACATAAACCATGTGCTTAACCGAGAGAGTCTTTAAAAAACTGCTGACGGAGTCCGTTTTTTTAACCCGAAATGAAATCCTGCGTACGTCCCTGCCGCAAGTCATATCAAAATAGGACTAAAGAAAGTGTTGAAGCTGTGAAAATTCTCTACAAGATTGGATGATTTATTTTTTCCTATATTGTACCATTTTCAAGATATATGAATTTAATTTGGAAAATTACAGTATTTACATTGTTTTATAAGGAGGCGATACAGTCAGTGCATTGTCTCAATTTAAACTTCTATATCTCAACAACGGTAAAACCTACGAAAATATCATAAAGGTCAATCTTGTGGAGAATTTTCACAGCTACAAAATTTTTTTAGGCCCATTTACATAGGACTCGCGGTTTCCAAGCAAAATCGTGAAAACCTAAAGAACCCCTAAAAATGTGAACTTAAGTCGCGATTTATTTGAAAATCCCTCCGGCGATTTATTTGAAAATCCCTCCGGCGATTTTTTTTTTTTTTTTGTTTCTTGATATTTCTCATCTATGAGCATTGTAGTTTCAGAATCTGCAAAAACTTCCCAGGTGTAAGCACCTTCCATTTAATATTATTAAGGCGCACCGTGTGTAGTATTATTAAGAATTTAATCATATACAAAATTGTTTTCGAAGTCGAGTAATTTGAGGGTACGCAAACCTGTAGTGGGATTCTGTAACTCATTTTTGCTGTTACCGGCAAAAATCGGTAAAATTAAATAGCAAAATAATGACTAAAAACATAAAGAAAAGTTGACATCACTGTTTGTTTGTATCGCTAGAGGCTAGCGACTACTTTTTATTCCTCGTTAACTTACCGAAAAAACCGACAATTATCGATAACAGCAAAAATGAGTTACAGAATCCTACTAATGAACGTAAAAACCGTTTTGTGCGACATCTTTTAGAATAATTGATCCTAATGTATACTACAATAATTGCAAAATTTTTGGAAATTTCACCATTACATAACGTTAACATAGATTCACCACAACACAAAAGAAAAAAGCACATTTTTTATTAAAACACCAACTTCCCCAGCTTTATATATGACCGTGGGTCGTCTTGTAAAACAAATAAAAATCAAACCCTTCATACAGCACGGAAACAACTCGAGTTTAAGACCGCCATAATCCGGTTTATAGTCTGGTCTTCAATCGTTTTGCAATTGCACAACTTGTGATGCTTAATATTGCTATTGCCACCTAAGATTTATGAACAGTTTCGTTAAGACGATACGAATACAAATGTGTTCAAACTGCTACCTGAGTTACGTTTTGTTTATATATGAGTTATTTTTGTTTGGTTTTTGTTTTCAGTCGAACAACCATTTTCTACACCGAAAGGCGTTTGGTAGTAATTCGAATGAATTTGATTTCGGATCGTCTTAGAAATCAAATATATTATAGTCATTCATTAACCATCATTCAAAACACAAATTTGTTTTTCACAGAACACTAATTTTATATTCATAGGTAAGGCTACTTTACACCAGGGACGTACGCAGGATTTCATTTAGGGGGGGGGGGGGCAACTTGACCAAAAATCATGAAATTAAAAAATGTTGTGTAGCGTTACGTAAAGTCATTTTAATGGGTTATGGCCACTTATAAGAATCCATTTTCATGAATTTGTTTAAGAAACCTTGAGTTACCTTCTATTTTTTTTTTTTTCTTGAAAAAATCTTTCTGACAAATGCCCGCCTATAAAGCACTGTTTTTACTAAAGCAGTTCACGGTAATCACTGTAGTTTGAAAAGGAATAAACCGATCAGCATATATCTTTGTGGGATCATTACGAACCTAATAATCTTGTCCACTATCGAAATGGAATAAAAAAAATTAAAAATTTTGAAAAGTTAAAATCGAAATTTCGATTTTAACAAAAATAAAAAACTGTAAAAATTTGATATTTTTGTTGGACTCCGTCAGCAGTTTTTTAAAGACTCTCTCGGTTAATCACATGCTTTATGTGTATAATAGTCCTACAAAAACATATAAAGACCGGAGCATCCGTTTGCGAGCTACAGTGGGCACCGCTTTCAAAAGTGCCTCTTCGAGGAAAAGTCGTTTTTAGTTTCTATGCTAGATACAAAACACAATAAATGTTTCCCTTCGAAATCTCATATCTCGGTAAATTTTTGTCCGATGGACTGGAGATTTTGACCCATATTCTACTCTACATGTACTTTAAATTGAGCCAAAAAAATTAGATTTTTCGAATTTTATATGAAATATTGATACATAGCATATACATTCAATAGAAAGAATTCATAATATTTAGGATACAATTTTAAATATTTACAGAGTAGGATATTTAGAATTGAAAATAGAATATAACCATATAGGTCCACGTTATGGTTTATCGCAGAATTTTACAAACACAAAGAATTGCCGTTATCTCTGCTATAGCAAGATTTTCACTATTTCGATGATCTTAGCTTAATTTTTAAGAATATCGTCTGTCGTTGATATGTTTCCAAATGAAAACATTAAGAAAAATTTAACAGTTTTGAAGATATGGTGCGAAATGTATACAAATTATGGAATTTTTAGATATATTATAACATTTGAGGCAATAAATGTACTTCCAGTTCATTATTTCTCCAAATATTTTAGTCTGGCCCAAGGCATATTTATACAAGGTAGAAGTGACAACCTGCTGTATTCCTACTTTTTTTGTAAATTTAGTTTTCAAAATGTAATAGGGTCTACTCATGAAATTTGAAACTTCGAAATTTGCTACCATAAAATTATTCTTTTCACCGTAAACGTGTAATAACAATGAATTACGACAGTTCTGTATGCTTTATATTTACATTTTGATTCAAATGTGTTCTATTTTAGAGGATTTTCAAAATGTATTTATGTCTTTCCTGAAAATTTTTTGGAACGACCCCATTATTCAATATTTATTTTTAACAATTAATTTTCAACAACAACAATGTTGTTTTTGTAAATTTTTTAGTTATATAAATTTGCCTTGGTCTGGCCCTTATCTACAAATTTGCTTCAGAGGTCAGAAGAATATTTTCATTGGTTTCAGAGATATAGCCCCGAGTTGGTTTAAAAAGTCAATATTTAACAATGTTTGGATAATCCGAGCTGGATCTGACTCAACAAAACGCAACTAGGGCTTCTATATTTTGGGTCTGTACTTTCACAAAAACCTCACTTCAAATTGTTTGCACAAGATTGCCTTAAAAATGTTGCACAATGTTATTTACCGGAGGAGAGAGAGTCTGATTCCAGGATTATTTTTACTTTTACTATAATGTTACAAAAGAAGCGTTATAATTTTTGTTCTTCTTAATTGTACGATTAGAAGTTTTTGGACTCGATGACAAATACTTTGATGGACTTAGTTCTATATAGTTTTGACCAATAACAATCGATCCTTATTGAACCCCACATAATTATTCGCTAATAATAAGATAATAAATTTTGGAAATGGATCTTATTTTGAGAGACACTCCTCTCGATAGTTACCGCGCCCATAAGCTATTTTAGTTGGTCACCGTAGTATTTACAGTTTTGTCAGGAAGCATGAACTTGTCCACGAAAAATAGGATATCGCTGTAAACAAGACTACAAAATGTCCAAAGGATCCTCGAACAGTCTTTAAACTGCAATTATGTTAGACTTGTATGAGGGACCTGAAGATGTTGTCCAAAAAAATTCTCTTGAAACTTGATGTACTTTTGGAAGTTAATTTGAGAGTGGAACTAGGTAGTCCACACTAGGTTCGATTTTAGACTGAATCGGTTAGTCCCTTCGACCATTTTAGTTAAAATTTTTTTAACTTTTATGGCAGAGGTACCGATATAACTTAAATTTAATTTGGACAAAACATTACGAGATCCATATCTTGGACCAAATCGGTTGATCCGTTCGAGAGTTATCAATGAATTCCAACCTGCCAGACAAACAGAGATACAGACGGACGGACGGTGGTAAGTACTTCCATCTTGTCTGAAACGAATATCGTCCAAACATATGTGGAGTCTAAAATCATTATTTTGATGAGACCTATTTGTTTCGTATCCTAGTGTATATAATCTCGTAACCTTAAAGTCTTTTTTCGGTGATGATAAAGAAAAAAATGAAGTGACGCACAAAAATTCCATTGACTTCATTATTTTCTCATACTGTTTAGCAGCTAATTTGTCTAAAATAGGATAACAAAATTTTGGCGATGCTAGTAAAACAAATTTCTAAATGGCTTTCATGATGTAGTCCACGAAGGACCGACTCTTCATACATTTTATCCAATAGACATTTTTTCATACACTTCCATTCCCACAATACTCAACTCGTTATTTTTGTTGTTACAGAATGAGTTTTAACCTTCGAGAGCTATATATAGTTCGAATATGACATAAAGTTGGAGTATATTCATTATGGAATTCGCATTTGATAGTGGAATGATATGACATGAAGAAGTAATTCAGATTTCATTGGAAGTTTCTCTCAAAAACAGCATACAAACAAAAAATTTTCAAATATTTTCTTACAAAACTTGTTAATGATGAACATTTTATGTTCAGAAACTTAAGCAAAGTATAAGTTTTAATTTGAAATCTTCAAACATACAAACATTTTTATGAGAAAAAAATATAATAAGTAGTTACAGTAGCTTAACAAATTTTGTTCGACCAAACCATTTCGGGGGGACCAAACCCCCTGCGTATGTGCCTGCTTTACACGATATGAAAAAATACATTTCGAAATGTCATATTTTATTGGCATTTTTCCTATTGATCTTTATTAAGATGAATCCATAAAGTTTTTGTAAATAGGATTTACGTCTAGAATGTATTGTCTTGGTAGATTTTATATTGTATTTACTTTTTTGATTTTCAGGTTCCAAAAACCACAATTTTGACGTTGTCGTTAAATAAGTTTTAGAAGATCTTCAAATAAACCTCAGAAAACTTATTTTACCTAAAGCCATTGCTTCATATACAACCCTTTGCCATAGACAAATTAAATGTACATATAGACAAAGGAATGCTCTAAACAATGTTCTTAACATCGAGTTTGTTGACAGAACAACTCAATTAAAACTACAATAAATACAACTCTATAAAGTTAGTTTTTGACGGAATCTACATCCTCGGATTAAAATGTAAAAGAAAATCTTGCAATTTTTCTCAAAAATCGCCTTCGAAAAATATTCAGTATTTTGGTTTGAGTCTGTTTGACAGCACTCAGCATGAGTAATCTTTTGTCTATACAATTCGTTTGTCTATGCCAGTACCATAACTTACAGTTCTCCGAAGTTTTCAGTATGTATTACATTTTTATTTTCCAGGGTTGTAAGATGTTTGCGCCATACTTTTTGGGTCCCCTCGTAATAATACAACATAATGTTCGTCTCATTAGAAAATATAACGTTATCAAAGTACTTTAAAGGGCTTGAAATCTTCTCTGTAGAAAATTCGTTTCCCTATATTTTACGGGGAGAGCAGTGTTTTTTTCCTATCCCTTCGTGATAATGCTTTTCCGACTTTTTCACGTAACACACATATTCCAAAATCGTTTTCAATTACAAAACCAAAATTTGATTCTGGTTTGTGGTCTATTATTGATTTCCTAAATTATTTAGTGATGAAAAGTTATAGACTCTACATTTCTATATACCAAGAACGCCATAAAAATTCATAATTGCAAATAAATCAGGGAATATTCACAATTTTATTGCACTTTAACTGATTTCCAAACATTTAGACCAAGACCAAGAAATCAAGTACATACAGTTTTTGTTGTTGTTATTTCTGGCCGATTTCTGATTTTATTGCCTTAATGATATTTGAAACAGTAAAAAACTTAACATTAATCAACTAAATTTTGTTTTAATCTTAAATTAAAAATCAAAATTTTCCAAATTCGTTGGTAATAATTTTTTTTTTAGAAAAGAAAATCTGTTGTGCGACATCTGTTAAGTGAAAATATAATTACTCCAGACACGTAAATCTGGATCGGTTGGTTTTTACTGCTTACATTACGTAAATACTATATAATTGCGACATCTGTTGAAACGGAAGAAAAACTTCTAATGTGGTTTTATAATTTAGTGGTTTACGACAAAATGATACGATAAAACCTGCGCCTAGAAGTAAACTACAAAATTATTATTTATTATTATTTGTGATAATTTACGGTATATAATATTTTACGGTATATAATAGCAAAATATAAGGATTTTTGTTGTTGATATTTTTTGTAGTTTCAGGACGAATTTTCTAAAACCCGGCCTTATCTCGCACATTTGCACCAACAGTGACCTACTGGTAAAATTTCAAGCTCATAGCTTTAGCCGTTTTGGCTGGGCGTTGATGATGAGTCAGTCAGTCAGTCACTTATCACCAAGCTCAAATATATAATAGATAGATAGATAGATAGATAGATAGATAGATAGATAGATAGATAGATAGATAGATAGATAGATAGATAGATAGATAGATAGATATAAACATATTTTTAGGTTATCGACACAAAAGTTAGATATAGAAGTCCAATCTGCATTCGCGGATTCGAGTTATTCTTCTTTCTAGTTATTTAATTCATAGAAGTGGTTTAGGTATCTCAATATGTAAATTTGAAATTAAATTCCTGCATAACTCAATTCGTCCTACTAGTGAATATAGTAATGTAAGGATTGCATTAACACGTGGATATATGTTAACCTCTTTCTGCATGGAGGTTCTCCAACCGAAAGGATTTCCAAAATCTGTATTACAGCTGATGTTCTAAAAATTAAGTTAAGATCTTCGAAAACAATGGTAATTCTCTGTGCTTTTAAAATCCTGGAATATACCATAACGTGGATCTAGTACACGATTAAAAACTTCAGAATATTGAAAAAATCAAGTAAAAAACCCTTAAAATAGTTTTACGTAACGCTACACAACATTTTTAACTTTCATGATTTTTGGTCAAGCGCCGCTAGGGTTTAGAATTGAGACATGCTTTTATGGTGGCGAGGAGGGTTGAGAACTCTTCGAAAGTATACCATATTTGTCCACTAAATTCATATGCATTTTAAGAATTTTGACTCCTGCCTCCCACAAACCGCCCACGGAGGCCGGAATGTCATGACAACCTCTGATGACCGTACTTTAAAACCGCAGCATCCAGTCAGTCTTTTACCAGCGCCATGAAGTCGGAGTCAATCCGACATCTGATTCGGACAGCTGCGGCTGCACACAAATCGGGCCAGAGCAGCCATGAAGGCAAGAGTGGATAAATCGCTCACTGGCTCTAATGCCCGTAATTTCTACGCGTAGTTATCTATGAGTTCATAGATATCCCCCGTGTAAGCAAAATTTCATAATTACAATCCATAGGTAACGTTACCGGGTCGAAAACGGCCGTGTTACTTACACCAAGGATTTTGCCTGGTTGATCGTTGCCAATGTGTTAAAAAGTGTAAAACACTTATATGTGGCAATGTTTTTACGAAATCATGAATGAAAATCACCAATGTTACCACATGTTTTCAAAATTTACACGCCTAGGTAAATGGCACGTAGAAATTACCAAACTCGTAGGTAAAGATAACTAATAGGTAGCTACCTACCCGGTTACCTAGGGCTAGAAATTACGGGCATAAGTGTATTGCTTTCGTGGAGAAACACACAAAGAGACACGTTTAATCCTTAGTGATGCGGCAATATCTTCCTGTGAAACTCATTATTTTAAAGGGCCCCGCGAAGTTCACCCCCTATTCGTAAAGGAACGACTTAAACTAACAGCGTTGTTTTTTGTAAAATTGCTTGCCTGTCACACGAACCGTTCTTACTAAAACGTGTACGTTCAAAATTTGGTTCTTGTAAAATTTTACGAACCATTCGTTTTTATCTAAAAGCTTTCGTCTATTTCATAAAAGCTCTTATATTTCAGGGTTTCCATGATACTTATTTTGTGAATTACGTAATACATATGTGTTACTTGATGACAACCCCTGAAAACAGATGACAAACAAAAAAATAAGAAAAAATGTAAACAAATTTGTCCAAAAATAATTGTGATAATAGGTCTGTCTGGTTACCCTAAAATTTTTTTTAACAATTTGTGCCAATTGTTGCTGGAAGTCGTCTGTTAACACAAATAGTCAGCAAAAGAGAGCGATTCGAGAGAGACATTTTGACAGTTCTTTTACTGAGAGTTTGCAAATTCTTGCTGGACAAATTTCTTCTAGCAAGAACTTGTTTATAATTTTTCGTTGATTCATGTTTGTGAAAATTAAAAACAATTTTATTGCGGAAATAGCAAGTCTAATTGTATTTTCTTGTAGAACAAAGTTGCAAAGTGGAAAAAACCATTTTTGGACCTTTTTTATTTTTAATAAAACACAACATTTTGCTCTCTTCATTGGCGGACATATTGTTCTGTTTTGGCAAGTCAGCTAATTGCTTGCTGGTTTTTGCTGGGAAGGTGTCTGTTTACTTTTTATAATTTTCTTGCAAAAAAGAATAAAAACTCCTTACTCTCTGAGAAAGTTCTTGCTGGACAATTTTTGCTGGAAAAGTAACCAGACAGACTTAATATGAAGAAACGGATGTACATATACGCGTGTGCTTCTATGGAAATAAATAAAATTGCATTCCCCTCCAGTTTTCGTGTGTTTTGTGCCATTTATTACTCAAATTATTTAATTTTCATTCATTCGTGGATTTGCTGTAAAACGATTTAGATAGACTTTTTCAGTGGTGTAGTATAAACTGTATGAATTTGATCTTAAAAAGGTGTAAGCACATGTGCTTTTTTCGTTATACTCCTTTATTATATCAAAATTGTATTAATGGACATGCATTATCATCAGTAGAATCATACGTTGATCTTGGACTTTTGATGAATCCGAAGTTGAACTTTAATAACCACATTATAACGTTGGGCGAAAGAATTTTCTGAACCATATGTAACTAAACAGTTATACACATCTCTTGTTAGGCCAATTTTATAGTATGGTTTTGTGGTATAGGATGCTCATTATGCAATCTATCCTGATAAAATTGAGTCTGTACAGAAACAGTTTGTACTTTTTGCATTACGAAATGTACATTGGAGTATTGACTTTGTATTGCCCTCTAATAGTATGTTTATATATAACCAGATTTAACAAACCCACTGGGTTTCAAATGTCACTTCCTTTGCGTATAGGTCAAATAAATGCTCATTAAGTAGTTGCAGGGTTAGCAAAAGGCTATAATATAAACATGGCCTTATACTCCTAGACTAAAACTTATCCGGTTGCCTACGTTTAAAAGTAGACGTATGGCTCTGTACCATCTGATTTTTAATATCATCTTTTAGAATAAATATACCTTTTTGATCCAGTAGATACTACTAATTTTTATATTTAGATGTGCAATGTGTGATCCCCTGTATAGAATGAATGTTGACTTTAATTCATGGTATAGTATTATATTATATTATATTATTATTGGGATGAGCACAAACATTATTAAATCTAGAATAATTATGTTTTTGAATGAGTAGTAAATTATACAATATAGACGTAATTAACTAACTGATGAATTAATATTCTGTAGTTGGCCTTTAAACGTTCCTCTGACATTTCGAAAGGGTTCGACGACTTGGGCCACATATAACGATTTTGCACAAGCCAAGCTGTTACCGATCTTTTCCAAGATTCGCAGTTAACGGTAATCGCAGTTTTGCTTCTGAAACACTGTGGGCTCCTAGTAAGGCGACATCTATATACATACATTGATGTTCGAAGAAAACGAACGCCAATTGGAAAAACAAATTCCTCCTCATCTGCCAGCTTTAATAATGTCCTGAAGGCCATGTACGGTGCACAATTCACCCCAAATGTGACCGAACTTAGTCTCCACATCATTCTGCGTGTTTATAAATTTGTTAACTTTTGCTCGCCACTGTCCGGTTGAATTAGCGGTGACTGCGTCAAAGTTCAAAACATATGTAAAATAGTCGATGGTCAGACTAGCACGATTTCAACATGGCGACGTCAAGTTTATAGGCGAGGGGTATGAAGTAGTGAAACCCATGTACATGGTTTTCTGTGTTTGTTATGTTGCCTCTTCTTGTTTTTCGTTGCAAGATTTTTTCTTCCATTTTCTTTCATTTTTATTTTCTCAAGCAAACGTTAACAAAAACAAACATAAAAAGATTTAACAAAAACATTTAATTAATGAAATAGAGAAAAATATTAATGTTAATTATTTTGTGTTGTTTTTTGGTTTATTTACATATGTCTTTATTGTTTTTATTGGTATGAGAAATACAACAAACGCGAATGGTAAAATAAAGAGGACACGCAAAAATCTTAAATTTCACGTTAACGTGTGTGGACACTAACGAAACTTGAAAAGAAACTTTAACGAAATTGGTTTCAAGAAACCTTGCTAGTCTGACCATCGACATATGTAATCAACATAAATAATGTAAATATTGCACTCACACAGATACGCAGTCATCGGTAAATTCCAACTGACTGGAAGTAAATAGGCAGAAAACAGATTTGCAAACTAGCCTACTAAGCTGATGCAAATTATTGCATCTTTCAGTTCTTTTTCTAATCGCGACCGCGCAAGTTTCGCCCCCAAAGACAAGTGAAAAACATTGAAAATTAACAAAACATTAAATATTGCAGAACATTGAACATAAAAATTACATTTGAAGTTGCACACAAAAAACCATACATTGAATTTGTACATAGTAAAAATACACAAAATACCACTAAGTATATAATAAGTTAAACAAACACATAAATACTTACCTTAATCTAGATCTCAAAGTTACCTAAAACTTACCTTAAAGCTAAATTACATTTACATAAAATTGTCCTAAAACGTACCTGCTAAAATTACCTACTTAAAATTTGCTATCAAACTTACCTATCTAAAATCTAATTAATTGTGAATAAACATTTTTTGTAAATATTGCCTACTTAAAACTAAAACCTAAATTGAATTTGCTACCTAGCCTAAATCGGTAAAAAAAACACAAATTGAATTTAAAACGAGCAACAACAATTCTTATCATTCTAAAAAGGCAAACAAAAGGGAAGCCCAAAAACATTTGATCCTTCAGTGCCGGATAAAAAAAGTGACGTTTTTAAATAAATAAAAACAAAAATACAACAAAACAGTGAGTAGACGAAAAAAAGTGCGGTTTGAAAAAAAAGACAAAAGTAGAAGTTACAAAAAAATTTACAACAAAGATACAAAGAAACAGAGAATACATATTTACAAAAAAAATGAGAAAAGAATATACAACAAATAACATAAAACCCGTGAGTACATATGTACATAAATACATACAAAGTACAAGATCGGCATAGAAAAAGAATGAAACCAAAAAAAGAAAGAAAAAATTACATCGGTTCCCTTCAGTGAACAAAAAGTTGAACTGTACATGAAAACAAAAGGGAACAAAGAAAATAACCACATTAAAGCATAAAAGTGAACGAATGCACAAAGTTTTACGTACAAAACGAAAAACGGTACACAGTGGTACAAATCTCAAAAATAGCACAGTGGTACAAAGTGAAAAAAATTCACAACTAGAAAATTAGACAAAATACAAAATGTAACATACAAAAAAGGTTTGTTCCAGAACTAAAAAGTGTTTACAATTTTTACGACTTTTACACATTTTACCAGAAAACCTGTTCCCGTACAGAAAAAAATTGTAAAATGTTCACTTCTCTTTAAACAAAAATGGCACCGAATGACGCTCTCTTTAAAAACTTTTTACTCGACAAATTTGAGCGTGTAAAAAATAGTAACATGGATGCCGGCGTATGATTGGCTTGTACGCCAACTTTGACATTTGTTACAGCTTTTTTGACGTTTTTTCATTTTTGCTTTGCGAACTTTTTGAAAAGACCTTTGTGTGAGAACTATTTTTCTCTCTTTATCTCTTTTACGAGTTTTACTATTTAAAAGTACGGGGACAAAGCTAAAGTGACCCAACTCAAATATACATAAAAATAAACGTTGCACAGTGGTATTAATATAACAAAATTTAATACAAAGAAGTTACCATACATAATCATACAGACAAAATAGACGTTATATAAAGTGAACAGTGCACAGGGTAGGAAACAAAAAAATCGAAACATAACCCAAAAACGCAAAAATAAATTTCTATACAAAAAACAACACCAACAAACACTGAAACATCACCCAACGCCAAGGAGAAAGACACAGAAAATCTTCAAAGTGAGTACTTGTGGAAGTTTTTTATACAAAAAAGCATATTTGGAGCAGGCAGATCGTTAATATTTGCCCTGAGCCATATATGCAAAACACTTGACCCTCGTTTTTGGAATCTGCTGATTGCCCGCCCCACCCACATTTTTTCGCGCAATTTTTGGTAATTCTAACCTAAAATTGACAAAAATTGGACTTGGGAGCCATTTTGTCGGACGGACATACTGGAAAATTAGTGGAAAAGACATATTTTTGCTGAACGTGGAGTTCGGCTGAATACATAACCGCCATATCTTTACATACAAATAACTTTGGAAAGTTGGCGTCCCTTGATAAATACCTAATCGTCATATTTTTTGTGTGGAATTTAGCTAAACGTGGAGTTCAGAAACATACATAGAGGCCATATTTTTACATACATACCATTCTTTACATACATATACCTTTGGAGTTTTGGCTTCACTTTGGAATATATAAACTTATACATTGGAAAAACATAACGCCGTCGAAAATACATAACGCTATATTTCAAAACAATACATAGCGAATTAAATAGCAAAGTCTGGTGGGCAGTCAAATGCTTGTGCAATAAATCTTAACCTAGAATATTCTACGAAAATATTTTTGGCGTACATTTAACCTAAAAATATTTTATGAGCATTTTTGGCAAAAATATTTTACGTCTGATACAAGGGCTATCCTATAAAGCATTTTCGGAATATATACTTTACGTCTGGTGGACAGACACAGCGATTACACATTCTGGTGGACACACACAGCGATTAGCAACATATGATTTATACTAACCCCAATTATATTGCTTCTTGCTTTTATAAACTTTTATTTTTCAGCAACTTTCTGTGACCTAAAATATTTCTGTAATTTATTGCATAAAAATATTTTGCTGTAAAAATTTGTTTTAAATAACCACTTTGTGATAAACAATGCGTTTTTCTCGAATTTTGCGTATTCTCTAATCATTTGGAGACCTGTTGGTATTCCACGTTGATTTTTTACCAAAAATACTGTCGTCTACCGCAATTTCTTTTGCTTTGTTGAACAAACTTTTAACGTTTACTTAGAATATTTGGCGACTCAGACTCTAGTCTAAATAAAACATATTTTTGGGAAAAAATATTTCGAAAAGCCATAAAATCCTCCTAGTAAAGGATATTCAACAAGAGATTTTATGCAGTTTTGACACATTCGGATTTACAAATCGTTGGTATTCGTCGTTTGGAATTTTGCGGCAACCCAGCAAACTTTTTCGACGTTGGATTAAATCTCGTCTGGTAGACGGACGAAGCAGCTCAATAATTACTCTAAACTTTCCTGACTCTTTTTTTCAATTTCGCTGATATTTTTGATTTGGATTTGGACTTTTATTCGTTTTTTATTCGTATAAAACGTATTTTCTCCAAACTTTGGATTGAGAAACTGTATAACAGTTTAGCGGTGAGCAGAACTAAGAAGATGTTTTCGATTTTCTTCAAACATTTTCAAGGTTTTTGCGTAGTTTTGGAAAAATTGATCCGCTAGTTCGTTGTCAGGTACTTTAAAGAGAAAACTTTCTTACTTTTGAGAATCAAAAAGTTAAGAAAAGTTCAAATCTTAAACAAAGTAAGTCCTTCTCGTTGGAGTTCTTTCGGATTTTGTATAACAACAAAATTGTTGAAAAGTTTCACCCACAACAAGGAATGAGAAAAGGTCATCGATAAAAACAAGTTAAGGGAGAAATACATGAAAGCTATGGACTCGTATAAAAAGACATTAAGCTCAATAAATATACAACTACAAAATGCTCGCGATAAACAGATGTTGGAGACTACTAAAAGAGAATCATTGGTGACCCAGCAAGGAACGGAAAAGGAGAGACCTTTAAAGAAGGATATCGTGAATGGCCCACATTTAGAGATTTATTTACTGCTATTTATATTAAAGGATCAAAACTAAGCAACGTAGAAAAGCTATTCCACTTGAAGCAGAAGACCGCTGGGGAAGCAAAGGAAGTTATTTGTCACGTACCACTAACCAGTGATTGATTTGAGCTTGCATGGAAAAATCGTACTGATCGTTACGAGAATAAAAGGATGCAAGTAAATGAGGAAATAAAGAGTTTCTGCCGACTCAAGTCACTCAATACAAAAACTGCAAAGAACTGTCAGTAGCTGCATACAAACTTTGGAATTATTGGAAGTCGATGTTAGAGGATGGGATCCCCTTGTAATATGCATTTGTGCTTCAAAATTGCCGAGAATTTTTTTGGAGGAATGCGAGAACTCCCTCAACAATTGCAAAATGCTACCGAAATGGGAACAGCTTGATACTTTCTTACTTACTTTCTTCGAAATTCAATCAGCAAAAACAACCTACTTACAACGAACTAGATTTTTGAACACATTTCAAGCAAATGTTACAAGGAATGCAAGTAATTCTGGAGGAAGACCCAATTCTAGTCAGAATCAACAACAGAATAAACTCAAAATAATACACAAATTGCCCAAACCTGCCAAATTTGCAAAACTAACTATTTTATACGAGATTGTACGGAATTTCAGAAGAAAAGAGTAAACGATAGAATTCATATCGTAAAGACCTATCATTTATGCTACAACTGCTTGTCATCTAACCATGGTATAAAGGATTGTAAAAGTCGTTTCGGATGTCGAAACTGCACGATGAGACATCACACTTTGTTACATAAGGGAACGGAAACCCAATCTTCAAATACATACCTAGCTCGAGTGGAGACACAACCTAGAAACAGTGCCGCCGCTCATACACCACAAATACAGTTCACAGTAAACCCAGAACCAGCTACAGTTACAACTTTGACCCTTCAGGAAAACCAAATTAGTCAGCAACAATCTGGAGCTACACTACTCTTTACTGCCATGGTACAAATAGAAACCAGAGGACAACTTTATGATGCCAGAGCACTCATAGACTCTGGATCACAATCCACATTTATTTCGGAAAAGCTTAAAAATTTGCTGAAATTACCAACAAAAAGCAATTTAGCTCATGTAACGGGATTAAATCAGTTTGTTTCGGAGACTTCAACGAAATCTTGCCTGTTTACATTGAGATCCAAGATCGACCCTAGCTTTAAACTGGATATGTGGGCTCCAGTTTTAAAGACTCTACCATCAAATCTACTACCAAAAAACTTAGATAAATCGCAACTTCGAGATATAACAGCAATGGAGCTGGTTGACTTAAAGCTTTACATCAGTCAATCTATTGATTTGCTCATCGGTATGGACATAGGACCTTTGATATTTACACTTGGAATTCCGATGAAAACTTTTGGATCAATTTTAACTCAAAGAACTAAATTTGGATGGATTGTTGGAGGACCCATTCCTGGAAATGCTGTCCAACTAAAACAAATTGCATCCTGAATACGACTTCTATTGAGAGAATACTTACACGTTTTTGGGATGTGGAAGAGACCCCTAAAAAAGATTTACGGTCAGAAGAAGACCAATTTTGCGAAATGAATTTCGTGGACACAACAATACGAAACAAAGATGGAAGATATATTGTGACTCTCCCGTTTAAAAAATGCGAGGAATTGAATGTATTGGCTGGCGGTCATACATTAGAACAAGCGATCACGGCCAGAAAGGAATTAGTCTCAGCTTTGAACTCTGCCGGTTTTACCCTCATGAAATGGGCCTCAAATGATCACAATGTTATTAAAGATATGCCGGAGGAAATGTTATTGCCATTGAATTGGTTGGATATCTCGGAGGATGCTTCCACAAAAACTCTGGAGATTCGATGGAATATTTCTGGAGATTTCTTCTCTTTTACGCCACCACAATGGAAAATCATGATAAATATACAAAGCGAGAAGTTTTGTCAACAATAGCGAAACTGTTTGACCCTTGTGGGTGGCTGGCGCCAGTGGTGGTAGTAGCGAAGCTTATTATGCAGCACATCTGGCTGGATAAAATCGATTGGGATGACCCACTGAAGCCAGTGACTCATACGAACTGGAAAAACTTCGTCACAAATAGCCAAAGATTGAAAATTTCAAGGTTCCAAGATGGATACAATTCACCTTAGATAGCTCTGTAGAAATTCATGGCTTTTGTGACCCTTCGGAAAGCGCATATGGAGCAGCAATTTACATACGCATCGAAAGACCCGAGTAGCTCCGATTAAAAAGCTTTCTATTCCTCGACTTGAACTCTGCGGTGCGGTTCTACTGTCCAAATTTGCAGTATCCATAATGAATAACTTACAAATATCCCACTACTCGACACAGTTTTGGACGGATTCCACAATTGTTTTGGCTTGGTTGAAAAAGCCTCCTTGTCACTGGAGCACATTCGTGGATCGGAGATTTCTGAGAGCGTTGGCCAAGAGAATTGGAGACATGTTGACTCGGAGGACAATCCAGCTGATATAGCAAGTCGAGGATGTTCGCCTGCCGACTTGAAGACTCAAGACCTCTGGGGGCATGGACCTCAGTGACTCAAAATGCCCAAAGACAGATGGCCGTCGAACCAAATTCTAAGCGACACAAATTTGGAAGCAAAAGCTGTTAGAGCCCTAACGCTTTTTGAGGAAAAGGATGACCCTCTACAGAACTTCTCATCGCTAGCAAAAGTTTACAGATCATATGCATATGCCTTACGTTTCTGGAAAACACCGGATCTAACAGACAACAACTTACAATCTCTTCAACGGAGCTTTCAGCTGCCGAAATTCAGTATGGAAAAAGAGCGAGCATAATACGGACTCAAAGGCTCTTCTATTTAAATGAATAAGAATCGTTAGAGAAAAAGACTCGGATTTGCCCATCAAGTTTGCTTTTGACCCTAAACCCGTTTTTGGACTCTAAGGGTATCTTGCGAGCCAACGGTAGATTGGTACAATCTACTGACCTTACATACAGTGAGCGTCACTCAATAATTTTGCCGCATGGAGCGGTCTTTAGCCAGTTATTGGTTGATTTTCTTCATAAACTTACTTTGCATGGTGGAAATCAGTTGATGACCCGAATAATAAGGTCGGAATTCTGGGTATTTGGATTAAAATCACTGATCAAAAAGACCATTCGCAATTGTAAAACATGCACGACGAGTTACATAAAAAAGGACTCAGGAACAAATAATGGCCTCTCTTCAGCCTGAACGTACGTTTTTATCTAGACTTTTCACGAACACAGGTGTCGATTTCGCGGGACCCTTTAACATCAAAAATTATTCGGGAAGAGCTGGCTTTATTACAAAACGCTATGTGTGCCTTTTTCTTTGCTTTGCTACAAAGGCAATACATTTAGACCCAACGAGCGACCTTTCAACTCACGCATTTCTCGCTGCTTTTTCAAGATTCGTTAGCAGGCGAGGATGCCCTTCTTGCGTTTATTCGGATAATGGAACATATTTTGTTGGCGCAGTTGATTTGATAAAAATAGATAGAATTGCGCTCATGAAAAGCTTACAAACCACTACGGTTGAAAGCAATTTTTACCAAAATCTTAACTGGAAGTTCATCCCACCTGGTGCGCCTCACATGGGCGGCTTGTGGGAAGCCGGCGTTAAGTCTTTTAAGCTTCACTTAAAGAAAAGTTTACCTAAAATGAATTTCACGTTTGAGGAATTTACAACAATTTTAGCCCGAATTAAAGCTTGTCTCAATTCGCGGCCTTTAAGTCCGTCTAGCGACGACCCTAACGGTTTTTCACCCTTGACTCCGGGTAATTTTCTCATAGGAACTTCTATTCTTTCTCCAGCGGAGCCTGATGTTTTAGACACAGACATCAATTTAGTAAATCGTTGGAAAAGACTCAGAGTAATTTCTCAATATTTTTGCCACCGATGGAAGTTAGAATATTTGCACAAACTCCATCGACGAACAAAATGGAAATACGAAAAAGAAAACGTTAAAGAGGGGGATCTAGTTGGTATTAAGGATGACAGACTCGCTCCCAATGAGTGGAAGATGGGACGGACTTTAAGGACTTATTAGGGCACGAATCAGAATACTCGAGTAGTGGACGTACGGACTTCTGGAGGCAATATAAGCAGACCCATTACAAAAATTGTTAAACTATTCTCCGACTGACTCGTAAAAGAACTTAGTAAGTACTCGCAGTCTTTTTCTTTCAGACATGGCACCTTACCTCCCAAATCAAGATTGGCGCTCTGAAGACCGCAGCCACAGCCCCAATGTCAATCGAGCAGTACCAACCGCCCAGCCCGCCGCCCAAATCAGCCAGCCCGCAGGGCCCCAACCAATCACAAAGAAGAAGCCGTTCGGAAGAAAGGCCCAACCCCCGCCTGGTGGACGAGAGACCAAGTTTCTGGCAGTTTTCTTGTGGTCTGTGCCAGGAAGACCACAGCATAAGTTTATACCCTCGTTTTCGGCGACAGACCCCCTTCCAGCGATACGAAACAATGGAGCGCCGGGGCTATTGCCGCAATTGTTTGGCTCGGAGCCATTTAGCGCCAGACTGCACGAGTTTAATTGGTTGCCGACGGTGCGATGGTCGGCACCATACCTTACTCCACGGCGCGACGCAACTGGACGAGGCGCCCCTTAGCTTTGAAGCCATAAATGCGCCAGCCTTTGCGTGGGATTTGGTGTTTGTGCCCACTGCGATAATAAGACTCAGGAAGTTGAAGGATTTATAATGGTGAGGGCACTTGTGAGCCAATCGGCCACCATGTCCAAAATATCCTACGCTGACTTCAGACGTTTTGGCCTTCAGCAAAGGGCGTACAATGGGGCACGCATCACGACTTTCACAATAGCGCCCCGCCGAGTAAGCATCAATTGGACCCTCAGGGTCAACGCTTTAATAGTGGCCGATCTGCCCAGACGTCTATATTCGGAATCCCTGCTGGAAGAGGCTTTACTAATTACGTCATAGCTAACCCAGATCCCAGGGGAAATACACCCATCGAAATTGAACTAGGGGGCGATACCTATAATCCTATAAGGAAAATGGGATGCGTGGCGGTCGGAGTTGGCGATCTGCGGGTCTACAACACGCAGCTGGGGTATGTGTTCGCTGGACCAATCCGGAATATGCCTGATGTTTGAATCGTATGGAGCCACATAGCAATCGTATAGTAGTTTACACTTGTCACTCTGGGCCACAGAAATGTTTACAAATTCGTTAACTTTTGCTCGCCACTGTCCGGTTGAATTAGCGGTGACTGTGTCAAAGTTCAAAACATATGTAAAATATGTAATCTATATATATAAAATAGAAAAATGTTTGTATGTTTGTTTGTTTGAAATTTATAGACTCAAAAACCGCTGAACCGATCTTGCTGAAATTTTCAGGGTATATTACTACATCGCCTGAAAGTAACATAGGCTATAAAAAGTTTCGAAATTCCGCTCCGATCCGGAGATATAGCATCAGAATCGGAAGTACCTCTAAAAAATTTAAACTTTGTATGCAAATATCTATAGAACGGTTACAGATACAGACTCCAAATTTGAAATGTGTGATGGATTTTAGCCTAAAAATAAATGTACCAAAATATAGCGAAATCGGTCCAGATTTGGATATAGCTCCCATATATATTTTCGTCCGATTTCAAGTATTTGATGTACCAAACACGCTATATATGTCCGATCTTGCTGAAATTTTCAGGGTATATTACTACATCGCCTGAAAGTAACATAGGCTATAAAAAGTTTCGAAATTCCGCTCCGATCCGGAGATATAGCATCAGAATCGGAGGTACCTCTAAAAAATTTAAACTTTGTATGCAAATATCTATAGAACGGTTACAGATACAGACTCCAAATTTGAAATGTGTGATGGATTTTAGCCTAAAAATAAATGTACCAAAATATAGCGAAATCGGTCCAGATTTGGATATAGCTCCCATATATATTTTCGTCCGATTTCAAGTATTTTATGTACCAAACACGCTATATATGTCCGATTTCCATGAAATTTGGAATGCCTGACGGAACGTGGCTTATAACAAAATGTGCCAAACTATATCGAAATCGGTTCAGATTTGGATATAGATCCCATATATATTTTCGTCCGATTTCAAGTATTTGATATACCAAACACGCTACATATGTCCGATTTCAATGAAATTTGGAACGTGTGACTAAATTTGTTGCAGAAATGAGTATGCCAAATTATGTTGAAATCGGTTCGGATTTGGATATAGCTCCTATATATATTTTCGTCCGATTTCATGTATTTGATGCACCCAACCCACTATGTATGTCCAATTTCAATGAAATTTGGTATGTGTGACTAAATTTGTTGTAGAAATGAGTATGCCGAATTATATTGAAATCGGTTCAGATTTGGATATAGCTCCTATATATATTTTCGGCCAATTTCATGTATTTGATGCACCCAACCCACTATGTATGTCCAATTTCAATGAAATTTGGTATGTGTGACTAAATTTGTTGTAGAAATGAGTATGCCGAATTATATTGAAATCGGTTCAGATTTGGATATAGCTCCTATATATATTTTCGGCCGATTTCATGTATTTGATGCACCCAACCCACTATGTATGTCCAATTTCAA
This sequence comes from Musca autumnalis, assembly GCF_047663935.1. Classification (NCBI taxonomy): domain Eukaryota; kingdom Metazoa; phylum Arthropoda; class Insecta; order Diptera; family Muscidae; genus Musca; species Musca autumnalis. Next base: position 112,290,286 of record NW_027411755.1, read on the forward strand.
TGAAATTAGGAATGTGTGACTAAATTTGTGGTAGAAATGAGTATGCCGAATTATATTGAAATCGATTCAGATTTGGATATAGCTCCTATATATATTTTCGGCCGATTTCATGTATTTGATGCACCCAACCCACTATGTATGTCCAATTTCAATGAAATTTGGAATGTGTGACTAAATTTTTTGCAGAAATGAGCATGCCAAATTATGTTGAAATCGGTTCAGATTTGGATATAGCTCCTATATATATTTTCGACCGATTTCATGTATTTGATGCACCCAACCCACTATGTATGTCCAATTTCAATGAAATTAGGAATGTGTGACTAAATTTGTGGTAGAAATGAGTATGCCGAATTATGTTGAAATCGGTTCAGATTTGGATATAGCTCCTATATATATTTTCGGCCGATTTCATGTATTTGATGCCCCAAACACGCTATGTAAGTCCAAGGTGTAACTAAATTTGGTGTAGAAATAAGTATTGAAATCGGTGTTGATTTGGCTATAGCTCCCATGTTTATTTCAATGAAATTTGTGCGGTATCTACGAGTATATCTATACCGGAGGAAAATTTTGTACGTTTGTTTGTTTGAAGTTTATGGACTCAAAAACCGCTGAATCGATCTTCCTGAAACTTTCAGAGCATATTACCACACGGCCTGAAAGTGTCACAGGCTATATAAATCTTAAAAATTCCGCCCCGATCTGGAGATATAGCCTCAGGATCGGAAGTACCTCCAAAAACTGTAGACTTTGTATGCTGATATCTAACGAACGATTATCGATACAGTCTTCAAATTTGGTATGTGTGACGGAATTTGGTCTAAAAATAAATTTGCCAAAGTAATTTGAAATCGGCTCAGATTTGGATATATATTGTCGGCCGATTGAATGCATTTGATGCATAAAACACGTTTTATATGCCCAATTCCAATGAAATTTGGAATGTGTGACGGAATTTATTGCAGAAATAAATGTTCCAAACTATTTTGAAATCGGTTCAGATTGGGATATAGCTCCCATATATATTTTCGGCCGATTTCATGTATTTTCTACACCAAACACGCCATGTATGTTCAATTTTGACGAAATTTTGAATCTTTGACGGAATTGATCCTAGAAATTAGTTTGCCAAATTATGTTGAAATCGGATCAGATTTGGATATACCTCCAATATATATTTTTGGCCGATTTCATGTATTTTATGCAATAAATACCTTATGTTTGTCCAATTTTAATGAAATTTTAAATATGTGGCGGAAATTTATCTACAAAATTGAAATCGGTTCAGATTTACATATAGCTCCCATATATATTTTCGGCCGATTTCATGTATTTGATGCACTAAACACGCTATGTAAGCCCATTTCAATGAAATTTGGAATATGTGGCGGGAATTGGTCTACAAAACAAATTGGTAAATTATATTGAAAGAATTTCAGTCAATAGAATTTCAGGAAATGCACGAGCGTACAAATCCAATGATACTGTGGCAACTGAAGACAACGCGGTTAACTATCCAGTTGAATTCCTAAGTTCGTTGGATCTTCAGGCTTTCCACCACATAATTTAGTGCTAAAAGTTGGTGTTCCTATTATTTTATTAAGAAACATATACCCACCTCGCCTTTGCAATGGTACAAGGTTAACAGTAAAAAAAACTACATAACTATTTAATTGAGGCAACCATTATTACTGGGAAGTATATAGGTTCAGATGTAATTCTACCCCGAATCCCTCTAATAGCAACAGAAACGCCCTTCAATTTTAAAAGATTGCAGTTTCCTGTACGTTTGACATTTGCATTGACTATAAATAAATCCCAAGGGCAGACTCTTCGTGTATGCGGCCTAAATTTAGCATGTTCTTGCTTTTCTCATGGTCAGCTCTACGTTGCATGTTCACGTGTTGGTAGACCGGCCGATTTGTTTGTTTACGCTCCTGAAGGAAAAACAAAAAACATTGTATATCCTAAAGCATTACAATAAATACTTTACTTTACATTTTTGAATTTATTTCTATCTGATTTTAAAAAAACCGTAAAATTTCAAATGCATATCAATCTAAAGGGGTAGCGAAACGCACCGGGTTCAGCTAGTCAACATATATAATGTAATCAAAATATGTATATACGCAGTGACCTGTAACTTCCAACTGACTGGAAGTAAATAGGCAGAAAACAGATTTGCAAACTAGCCTACTAAGCAGATGCAAATTATTGCATCGTTCAGTTCTATTTACAATCGCGACCGCGCAAGTCCCCCCCCCCCCCTGTGACAAGAGAAAAAAACAGTGAAAATTAACAAAACATACATTGAATTTGTAAATAGTAAAACTACACAAAATACCACTAAGTACAAAATAAGTTAAACAAACACATAAATACTTACCTTAATCTAGATATCAAAGTTACCTAAAACTTACCTTAAAGCTAAATTACATTTACATAAAATTGTCCTAAAACGTACCTGCTAAAATTACCTACTTAAAATTACTTAAAATTTGCTATCAAACTTACTTATCTAAAATCTAATTAATTGTGAATAATTTTTTTGTAAATATTGCGTACTTAAAACTAAAACCTAAATTGAATTTGCTACCTAACATAAAGCGCCAAATAAAACCACAAATTGAATTTAAAACGAACAATAAAAATTCTTATCATTCTAAAAAGGCAAAGAAAAGGTAAGCCCATAAACACTGCAGGTTTACCAATGTTTGTCTATACATTTTACTAATGTTCGCATTGAAGACGAACTTAAAGAATCTCCATTTTGGTACAAGGGTAACTAAGTCTGTCTGGAGAACAGGACCTAAGTACAAGTTAAGGCTCATTTCATTTGAAGATGGGCTGTTGAACTTTCAGGTTTAAATACTACATGTTGAGGCAAATAGTATCCTGAGCCACCATTCCCCCTTCGACTTTTCCATATGTCCTAGTAATATATATTTTTTCATGACACAAAATGAGTGAGTAGGAATGTCTCCAGTTACTTGAGACACTTCTAGAACTTCTACTTTGAGTGAGATATTCCGATTTATGTTCGACGTTATCTCGAACGATGCCATTTTGTTAATCCTGCTAACTACTCCCCATCCCAATCCTGTCACCCCAGCTGAAACAGGAACACAGGGTAGCTTTAAAAGTTTTTGAATTCGTTCAGACACGAAAGTTTCATCGGAACACGGGTCAATCAGTGGTCGAACCCTATCCCTCATGGTAAGTATTGACCCATGCAGTGGCTAACATTAGGTTAAGTTACGTTGAAAAGATGGGAAAAGAAGGGCAGGACTAGATTTTTTGAAAAAGGGACTATGTCGTATTTTACTTAAGGAATTATGTGTCCTTAACAAAATCCTTTAATTGTTTCGGGTCATTTAGCATTACTTGATTAAGATCTGGTATATTGCTGTTCCCTATAAACTGGGATCTGATGTTTGCGAAAGCGGGGCATTGGCACAGAAAATGTTCCCATGTTTCGTCGTCTTCTCTGCATGTCCTGCATATGCTGTTATCTGTACATTTAACTTTGAGCAGATGAGCCTTACCTAGTTATAATAGGTTTTTAGTTTTTTAATTGTTTGGGTCTCCCAATAGGATTTTAGATGTTTTCCCTATTTCCTCTCTATTCCAAGAAATATGTGGGCATTTTCGCACAAATTTTTAGCACTAGACGAGACGCATTTAGTGGCTTTGCGTTCTCTAAGTTAATTGTTGCTGATTTCTCGTCACCTCTGTTCCCCGCATGACCCGGTACAAATATTATACGCACCGAGCCATTCTGAGAATAGTTGTTGATCGAACTTATACAGTCCAAGACAGTTTTTGATTGTACTATCCCGAATGATGTGTCTTTGATTCCAGTTTTACTGTCCGTAAGAATGTTAACAGTAGTTAGTTTCGTATAGCCAGTGTTTAACTTTATTGGAAATACTGATTGTCTTAGGAAAACTGGTTCGTCAATGTTTCCCAGTTATGTTTTCCTAGTGATTCTTATCCCTCAGAAGTACTACAACGTCGTCTGCATAGCAGACTGGTTCAAATACCTCATTGGTCAAAGTCCTTAAAAGGATAAGATTCCCCCTGCGGCGTTCCGTGACCTACTTTATCCCGTACTGTTACATAATGTAGCTAGCAGCTTATGCACCTATTCCTTAGCATGTGGCTTGTGCACTCCCTAAGGGCCCGGTTCACCTGAAATTTAACTAAGGATTGGCTAACATTAATTTTTTTGTTGCGGACGTGCGATGACTCTGAACGGTCTCACTTGGGTAACGACTGTGGACTGTATCATGTCATTCTTAGAGGAACGTTGGTCATTTGGAACATTATTCCTTCTATTTTGCCGTCCTTCATCGTTTTTTTTTTTTTTTTTTGCGAAATCTTTAGTCGAGTATGATGTTTTCTCTGGCATTTAAAGCACCCATTTGGACTTCTAAAATTAACATACAAATGTCCTACTTTCAGACAATTAAAACAATAAATTAATTTTCGAAGTGTAGTCGCTCAAACCTTTTGGTCTATTGTCAAAAATTTATTAAAAATAATGGATTTTTGGATCTTAATTTAACACTTGTTTGATGAGACACATTTTTGAAGTACTGGACCACTTATTACTCGTCCCTACAACGTCTGACAAACTTTCCAAAGCATGGAACCTGCCAGTTAAAAACTCATTCATTTTTTTCCACGATGGGACTTGTGTTTTATTTTTGACAGATTGTTCCCATAGGTTCAAGTCTGTTCTGAGAGTCTAGCGGAACACAAAAACAACAAAGATCGGATCCCACGATCCCATATCGATTTCGTGCAATCTCAAAACAGATATGCAATTGTTAACATCTCGTTGTAACCTTTTTACTTCGATGGAAGAATCACTTTGGCAAGGACTATTTATTAAAACGCGTTTATTCTCATACTGGTTTTTAAGATTTGTCCACGCAATCTTAAATTTCTCTGCTGTGAGGGCAATATCTCCATTTACCTCCCTCAAACTTGTATTATCTATGACGATTGATGTAAAGACGTCTCTGAATTTTGGCCACGTTACATAATCACCTCGAAATATTCCCTATCAAATGGAGGTACATGTGCTGAAAGTTTATTCTTTGGAGCCATGGGTATTGTGTTCACTTCTTGAACTGAAATCTTCCTTTTGGCATTCCATACAATAATCACACATTTTATGTACGGCTTTTGTTTTTCATTTCTATTGACTGCGCTTCATGGGTTGACTTAAATTTTTACCCAACTCGTTTCTCTCACAATCTATTCCTTCTTTGTATATTCTGTAAAATCGTCTTCGTTGAGCCTCGCCTCAAACCTACTTATTTCTTCCAGCACATCTTCGTAATGTTCTGTTGCCACCTTTATGTGATTCTGAAGCACTTAAGAAGGCTAGCACGTTCAATTTAATAACGAAAAAATGGTTATAAACTTCTTGTTGAAATCTGTGAAAGCTTATCGTCACACAAATCCATCAATTTAAGCTTTGTTTTTCTCAAATTTAAATGAAAATTTAGCTCGCGTTGCCGATATTTGTTCCCGTCAATAGGAGAAAGCCATAAATCCCCTGGCTAGGCCCAGCAATTTATGACAAAATGTCGATTTAAATGAAAATGTTGCTCGCGTAGCCGAGATTTGTTCCTGTCCATAGGAGAAAGCCTTAAATCCCCGGCCGAAGGCCGCCAATTTTTGAAAATTTATTGATATAAATGAAAATTTTGATCGCGTTGCCGAGAAGCTAATAGTTGATTTATAGTACGTTTATATACAACCGGATTCAACAAACCCACTGGGTTTCAAATGTCAAATGCATTGCTTATATTTTAAATAAATTCTTATAAAGAAGGTTAACCCTGCAAAAAGCTATAATATAAACAGTCTATTACATTACGAAATTGAGTGGATTTCAACTGTTAATTCCTTTGCGTATACGTCAAATGAAAGCTCATCTCAAATCATTGGATTTCATTTGAAGTTTGAGTAATGGAATTGACAGTTGAAATCGAGTGGATTTCGTACAAGTAAGCCGGCTATAAGGATTGGAACTTATGGGTACTTTACTTGATATGTTTTTTAGATATGGGTTGTCACATTTTATATACAAAATGTACCATGTTTTATTGGGAAGCCGATTTTACATTGTGTTAACGTGATTTCCTTATTTACGAAAATGGATGAAAAGGGAAACAAGTTAGAAAACGGCCGTTAATATTACCGTTATTTAAAAGTATGCGTACGTGAGTTAATTTGTTTCAAAGAAACATGGAGCTTATGGAACTATCAGAAGTGTACCAAATCTTCGATTTTAAAAGAAAATTGCCCCTGACGGAAAGTGCGCTGCATAAGTTGCAGGAGTGGGGATTAATTCATTATCCGGGTGTTTTAAAGTGTAAACATGGGCACAATTTGTTGTTGCATCCATTTGAAAATTGTACTGATGTGTGGATTTGGAGGTAGGTATTTTTGAAAATTATAATATTTTTTTATTATTTTTATTTTTTTTAAGGAGCAAGAGAATGTTCCGGTTCGCAATCCTGGCGTTTGTAATGCCAAACGTTCCTTGCGAAAAGGAACGTTTTTTGACCATTCACAATTATCCATGTGTCAGATAGTTACCTGTTGCTTTATGTGGCTTAGAAGGGGTGGCCCTCTAAGGGACATGCATGAAGAAGTAATGATCGACAAGCGCACTGGAGTGGACTGGAGCAACTTCTGTAGGGAAGTTGTCCTCCACAGTTCATTCCAGACGCAGGTAGAAATTGGTGGCCCTGGCGTAATCGTCGAAATTGACGAATCTAAAATCTGGAAAAGAAAATACCACAGAGGCCATGCTGTAGAAGGAAAGTGGGTATTCGGGGGCATTGAAAGAGGAACTAACAATCAACATCGTTCCCGTGGAAGACCGGTCTACGTATATTTTATAGTTCTTTTTTAGCCGTATTCACCAAAAGGTGAATAATTCTCTCCATTTTGTGGATCCGGAGACTGGGTGGCACACCAACACCATAGATTGTTTTTGGCGCCACCTAAAGGTACCTCTTTCTCCATATAACCGTCCAAAAATATTTTTCAACGGATATGTGCAGAAGTTTATATTCCTTAGGTGGTGCAAATCAAACAATAAGGATCCCTTTCTTAAATTTTTCCTGTTCGCTGGTATAATCCAGCGAATTCTGCAGCTGATAGAGAACCGGAAGGATTCAGAGTCGGTCCTTCTGAAACCTCTGTGGTGTTGGAATTTAGTTCGCAGTCCAAAAGTGACACGGATACTGACTCTGAAATTGAGGATCACAGTTCGGAAACGGAGAGTAATCCACCCCAACCAAAAAGGAGAAAAATTTAAGTAAAGTTTTGCCGTCCTCACTGTTGTTCTTTGTGTAAATTTGATCATTTTCTCGGCACATCCGTGTATTTGATAATGTGTAATAACTACTATAAAATGTTTTCTTAAATTATGTTCTTTTAATCAAATTTTGACAATAGTGCAATTGAAAAGTTGATAAACATTGTTGGGGAAATATGTTCAGTAAAATTTAGTAGTACGATAAATCTACTGTTGTTTAACATTTTTTTGTTCATATTTTTCGTTAAATCCACTTTGATAAAATTTAAGTTTTGTTTCTGTTGTTATTTTGTTTTATGTGATATGTCCTTTTTATAATAAAATAAAAGTTTAGTTTTTGTCCTAGTAATATATATTTTTTCATGACACAAAATGAGTGAGTAGGAATGTCTCCAGTTACTTGAGACACTTCTAGAACTTCTACTTTGAGTGAGATATTCCGATTTATGTTCGACGTTATCTCGAACGATGCCATTTTGTTAATCCTGCTAACTACTCCCCATCCCAATCCTGTCACCCCAGCTGAAACAGGAACACAGGGTAGCTTTAAAAGTTTTAGAATTCATCGGAACACGGGTCAATCAGTGGTCGAACCCTATCCCTCATGGTAAGTATTGACCCATGCAGTGGCTAACATTAGGTTAAGTTACGTCGAAAAGATGGGAAAAGAAGGGCAGGACTAGATTTTTTGAAAAAGGGACTATGTCGTATTTTACTTAAGGAATTATGTGTCCTTAACAAAATCCTTTAATTGTTTCGGGTCATTTAGCATTACTTGATTAAGATCTGGTATATTGCTGTTCCCTATAAACTGGGATCTGATGTTTGCGAAAGCGGGGCATTGGCACAGAAAATGTTCCCATGTTTCGTCGTCTTCTCTGCATGCCCTGCATATGCTGTTATCTGCACATTTAACTTTGAGCAGATGAGCTTTTAACCCAGATGAGCTGTGAGAACACCAGTAAGCATACTCATCTCTGCCTTACCTAGTTATAATAGGTTTTTAGTTTTTTAATTGTTTGGGTCTCCCAATAGGATTTTAGATGTTTTCCCTATTTCCTCTCTATTCCAAGAAATATGTGGGCATTTTCGCACAAATTTTTAGCTCTAGACGAGACGCATTTAGTGGCTTTGCGTTCTCTAAGTTAATTGTTGCTGATTCCCTTCCATTTATTGCGAGAGAATTTTGCTTTCTCATCACCTCTGTTCCCCGCATGACCCGGTACAAATATTATACGCACCGAGCCATTCTGAGAATAGTTGTTGATCGAACTTATACAGTCCAAGACAGTTTTTGATTGTACTATCCCGGATGATGTGTCTTTGATTCCAGTTTTACTGCCCGTAAGAATGTTAACAGTAGTTAGTCTCGTATAGCCAGTGTTTAACTTTATTGGAAATACTGATTGTCTTAGGAAAACTGGTTCGTCAATGTTTCCCAGTTATGTTTTCCTAGTGATTTTTATCCCTCAGAAGTACTGCAACGTCCTCTGCATAGCAGACTGGTTCAAATACCTCATTGGTTAAAGTCCTTAAAAGGATAAGATTCCCCCTACGGCGTTCCCTGACCTACTTTATCCCGTATTGTTACATAATGTAGCTCGCAGCTTATCCACCTATTCCTTAGCATGTGGCTTGTGCACTCCCTAAGGGCCCGGTTCAAGGATTGGCTAACATTAATTATTTTGTTGCGGACGTGCGATGACTCTGAACGGTCTTACTTGGGTAACGACTGTGGACTGTATCATGTCATTCTTAGAGGAACGTTGGTCATTTGGAACATTATTCCTTCTATTTTGCCGTCCTTCATCGTTTTTTTTTATTTATTTTATTTATTTATTTATTTATTTATTTATTTATTTATTTATTTATATAATTTACCTTATATAAATATAAGATAAATTGAAAGAATAGCATTAGCAACTTAGGCCATCAGCTAATTTTTATACCCTCCACCATAGGATGGGGGTATATTAAGTTTGTCACTACGTTTGTAACTACTCGAAATAATCATTGTAGACCCCACAAAGTATATATATTCTTGATCAGCGTGCAATTCTACATCGATATAGCCATGTCCGTCCGTCTGTCCGTCTGTGGAAATCACTCTAGCGTCCGAACGGATTGACGTAGGTTGATGAAATTTTGGGAAAATATGTTATTTTTACGTAGGACTTTTGGTATTGAAAGCGGGCTATGTAGGTCCACGCTTTGGTATAGCCCCCATACAAAATGACGCGTGACGCGTCGTCGTTTTAAGGAATTTTTAAGATATTTGGCCCATTTGACCACCGAATTGGTTGTAGTTTGGTACTTTGTGTCTCCAGAGGCCAAAAAATATTCCTACCAAAGTTGGGTTATATAGGTCCACGTTTTGGTATAGCCCCCATATAAGGCCCCATATAAAGTACGCGTCATTTTAATATATTTTGAATGTATTAGACCCATTTGACCACAGAATTGGTTGTAATTTGGTATTTTGTGTCTTCAGGGGCCAGAAAACATTCCTACCAAAGTTGGGTTATATAGGTCCACGTTTTGGTATAGCCCCCATATAAGGCCCCATATAAAGTACGCGTCATTTGAATATATTTTGAATGTATTAGACCCATTTGACCAAAGAATCGGCTGTAACTTTGTATTTTGTGTTTCCAGAGGCTAAGAAACATTTCTACCATAAAATGTTTATATAGGTCCACGTGTTGATATAGCCCCCATAATACAATATCTCCCGATTTTCGATATTTTGAACGTTTTAGCCTCATTATCACACCGATATGGCTGAAATTTGGTATTTAGTCTTCTTTAGGCGTATAAAACTTTCCCCCAGAAATTTGTAGGTATAGGTCCACGCCATCATATAGCCCCCATAGAACGGTACCTTCCGAATTTCGGTATTTTGAAGGTTGTGGCCACATTAATCCACCGAAATGGCTGAAGTTTGTGGTGGAGGGTATAAAAAGTTCGGCACGGCCGAACATAACGCTTTTCTTACTTGTTTTTTTTTTTTTGGCGAAATCTTTAGTCGAATATGATGTTTTCTCTGGCATTTAAAGCACCCATTTGGACTTCTAAAATTAACATACAAATGTCCTACTTTCAGACAATTAAAACAATAAATTAATTTTCGAAGTGTAGTCGCTCAAACCTTTTGGTCTATTATTAAAATTAAAAATAATGGATTTTTGGGTCTTAATTTAACACTTGTTTGATGAGACACATTTTTGAAGTACTGGACCACTTATTACTCGTCCCTACAACGTCTGACAAACTTTCCAAAGCATGGAACCTGCCAGTTAAAAACTCATTCATTTTTTTCCACGATGGGACTTGTGTTTTATTTTTGACAGATTGTTCCCATAGGTTCAAGTCTGTTCTGAGAGTCTAGCGGAACACAAAAACAACAAAGATCGGATCCCACGATCCCATTTCGATTTCGTGCAATCTCAAAACAGATATGCAATTGTTAACATCTCGTTGTAACCTTTTTACTTCGATGGAAGAATCACTTTGGCAAGGACTATTTATTAAAACGCGTTTATTCTCATACTGGTTTTTAAGATTTGTCCACGCAATCTTAAATTTCTCTGCTGTGAGGGCAATATCTCCATTTACCTCCCTCAAACTTGTATTATCTATGACGATTGATGTAAAGACGTCTCTGAATTTTGGCCACGTTACATAATCACCTCGAAATATTCCCTATCAAATGGAGGTACATGTGCTGAAAGTTTATTCTTTGGAGCCATGGGTATTGTGTTCACTTCTTGAACTGAAATCTTCCTTTTGGCATTCCATACAATAATCACACATTTTATGTACGGCCTTTGTTTTTCATTTCTATTGACTGCGCTTCATGGGTTGACTTAAATTTTTACCCAACTCGTTTCTCTCACAATCTATTCCTTCTTTGTATATTCTGTAAAATCGTCTTCGTTGAGCCTCGCCTCAAACCTACTTATTTCTTCCAGCACATCTTCGTAATGTTCTGTTGCCACCTTTATGTGATTCTGAAGCACTTAAGAAGGCTAGCACGTTCAATTTAATAACGAAAAAATGGTTATAAACTTCTTGTTGAAATCTGTGAAAGCTTATCGTCACACAAATCCAGCAATTTAAGCTTTGTTTTTCTCAAATTTAAATGAAAATTTAGCTCGCGTTGCCGATATTTGTTCCCGTCAATAGGAGAAAGCCATAAATCCCCTGGCTAGGCCCAGCAATTTATGACAAAATGTCGATTTAAATGAAAATGTTGCTCGCGTAGCCGAGATTTGTTCCTGTCCATAGGAGAAAGCCTTAAATCCCCGGCCGAAGGCCGCCAATTTTTGAAAATTTATTGATATAAATGAAAATTTTGATCGCGTTGCCGAGAAGCTAATAGTTGATTTATAGTACGTTTATATACAACCGGATTCAACAAACCCACTGGGTTTCAAATGTCAAATGCATTGCTTATATTTTAAATAAATTCTTATAAAGAAGGTTAACCCTGCAAAAAGCTATAATATAAACAGTCTATTACATTACGAAATTGAGTGGATTTCAACTGTTAATTCCTTTGCGTATACGTCAAATGAAAGCTCATCTCAAATCATTGGATTTCATTTGAAGTTTGAGTAATGGAATTGACAGTTGAAATCGAGTGGATTTCGTACAAGTAAGCCGGCTATAAGGATTGGAACTTATGGGTACTTTACTTGATATGTTTTTTAGATATGGGTTGTCACATTTTATATACAAAATGTACCATGTTTTATTGGGAAGCCGATTTTACATTGTGTTAACGTGATTTCCTTATTTACGAAAATGGATGAAAAGGGAAACAAGTTAGAAAACGGCCGTTAATATTACCGTTATTTAAAAGTATGCGTACGTGAGTTAATTTGTTTCAAAGAAACATGGAGCTTATGGAACTATCAGAAGTGTACCAAATCTTCGATTTTAAAAGAAAATTGCCCCTGACGGAAAGTGCGCTGCATAAGTTGCAGGAGTGGGGATTAATTCATTATCCGGGTGTTTTAAAGTGTAAACATGGGCACAATTTGTTGTTGCATCCATTTGAAAATTGTACTGATGTGTGGATTTGGAGGTAGGTATTTTTGAAAATTATAATATTTTTTTATTATTTTTATTTTTTTTAAGGAGCAAGAGAATGTTCCGGTTCGCAATCCTGGCGTTTGTAATGCCAAACGTTCCTTGCGAAAAGGAACGTTTTTTGACCATTCACAATTATCCATGTGTCAGATAGTTACCTGTTGCTTTATGTGGCTTAGAAGGGGTGGCCCTCTAAGGGACATGCATGAAGAAGTAATGATCGACAAGCGCACTGGAGTGGACTGGAGCAACTTCTGTAGGGAAGTTGTCCTCCACAGTTCATTCCAGACGCAGGTAGAAATTGGTGGCCCTGGCGTAATCGTCGAAATTGACGAATCTAAAATCTGGAAAAGAAAATACCACAGAGGCCATGCTGTAGAAGGAAAGTGGGTATTCGGGGGCATTGAAAGAGGAACTAACAATCAACATCGTTCCCGTGGAAGACCGGTCTACGTATATTTTATAGTTCTTTTTTAGCCGTATTCACCAAAAGGTGAATAATTCTCTCCATTTTGTGGATCCGGAGACTGGGTGGCACACCAACACCATAGATTGTTTTTGGCGCCACCTAAAGGTACCTCTTTCTCCATATAACCGTCCAAAAATATTTTTCAACGGATATGTGCAGAAGTTTATATTCCTTAGGTGGTGCAAATCAAACAATAAGGATCCCTTTCTTAAATTTTTCCTGTTCGCTGGTATAATCCAGCGAATTCTGCAGCTGATAGAGAACCGGAAGGATTCAGAGTCGGTCCTTCTGAAACCTCTGTGGTGTTGGAATTTAGTTCGCAGTCCAAAAGTGACACGGATACTGACTCTGAAATTGAGGATCACAGTTCGGAAACGGAGAGTAATCCACCCCAACCAAAAAGGAGAAAAATTTAAGTAAAGTTTTGCCGTCCTCACTGTTGTTCTTTGTGTAAATTTGATCATTTTCTCGGCACATCCGTGTATTTGATAATGTGTAATAACTACTATAAAATGTTTTCTTAAATTATGTTCTTTTAATCAAATTTTGACAATAGTGCAATTGAAAAGTTGATAAACATTGTTGGGGAAATATGTTCAGTAAAATTTAGTAGTACGATAAATCTACTGTTGTTTAACATTTTTTTGTTCATATTTTTCGTTAAATCCACTTTGATAAAATTTAAGTTTTGTTTCTGTTGTTATTTTGTTTTATGTGATATGTCCTTTTTATAATAAAATAAAAGTTTAGTTTTTGTCCTAGTAATATATATTTTTTCATGACACAAAATGAGTGAGTAGGAATGTCTCCAGTTACTTGAGACACTTCTAGAACTTCTACTTTGAGTGAGATATTCCGATTTATGTTCGACGTTATCTCGAACGATGCCATTTTGTTAATCCTGCTAACTACTCCCCATCCCAATCCTGTCACCCCAGCTGAAACAGGAACACAGGGTAGCTTTAAAAGTTTTAGAATTCATCGGAACACGGGTCAATCAGTGGTCGAACCCTATCCCTCATGGTAAGTATTGACCCATGCAGTGGCTAACATTAGGTTAAGTTACGTCGAAAAGATGGGAAAAGAAGGGCAGGACTAGATTTTTTGAAAAAGGGACTATGTCGTATTTTACTTAAGGAATTATGTGTCCTTAACAAAATCCTTTAATTGTTTCGGGTCATTTAGCATTACTTGATTAAGATCTGGTATATTGCTGTTCCCTATAAACTGGGATCTGATGTTTGCGAAAGCGGGGCATTGGCACAGAAAATGTTCCCATGTTTCGTCGTCTTCTCTGCATGCCCTGCATATGCTGTTATCTGCACATTTAACTTTGAGCAGATGAGCTTTTAACCCAGATGAGCTGTGAGAACACCAGTAAGCATACTCATCTCTGCCTTACCTAGTTATAATAGGTTTTTAGTTTTTTAATTGTTTGGGTCTCCCAATAGGATTTTAGATGTTTTCCCTATTTCCTCTCTATTCCAAGAAATATGTGGGCATTTTCGCACAAATTTTTAGCTCTAGACGAGACGCATTTAGTGGCTTTGCGTTCTCTAAGTTAATTGTTGCTGATTCCCTTCCATTTATTGCGAGAGAATTTTGCTTTCTCATCACCTCTGTTCCCCGCATGACCCGGTACAAATATTATACGCACCGAGCCATTCTGAGAATAGTTGTTGATCGAACTTATACAGTCCAAGACAGTTTTTGATTGTACTATCCCGGATGATGTGTCTTTGATTCCAGTTTTACTGCCCGTAAGAATGTTAACAGTAGTTAGTCTCGTATAGCCAGTGTTTAACTTTATTGGAAATACTGATTGTCTTAGGAAAACTGGTTCGTCAATGTTTCCCAGTTATGTTTTCCTAGTGATTTTTATCCCTCAGAAGTACTGCAACGTCCTCTGCATAGCAGACTGGTTCAAATACCTCATTGGTTAAAGTCCTTAAAAGGATAAGATTCCCCCTACGGCGTTCCCTGACCTACTTTATCCCGTATTGTTACATAATGTAGCTCGCAGCTTATCCACCTATTCCTTAGCATGTGGCTTGTGCACTCCCTAAGGGCCCGGTTCAAGGATTGGCTAACATTAATTATTTTGTTGCGGACGTGCGATGACTCTGAACGGTCTTACTTGGGTAACGACTGTGGACTGTATCATGTCATTCTTAGAGGAACGTTGGTCATTTGGAACATTATTCCTTCTATTTTGCCGTCCTTCATCGTTTTTTTTTATTTATTTTATTTATTTATTTATTTATTTATTTATTTATTTATTTATTTATTTATTTATATAATTTACCTTATATAAATATAAGATAAATTGAAAGAATAGCATTAGCAACTTAGGCCATCAGCTAATTTTTATACCCTCCACCATAGGATGGGGGTATATTAAGTTTGTCACTACGTTTGTAACTACTCGAAATAATCATTGTAGACCCCACAAAGTATATATATTCTTGATCAGCGTGCAATTCTACATCGATATAGCCATGTCCGTCCGTCTGTCCGTCTGTGGAAATCACTCTAGCGTCCGAACGGATTGACGTAGGTTGATGAAATTTTGGGAAAATATGTTATTTTTACGTAGGACTTTTGGTATTGAAAGCGGGCTATGTAGGTCCACGCTTTGGTATAGCCCCCATACAAAATGACGCGTGACGCGTCGTCGTTTTAAGGAATTTTTAAGATATTTGGCCCATTTGACCACCGAATTGGTTGTAGTTTGGTACTTTGTGTCTCCAGAGGCCAAAAAATATTCCTACCAAAGTTGGGTTATATAGGTCCACGTTTTGGTATAGCCCCCATATAAGGCCCCATATAAAGTACGCGTCATTTTAATATATTTTGAATGTATTAGACCCATTTGACCACAGAATTGGTTGTAATTTGGTATTTTGTGTCTTCAGGGGCCAGAAAACATTCCTACCAAAGTTGGGTTATATAGGTCCACGTTTTGGTATAGCCCCCATATAAGGCCCCATATAAAGTACGCGTCATTTGAATATATTTTGAATGTATTAGACCCATTTGACCAAAGAATCGGCTGTAACTTTGTATTTTGTGTTTCCAGAGGCTAAGAAACATTTCTACCATAAAATGTTTATATAGGTCCACGTGTTGATATAGCCCCCATAATACAATATCTCCCGATTTTCGATATTTTGAACGTTTTAGCCTCATTATCACACCGATATGGCTGAAATTTGGTATTTAGTCTTCTTTAGGCGTATAAAACTTTCCCCCAGAAATTTGTAGGTATAGGTCCACGCCATCATATAGCCCCCATAGAACGGTACCTTCCGAATTTCGGTATTTTGAAGGTTGTGGCCACATTAATCCACCGAAATGGCTGAAGTTTGTGGTGGAGGGTATAAAAAGTTCGGCACGGCCGAACATAACGCTTTTCTTACTTGTTTTTTTTTTTTTGGCGAAATCTTTAGTCGAATATGATGTTTTCTCTGGCATTTAAAGCACCCATTTGGACTTCTAAAATTAACATACAAATGTCCTACTTTCAGACAATTAAAACAATAAATTAATTTTCGAAGTGTAGTCGCTCAAACCTTTTGGTCTATTATTAAAATTAAAAATAATGGATTTTTGGGTCTTAATTTAACACTTGTTTGATGAGACACATTTTTGAAGTACTGGACCACTTATTACTCGTCCCTACAACGTCTGACAAACTTTCCAAAGCATGGAACCTGCCAGTTAAAAACTCATTCATTTTTTTCCACGATGGGACTTGTGTTTTATTTTTGACAGATTGTTCCCATAGGTTCAAGTCTGTTCTGAGAGTCTAGCGGAACACAAAAACAACAAAGATCGGATCCCACGATCCCATTTCGATTTCGTGCAATCTCAAAACAGATATGCAATTGTTAACATCTCGTTGTAACCTTTTTACTTCGATGGAAGAATCACTTTGGCAAGGACTATTTATTAAAACGCGTTTATTCTCATACTGGTTTTTAAGATTTGTCCACGCAATCTTAAATTTCTCTGCTGTGAGGGCAATATCTCCATTTACCTCCCTCAAACTTGTATTATCTATGACGATTGATGTAAAGACGTCTCTGAATTTTGGCCACGTTACATAATCACCTCGAAATATTCCCTATCAAATGGAGGTACATGTGCTGAAAGTTTATTCTTTGGAGCCATGGGTATTGTGTTCACTTCTTGAACTGAAATCTTCCTTTTGGCATTCCATACAATAATCACACATTTTATGTACGGCCTTTGTTTTTCATTTCTATTGACTGCGCTTCATGGGTTGACTTAAATTTTTACCCAACTCGTTTCTCTCACAATCTATTCCTTCTTTGTATATTCTGTAAAATCGTCTTCGTTGAGCCTCGCCTCAAACCTACTTATTTCTTCCAGCACATCTTCGTAATGTTCTGTTGCCACCTTTATGTGATTCTGAAGCACTTAAGAAGGCTAGCACGTTCAATTTAATAACGAAAAAATGGTTATAAACTTCTTGTTGAAATCTGTGAAAGCTTATCGTCACACAAATCCAGCAATTTAAGCTTTGTTTTTCTCAAATTTAAATGAAAATTTAGCTCGCGTTGCCGATATTTGTTCCCGTCAATAGGAGAAAGCCATAAATCCCCTGGCTAGGCCCAGCAATTTATGACAAAATGTCGATTTAAATGAAAATGTTGCTCGCGTAGCCGAGATTTGTTCCTGTCCATAGGAGAAAGCCTTAAATCCCCGGCCGAAGGCCGCCAATTTTTGAAAATTTATTGATATAAATGAAAATTTTGATCGCGTTGCCGAGAAGCTAATAGTTGATTTATAGTACGTTTATATACAACCGGATTCAACAAACCCACTGGGTTTCAAATGTCAAATGCATTGCTTATATTTTAAATAAATTCTTATAAAGAAGGTTAACCCTGCAAAAAGCTATAATATAAACAGTCTATTACATTACGAAATTGAGTGGATTTCAACTGTTAATTCCTTTGCGTATACGTCAAATGAAAGCTCATCTCAAATCATTGGATTTCATTTGAAGTTTGAGTAATGGAATTGACAGTTGAAATCGAGTGGATTTCGTACAAGTAAGCCGGCTATAAGGATTGGAACTTATGGGTACTTTACTTGATATGTTTTTTAGATATGGGTTGTCACATTTTATATACAAAATGTACCATGTTTTATTGGGAAGCCGATTTTACATTGTGTTAACGTGATTTCCTTATTTACGAAAATGGATGAAAAGGGAAACAAGTTAGAAAACGGCCGTTAATATTACCGTTATTTAAAAGTATGCGTACGTGAGTTAATTTGTTTCAAAGAAACATGGAGCTTATGGAACTATCAGAAGTGTACCAAATCTTCGATTTTAAAAGAAAATTGCCCCTGACGGAAAGTGCGCTGCATAAGTTGCAGGAGTGGGGATTAATTCATTATCCGGGTGTTTTAAAGTGTAAACATGGGCACAATTTGTTGTTGCATCC
The DNA here is from genome assembly GCF_047663935.1 of Musca autumnalis. Taxonomy (NCBI): domain Eukaryota; kingdom Metazoa; phylum Arthropoda; class Insecta; order Diptera; family Muscidae; genus Musca; species Musca autumnalis. The sequence continues at coordinate 112,308,677 of NW_027411755.1, forward strand.
ATTTGGAAATTGTACTGATGGGTGGATTTGGAGGTAGGTATTTTTGAAAATTATAATATTTTTTTATTATTTTTATTTTTTTAAGGAGCAAGAGAAAGTTCTGGGTCGCAATCCTGGCGTTTGTAATGTCAAACGTTCCTTGCGAAAAGGAACGTTTTTTGACCATTCACAATTATCCATGTGTCAGATAGTTACCTGTTGCTTTATGTGGCTTAGAAGGGGTGGCCCTCTAAGGGACATGCATGAAGAAGTAATGATCGACAAGCGCACTGGAGTGGACTGGAGCAACTTCTGTAGGGAAGTTGTCCTCCACAGTTCATTCCAGACGCAGGTAGAAATTGGTGGCCCTGGCGTAATCGTCGAAATTGACGAATCTAAAATCTGGAAAAGAAAATACCACAGAGGCCATGCTGTAGAAGGAAAGTGGGTATTCGGGGACATTGAAAGAGGAACTAACAAGTGCTTCATCGTTCCCGTGGAAGACAGGTCTACGTATATTTTATAGTTCTTTTTTAGCCGTATTCACCAAAAGGTGAATAATTCTCTCCATTTTGTGGATCCGGAGACTGGGTGGCACACCAACACCATAGAGGGTTTTTGGCGCCACCTAAAGGTATCTCTTTCTCCATATAACCGTCCAAAAATATTTTTCAACGGATATGTGCAGAAGTTTATATTCCTTAGGTGGTGCAAATCAAACAATAAGGATCCCTTTCTTAAATTTTTCCGGTTCGCTGGTATAATCCAGCGAATTCTGCAGCTGATAGAGAACCGGAAGGATTCAGAGTCGGTCCTTCTGAAACCTCTGTGGTGTTGGAATTTAGTTCGCAGTCCAAAAGTGACACGGATACTGACTCTGAAATTGAGGATCACAGTTCGGAAACGGAGAGTAATCCACCCCAACCAAAAAGGAGAAAAATTTAAGTAAAGTTTTGCCGTCCTCACTATTGTTCTTTGTGTAAATTTGATAATTTTTTCGGCACATCCGTGTATTTGATAATGTGTAATAACTACTATAAAATGTTTTCTTAAATTATGTTCTTTTAATCAAATTTTGACAATAGCGTAATTGAAAAGTTGATAAACATTGTTGGGGAAATATGGTCGGTAAAATTCAGTAGTACGATAAATCTACTGTTGTTTAACATTGTTTTGTTCATATTTTTCGTTAAATCCACTTTGATAAAATTTAAGTTTTGTTTCTGTTGTTATTTTGTTTTATGTGATATGTCCTTTTTATAATAAAATAAAAGTTTAGTTTTTGTTCAATTTTAAGGGTTTTTATATCTGAAAAAGGATTTGCTCCGACAAAAATAAGTTATTTTCTTAACTATGGACAGGGGCAAATCTCGGTTACGCGAGCAAAATTTTCGCTTAAACCGAAAACTTTTTGTTTGGTTGACAGTGTTTGTGTATAAATCCTATAAATCAACATTTCTTTTTTATTAGAAGTCTTTATTTATAAATATAAAGTATCCCCACCAGATATATGTATGTATATAATTGCGATCAACACATCAATATTTACCTTGGACACAAATTTCATAATAATTCATGAGGTGGTCTTAAAGTAAACTTGACCCAAATCATCATTGCAAGACCTACCTGTGGTAAAAATTTCAAAATATTCTGAGTCCAGTCCAAACATTCATCTTGCTCCATTTTACCAGAGTGTAAAACAGCAGACTGCAGAATATGGAAAAGATTATAAAGGGAAACTGGTAACTGATACAGATAGCGTACTGAGAATCTGGAAGGAGCACTTTATGAAGCTCTTAGTATCGGATATGGGTGGCGATGATGATACCCCAGAAAAAATCGACAAACGACGACCTTGCGAGGCTCTGCGAACAGTGGCCCCAAAACAAAATCACCCCAAATTCAAAGTGCAAAATGACCCCAAAAAATATATGGGCTACAATAACACGAAATTTGGGGCTATTTTTCACTTTTTTTGGGGTACTTTTGCATATATTTTTTGGGGCAAAATTGCATTTAAATTAAAATGAAAAATTGTCTCAAATCATTAAAATGCAAGAAAACCCCAAAATTCTACGTTGTTTATTGTTTGGTGTCATTTGCGTTTCATAGTTATTTTATAAATGTAAATTTTTCTGCGAATGCAAAATTGTCCCAATAAATAATAAATAAAATAATATAATAATAATAATAAATAATTTTTGGGGTCATTTTGCACTTTGTTAAAATTTGTAATTCATTTACATTCTGACTAAAATAACGGGACAATCGTAGTTTCTACAAAAAAATATGAATGGTTTGTTGTAAGAACTTTAAATTTCATCATTCTTAAAAGTTCTGCAAAGCTGTGAAGAAGTGCCAATTTGAATATACAAAATAATAATATTATGGAGTGCGTATGTTTTGCGGGTAAAAAAATCAGTTCAAATCTTCTTTTTTTAAAAAAAGATATTATGATTTACAAAAAAATCAGTGTATAAAGACGTAGTTAAGTACGAGTGTTGGAGAGATGGGTGTAAGTCCCGACTTAATTATTTACCTGACGGAACGTGCGAATATCCAAAAAAGTTTGTAAGCCATAACCATCCCCACGAGGAAGAAGAATTTAAAAAACTTTGTGCCCTCAACGAAATTAAGGAGGAAAGCGCAAACATTGCAAAAACTCTTGGGGCTCAGCCCAACGCTATAAGCAGTGCCAGATCTGCTTTTAGAAATGTCTCTGAAAGGTAAGTGTTGGCGTGATACCACTGACCGTCGATAGCTCAGGGATGAAAAGAGAAGAAATAAAAAACAAACACGAGTGTATAAGTTTCAAATATATTTTCGGTTTATTGTTGGTATAGGGTTTCTGCGAATGAGAAACATTACCTTTGGTATGTGAAGCTACGAACGAAAGCAATAGGAGTGTGACTCCTTCGAAAGTTAAATAGCAAGTGTAGTTGCAGGTGGGCAGAATAACGTTCACAAGGCCGTGACATCAACTACGACTGCAGCATTGGAAAGCGCCCCTCTGCATCCGAACTGAGCGAATGTGACTTTTAGGAGAGAGTGTGGGAAAGAATGAATATTCTCTCCCAGCATCCGAACCAGGCGAATATGACTCCTAAAAGAAAGGCAGAGAAGATTTCCCCATTGAGCTCGAAAGAGCGGCCAATTAATGCGGTTAATTGTAATACTGCAGAAGGGGAAACAAAGTATCGAACGTATACATTGGCGTAACCAATGTATCGAACTTATACATTAGCCGCCCACCTTGACGCGCTATCTGCAAGGCAACAGGGTTAGACTAAATTCGCGAGCAAACTTAAACTAGAGTTAGTAGGTAGTAAGGTGTGATTTGATTTAGAGGTACGTAAATACAGTTTCAATTGAGCATTTGAAATTTTATAAGTGAGTGCGAGTTTTCGATTTACTAAACAACGATTTTGTTAAAATGGTTCGCTTTGATCGACTATGTAATTTGACTACGAGGTATTGGGCCTGTTAGGATATAACCGAATATAGTTTTCTGAGCCACCAACGAATTCGAAACAAGGTGGGGTGACTCAGCCGACAAAATTTTAGCATATAGATCTGCGCCCAATAGCAAATCTATTGGCTTGTTTTCGGAAGTATCTGCTAGTTCGAGGTGAGGCAAATTAGAACGCAGATTCGATATGGAAGACAAAGACAATTGGTTTTTCGAAATATTTGGTAAAATTAAAGCATCTGTGGGTACAGTAAGAGATGGATTTTTAGGAGACGATAACTTCAGAGAACAAATTTCTTTTGAAGTGCAATTACTAGTTACGCCAGAAAGAGTGGCATTAGCAGGACGAGTTTTAACTCCAATTGTGTTTTGTAGTCTCTTTGTTATGATTGAGACTTCCGACGAAGGATCAATTATGGCTCGAACAGCATAATTTTTGTGATCGTGTACGATGTTAACGATGGCAGTTCCCAAGAGCACATTTCTATTTTATATTCGAATTAGAGCTAACATTGGACGATAAAGGAGAAGAGCTTTTCAACAAGCTTGAGGAATTCTTACTATTTTTGCTACGATGGAGTAGAGTGTGATGTCTACCTTTACAAACAGAACAATTATGTTTACTATTGCATTTTTTAAGAGAATGACCATGCGAAAGGCAGTTTATGCAAAGGGCATGTTTTTTAACGAGCGAAAATCTATTCTCAAACGAAAGTTTTTGAAATCGAGAACAGACGCGAAGAAGATGATCTTGATTTGTGCACATCACACAAGTATGGTTCAATGACGATTTCAGTTTAGATGAGCTAGTTTTATAATTGGGACGACTAATTGGAGAAGATGATTTTAGCGGAGATCGACAATTTTGGGAATATGATGTTTTGGGATTTTCCATAGTAGTAAAGTTTTCTATGCACAACAAAGTTTGTATTCTATCTGTTAGGAACGAATCTAATTGTTTCCATGTCGAAAGAGACGACTTCTCTTTGACACTTTGTTCCCACAGAGCGATTGTCTGTTTAGGAAGACGTTGCATGCAAATATAAACAAGAATTGGATCCCAATGATCCGTTACAACATCATAAGCAGACATAGCGGAAATGCAACTATTGATTCCGCGCTGAATTGTTTTAAGACCAGAAATCGATTCCTTTTCTATGGCGGGAAGACCGAAAAGAAGATTTATGTGACTATGCACGAGGATACGTTTATTATCATACGCATCCGTCAATGCCTTCCAAGCCAATTTAAAACTACAATGGGTGAGTGGAAATTTCGAAACAATTTCCCGAGCCTCACCGCTGGTTTTGTGAACTAAGTGACACAATCTTTCAATGTCGCTTAATCGAGAATTTTTGATAAAAATTGTACTAAAAAGATCTCGAAAGGTTGGCCATGAAATGAAATCTCCACTAAAGACTTCGATGTCGATAGGAGGCAAAACTAAATTGTGAGAAGGTGGATCGATATGAGGGAGACGACTAATGGAGTGTGGTTGGGTTGAAATCGATGATGCGATTGATTCGCTGGGATGTAAAGGAAAAGTTTGGCTTTCTTTACAATTATTTGACACAAAGGGTTTTGTGTTCAAACAAGTCGATGGGGGAACAGACGTACTCACTGGGAGTTCCTCCGAAGATGATAGTGGTTGAGGAACCATTGGTGGACTGTTTTGTGGAGTTGGTCCATTCAATGATGGAGAAGACTTGGACGATTTTAGCTCGTCTAGCTTCTGGTTTATTGCCGAAAGGCAATGTTGATAAGCCCGAAAGGATCTGTCGTATTTACCCTCGACGACATTTTTGTCAGAGGGTTGAGGACTCTGTGATGTCGCCAGATGGTCAAGACACTTCTGATGAGTGCTTTTGAATGTTGTCCATAATTGATTAAGCTCGGAACCGTATATTTCGAGATTAAATACGGTGTGTTTATCAGGATTTAGTCGTTCGAAATACGCATCAAATTTAATAAGAGCGTCGGCAGCTCGAATGAAACGCACGAGGGGAGTTATGGACATAATTGCAACAAATTTAGAGAATGGGGACGAAAGAGGGAAACGAATCAGTTCCAAAAAGGTATGTGGGCTCAGAAGTTTAGGACAAGACTAACGAGTCCAAGCGTCGCAAATTTAGAAAAGCGATAACTATGGAAATACTTGAAGCGAAATTCAATCTATAAAAAATGCGAATACTACTAATTGGGGAAAGAAAAAACCAAGGAAGTACAAACGAGTGTGAATACTCAACCAATGAAAGGGTCGAAAACTATTCTAATTTGCGACAATGAAATATAAAATGCAAAATACCACCAGTAGAGTGCGCGAGTAGACAGCAAAGTTCCAAGAAGGATAAGAAATTGAACACAAGTTCCGAACTGGGACAATTTGCCGACTAGAGAATATAGAAATTATCGATAAGAATGACGACAGATATGTAATTCCCAACTGAGAATTTAGAGCAAGCAACGAAAGACAAGAAGAAAATGTCCAAAAATTGCAAATTTTGCCAAATGTTGTACCCAAACCTAGTTTGCAGGGTGTAGGGTACAATGAACAAGACGTCAAGCAGCAGGTAAAATTAGAAAAATGTTTAATTTGCCAGATTTTTTTAGATTTATTTGCTTCGACCAATGAGAAAATGTACCAGTACCGACTGTAGGGTACACGATTTTTGAATGCAAGATGTTTTTTCAAAAACGACTAATTTGCATAAACAATATCGATAAATAATATCAATATTAGTAGCAATTCAACCAAATTTAATATAATTATATTTATAAATTGCAAAAAATGCCGAAAGTAGGGTGCCTTAACCGAAGATAAACAACAACAAATGGTATTGTAGCACCACACGAATTAAAAAGCGAAAAAATCTAATCGAAAATATTCAACAAAAAATATAAGAAAGAAATAAATATTTTGAGACGATATGTCCCACTGTGCGAGTGTCGACTACGAATACCCGCACAAAACGTAATAAAACACAAGCAGAGAAATGGCTCTGTGTGGGCAGCGAAGCTCCCACTCAAGTACCGACGCTACAAACGATCAAGCAGTGATCGACAGAACTTTGTTGGTATGTTTACAATGTAATCTAACCGACGCTTTATAATTGTGCGTGGAAAGATGTACGTTGTTATTGCAATTAGAATGCAAATTCTCAAATAGGAAGATCAATACTTCCAGAAGAATAAAAACGAATGCGTTTGGTTGGTGAAGAACGATCTATACAACAAATAACCAAAGGTGCGAGAATGAGTGTTGTTATTGCAAATTTGGAAATGCAAATTTTCAAAGTGTTTTTAGTAAAACGAGGAGAATAACAACACGTCAAATATTTTTTGGTTGGAGAGGATTATAACAACAAAATAAACCAAACGAAAATGTGGGTGGGTTGTTATGTCAATTTGCCAATGCAAATTCTCAACTAAAGGGCTTCGTTAGAAAAGACCTTGGGGAATAACAACAACAATAACAACTAATAGAAGAGATCGATAGTGTAAATTGGGTTAGAAACGAGATTTCAAAAATGATTGGACGAAAGCGATGTGGTTATTTCTCACTGCTGGCTGTAGATATCAACGAGGAAGCGGGGGTGTGCAAGAAGCCTTTGAGTGAGAAATAAAACGAACGAAACAGATAGCGGATAATTGTAGTGAAATTGTTGTAATTATTTCTCTAAAAGGGTTCTTAGAAAACAGAACCAAACGAGAAAAGTAGAAAACAACAAATTCGAAGGAACAGCACTGCTAGAACTGATCTTTGGAAAGATCAACGACGAAGGAAATTTGTTGTTGTGTTTATTATTAAAGTGTTTTATTTTCGAAAATAGAACCGAAATAATAAAGGAACAACAACAAATTGAAATAAGCAGTACTGTTGGCGAGGATCACTACAATTACTGCTACGACTAAGTAGGTGGACTGTATATGATTTGAAGCAATGGACAATTTTACAAGGCGACCAATGCGCGATGTAGCGAACAATTTTAAACCGAAAAATATTTTCTCGTGTGATTACGAATTAAACAAAACAACACTCGCGGGTTTGCTCAATTTTTACACAGAAACTGATTTACGTACCTCTGTTTTGTTATTGGAAATGAGAGATGATGTTGTGATGACGATAGCAAATTGTTGTAAGGACAACAACAACGAATTTAAGTATCCAAAATTCTTCTCTCCTTAAACAAACGTAATTTGTTCAGCGGGCAACAACAAATGGCTTCGACTGGAACAGATCCGGCTCGATTGGATCAAAATGTTGGCGTGATACCACTGACCGTCGATAGCTCAGGGATGAAAAGAGAAGAAATAAAAAACAAACACGAGTGTATAAGTTTCAAATATATTTTCGGTTTATTGTTGGTATAGGGTTTCTGCGAATGAGAAACATTACCTTTGGTATGTGAAGCTACGAACGAAAGCAATAGGAGTGTGACTCCTTCGAAAGTTAAATAGCAAGTGTAGTTGCAGGTGGGCAGAATAACGTTCACAAGGCCGTGACATCAACTACGACTGCAGCATTGGAAAGCGCCCCTCTGCATCCGAACTGAGCGAATGTGACTTTTAGGAGAGAGTGTGGGAAAGAATGAATATTCTCTCCCAGCATCCGAACCAGGCGAATATGACTCCTAAAAGAAAGGCAGAGAAGATTTCCCCATTGAGCTCGAAAGAGCGGCCAATTAATGCGGTTAATTGTAATACTGCAGAAGGGGAAACAAAGTATCGAACGTATACATTGGCGTAACCAATGTATCGAACTTATACAGTAAGTACTAAGTGAACTATGAATGATGAAGTGTTTATAATTAAAAAACTCTTAATTCGAGGTTACAAAATTAAACGAAAGACTTGGAATTCCAGAAATTAAGACGGGGGCTACAATTCATTGCGTCCAAGAATTTCATTACATCTCCAAAAAATGGAAAGGAGATCATTGACGCATTTACAATGGAGGCAGTGTGGGAGGCTTATGGAAAGTCCCAAGATATGGAAAATCCTAGACCTTTTTATACCGCCTGTATTGTCGAGGACGAGTTTACATATTGTATTTTTACATCTCAAAAATCTCTCAATTTAATTGTTGATAATGTCACTGATAATCAACGAAAATGGCGTTTAGCATTGTTCCTAGTGGATGTTTTACCCAGCTGTTGGTAATATACATCGAGTACTGTGACCACGTAAGTAAAACATCATTCGTTCTATTTTTTTAAATAAGTTTATAATATATGATTTTTTTCAAATATTTCCAATATTTTTTGCGCTAACTGACAAAAAATCTTCTCAGATGTATGAGAACCTTTTCAAATATATAAAGCAAAATGTTTTCGACATAAATCCGGCTGCAGTAATAACAGGTTATGAACAAGGATTGAGGAAGGCTTTGAAGACTGTGTTCCCAAATGTAAAGTGTATTGGATGTTAGTAGGATTTTATACCGTATACAATCAGTTTTTTTTTCCAAGAAATTCAAATGTGACAAAATATATCATGTATACATTTGTAAAAAGATATTGATAAGGATGTGTTTTGTCAGAATGGTAAAGGCTGCCGTAAGGGAAAAAATCGCGCGCGCGATTTTCTTTTTACCATTCTGACACAACACATGCTCATCAATATCTTTTTACAAATGTATACATGATATGTTTGCTAATAGTTGCAGAATCCAATTGAAAAATATTGATTGATATTGATTTTTGGGTCCGGAGGTCGAAGGATGTCGGAAGGGGAAACAAAAAAATCGCATAAGAGCAGTTTCAAATAGTTGGTGCAAATTTTACGATTTTCCTTCTTATATAAATATACATTTAACTTTAGGTTTCACTTTTGTCAAGCTGTCAGAAGAAATTCGATCAAATGTAAAGACTTCTTTAAATATCTGAGACAATCAAAGCCAGATTCAAAAGCTTACTATAAACTTTTGGCACTCCCCCTGCTTCCTTCAGCGTTAATAAAAGATGGGTTTCGTCAAGTTCGGACGGAAATTAATTTAATGGTCAGTGAAAGTAAATTCTCAAAGTTCCTCAAATATTTTGAAAATCAATGGATAAAGAAAGTAAGTAAAATCTGTTTCTTTTTTTCGTTTTTCTAAATCATAATTTTCTTCAGATCGGATGCGAAAATTTGAGCGTTTCCAACCAAAATACCCGCACAACTTCCGCTGTTGAAGCCTATAACGGTATTTTGAAAAAATGCATTCCAGCCAATGGCAACTTTTTCAAATTTGTAAAATATTTACGCCGAGAAGAATTTTTCAAAAGCCGAGAGTTTGAAATGCTTGCCGAAAGTGGCGGTACACTCAAAAAATACCGCAAAAAAAAGTATGTAGCTAGGGATGCTATAATTGAGGAAGCAACCAATTTATTAAACGGTGGAAAAATTACTGTTGCAACATTTTTAACAAGAGTAATTTACAACAATAATATGAATCAACTTATTCCACCTGAAAATATATATGGAGAAGTGCCAGATGAGGAATGTCTATCCGGTGAAGAAGAAATAACAACGGCGAATACTGAGGATGAAAACAACGAAAGAGAATGTGTTGTTTGCAAGGATAATTTAACAAATGTATTACTTCTCCCTTGTAGACATTTGAAGTGCTGTTCCTCATGCACTACAACATTATCAAATTCAGCACACTTCCTTTGTCCATACTGCAGGGAGTCAGTTAAAGACAGTATTGTAGTTTTTATTTAATAAAAAAGTGAATTGTTTTTGGGGAAAATTTGTATTTTTTATTTTGGGGTGAAAAATGTAATGAAATATGGCCCCAGATGTGGGGCCATTTTTCATTTTGGTTTTGGGGTAATTTTGTCTTTTTTTGGACACATAATGGGCCAAACATCGCAATGCACTCAGACCCCAAATTTGGTGCCATTTTGTATTTTAAGTTTGGGGCATGCCGCGGCAGCGGATTCTTACGTACCGGATTGACCGGAAGCCATAGTGTTTCGGCCTGCGGCTGCCAACCTAGCATAGAACCTATGCTTCAACGTAGATTTCATGATGCTACAACAACAACAATTTGAACCTCAGCTTGTTATATCCCGTACATAAGAAATGAGACAAGACGGTTTGTGCAAATTACAGCGGCATAAGTCTCCTACCCATCGCATCCAAAGTTCTTTCGATCATACTGTGTGAACGACTAAAACCTATGGTCAATAAAATAATCGGGTCATACCAAAGCGGTTTTAGACCTTGGAAATCAACAATTAATCAAATCTGCACACTGCGCCAAAGACCGGAGAAGATCCACGGAAGAGTTTGGCGTCCCTGCAGAACTAATACAATTATGCAGGATAATATTGGCGGACACAAGATCAGCATTTAAAATAACAACGGACCTCTCCTTACCTTTTAACACTAAACTTGGTGTGTTCGAGAGAAAAATTCTTCCAAAAATTTATGGACCAATATGCGCTAACGGTGGATACCGGCGCGGTATGAACCCCGTTGTCCAGCCTTACGGTATAAGTCCCAAGGGAAGGCCAAAACTCCGATGGAAATGCCAAGTAGAAACTAATGCCACAGAACATGGAATCCAAAACTGGAGAAGTAAAGTAGAAGATCGGCGCGTTTTGAAATCTTTTCTTAATTCGGCTTATGGAACAAAACGTTCTGTTTGGCATTAAAGCCATCTAAGTGACTAAGTAAGGATATCGGTTTTGGATTCCTAGAATGATCTTTTTGGAATACAAATACAGTCAAACTTCTTTATATAGAGAATCTTCATTATTAAGAGAATTTTTTGTGTGAAAATTGCGGATGTTTTCTCTCGCTATCGGAATTTGCTGAATTAGCGGCACTTGGTTTTAGATATCCGGACGGAAGCTTCTGATATTCTTCCGGAAGTGTCCTGAAGGTGGATCCTGTATCGCGTATCTCAGGGGTAGCTCTGGACTCGTCCATGTGAGGGACCATATTGTTGCATGCTTTGTGAACATATTCCCCATTGAGTCGTCGTCATCGGAATATGAGACTCCCCGCAGTCTCCCCAACAGCATTCGCACATGCAGCGATTAACACCTGCCGTTGTTGTCCAATCGAAAAATCATTTAGAACTAGGAGTTATTTGGTCAACAACCCATTATTCATACCTCCCCAGCCGGTTGCCCTAAGACTGGGAACAGGAAAGATGCCGCAGCCAGTTCAGCCTCACAAGCTAACTTGGGCCACAAGGAATCTTGCAGTTCCCATCTCAAGACCAACAGCAGGGGAAAAAGAACAAGCAGACCGATGGTGCCGGATGAGTTGCGAGCAGCGGTCATCGATAAATCTGACCCTGATTGGATAATCAGAGAGGATCGATGGCTACTTATCGAAACTCGTCTGCGTGACATCGTGTTCGCAGGAGAAGGGGAACCTCCTAAACACACCCAATTTGGCAGTGCCGCTCCATACAGAGGCGTTAGGGTCATCTGTTGTGAAAATAGGGAATCTCTGGATTTCCTCACTTCCACGATAGAGGGTCTTGGCGAACTCTGGGAGGGATGTCAATTGGCAGTCGTTGGGGTCAACGAGGTCCCTTTCAGAAGAGTGTTGTCAGCTTGGGTGCCACCTCCACCTGTGGATCCCGCGCGCATACTGACCATACTCGGCAGACAAAACCCCAATCTCCGGACCAGCACATGGAATCTGGTCAGCCACAATCCGGAAAATGGAGGTGTTGCCATCAGGGTGTCAATAGACACTGAGGGGCAAGAGTACTTAAGGACTCGTGAGGGCAAACTACATTTTGGTCTAGGATGGATCAGATTCCGCCTAGGACGAAAGTAGTGGAGGAACGGAGGCAGCAGCCGCTTCGCATAATGCAGATTAATCTGCATCACTGCAAAGATCAGGCCACCCCTGTGTCACTTCATGCGGCTCTTAGAACAAACATACAGGGAGAAGGCTGGTCAGATCTGGAATAACGAACCTGGCTGCAAGGTATCAAAGGCAATCTGGCCCAACCTCTCCAAAAGGAAGACCACTTCCCTACTCTCTATGAGAAAACCCGATCTAAAACTAATGATTGGAGTTTATCACGGGACACTGCAGGATAAGATCAATGACCTGCAAATGGGATAGAGATGACCCCACGGACTACTGCAGATTATGCGAAGACGAAGAAGAAACAGAGACGATTGAGCACTTATTATGCCGTTGTCCAATGCTCAGGACCAGGAGAGTTCAAACAATGGGTGAACATACATTATCATCTCTGACAACATTCTGCCAAGCCGAGCCGACAACACTGCTTCTTCTCGCCAAGGGTCTGAAGTGGCTTCAAAACGAACAAACTACAGCATCTTAATACGGCTAACCTCCTTACTCGCTCTCTCTCTCTCTCTCCTTACAAATAATCTCTCAATCCATAGCACTTACTTAATCATTCTCAACTATCCTCTAACTTACTTAATTATTCCTTTTTCCTATTTCTAAACTCGATATGCTATTATTTCTTTTCTTTTCTCCTACCCTTACTATAGGATGAACACAATGGACCATAAGGTCTCCGAGTGGAGTGGCTGTCCAACACGACAGCTGCGCGTCCTTTAACCTAACCTAACCTATTTGGCGTATACGCTATGGAATTGACATTTGAAATCAAGTGGATTTATAAATCTAAACGTACTTTAATTTGATGTATGCGTACTGGAATTGACATTTGAAATCCAGTGGGTTTGTTAAATCCGGGTATATGTAAACACAAAAGTGTGTGTTCCCATAAACATGTAAAACTTTTAAAATTTAATGTGAAAGGTGTTAAAATTTGTTTATTGAGAGCAGAAAAGCAACTTTTATTTTACAAATAAAATGAACAAAAAAAAAAGAAAAATTGCTTCGTAGTGTCATAGTACGGTATGAAAAATATAAAAATAAAAATGACCGAGACCTTTTCAATTCTAATTGATCCAAACATGTTCATTTGTGTTGATTTTGATGTTATTCTTTTCCTTATTCTTTTAATTTTACTAATGGCGGAATTCTGTAAATAATTTCGATAGAAAAAATAATTATCGATATTAGCCCAAAAAATAAAATATCGATAGTAACGATATTTAGCCTTGTGTACCTCGAGGTGTTGGAACCTGGAGCTGTTGTCTACCACGTTCTTTGCCGCTGCAAAATCGATCAGCCTCATTTCGTTGTCATATTTTACCTCATGAAGGCTGAACTCTTCATATTTTCATATTATCGGCCTCGCCCGTTGTTGCTGCGTTCCTTACTGGGTTTAAAAGTTAAAACTATTAACTCAAAATTAAATCCGAATAATATCAACGACTGCCATATTTATCGACCTACCAAGATGAGTTCATGCATTGATTCTCGTACAAACGATTATATTCACAACGATGCTTGTCTTTTGCCATCTTTGTTAAATAGATGTGCATAATTTAGCTCAAAGCCAAAACAAAACACAAAATCTGAATGAACAAACCAAAACATTTTCCGGACCAAAACATTTTCCACCATACTAGAAATACGAGGGGCACTAGTAAAGTTTGCGGCCTATGCAACACGTAGTGTTGCCAGACGCCATCTGACTTTTTTTTGAAAGTTTGACAGTTTTTTGCCAAAACGTACTCCAGACAGTTTGACATACGATCATGTGTTGTGTTGTTTACAATGACTTGATTGAGACACCTCCAAAACATGGTTTTTAAACGCTTCAACAGCATTTTCTTGCGACGAAAATTGTTGACCACACATTTTTTGATGTGCGCAAATCAAATGAAGTCATTGGGTTCCGGGTCAGTGTTGTACGGCATATGACCCATCAATTCCACGTTTTGTCCGGTCAAAGAGGCGCTGCACTCTGGTCCCAACCTGCGACAAAAATCGAAAAATCGATATCAGCAAATCTCTTCGGCAATTCAGCAAATTGTCCCTAAACATATCATATTTTAATATTCACCCACTGTTTTTGTAATTTATAACGGTATTTAATAAAACAACTTTACAAAAAAATATGGCTCCAGCTGCATATTTTTGCATTTCGTATGTGACATTAAAAATACTGACGGTGCCTCTGGTCGTTTCAGTGAATATGCCGTATTACTGTATTCTCAGTTTCTTCTTTGTTTTGTGTTTTAATTGTTTGTTTTGGTTTTTTCTTTAAAGATTTAGAAATTTTTGTTTCTTATTATTTCTCTTTTTGAAAACAAAATAGAAAAAATGTCAATTTAATTTAATTTTTTTTTCTGAATTTATAAAAGACGTATTTTGATGCGTTGATGTGCAAAAATTTTTTGTTAAATGAAGATACAACAAACGTGAAGAACAGAAGAATATTTGGTAAGTATCGATATTTCTGGGACAAAAGATTTTTTTTATTATCTCATTACATTTTGTACATTTTATTTCAGGTACTTCTGAATCATCTGAAGGGCACTTGAGATGAACATTCCCAGGACCAAATATACAGTTCTAGTTCATGGATTCACACACAAGTTTCAATAACAAGAATCAAAAGATTAACATTAAATTGTCCTTTGTGATATATGTATGTATGTATATACACGTCATGTAATTAAATAAAGCGTGGTTAGCGCATATACAGATTAACTGTTATAATTATATTTTTTAAACTGATATAATATCCGTTACACGTTAAGCATTTACCCATTTAGCTGATCAAAACATACTAGTGATTTTGGCTATCATTGCTAACTATCGATTTAACTGGTTACTGGTAATGCAATGAAGGGACAATTGACTTTCCAAGACTATCGAATTGCCTGGTTACTGGTAATGCAATGAAGGGACAATGGACTTTCCAAGACTATCGAATTGCCTGGTTACTGGTAATGCAGTGAGGGGGCAATAGACCCCTTCCTATGACATCCCCATGTTAAATTCACCAGTCTATAACATTGCGAGTAGATTGGGCGGTAACTAGGGGTGTTTATCAGTAGCCAGAAAAATTGCTAGTTATTCCCTAGTTACCCGAACAACTGGGTATATATGATGCTACATATAATTTGAAAAACAAATAAAAATGTACAGTTGGGTCGCACCGAACTTTATTATATACCCTACCATGAAATATTCTGACATCAAATGGAATAATTTGTTTCCTTTCCTGTCCACGATACCAGTCGGAGACGTTTTTTGACCACTAAGAACTCCAAATAGCAAATTACAACCAATTCGAACCGAAAATGACTGAAATAGGGAGGTATCGTAATATGGGGGCTATACCGAAACATGGACCTAAGACCACAATTTTCGACCCAGAAGGTTTTTGAGCATTGAGAACTCCAAATGGCAAATTACAATCAATTCGGGCCGACATACCTCAAATCGGGAGGTATCGTAATATGAGAGCTATACCGAAACCTGGACCTAAGACCACACAGATTTTTGACCATTGGGAACCCCAAATACCAAAGTACAGCCAATTAGGGCGTAAAAATGTAGATAAAAGCTTCAAAATACCTGAAATCGGGTGGTACCGCTACATGGGGGCTATAGGAAAAACTGGACCCATATTGATAATTTTTTGGCTAAAGTCTTTTCTACTTTTTTTCTACTTATTTTTATATATACTGAAAAAATCAGATTGATCCGACGATTATAAATATTTTTGTCGCACCTTTCCATACAAGTAGGACCACTGTGCGCCGGTTTGAATCGATGTGTGAGAGCTCGCAATGTTATTGTGCACAATGATTCGTCTTCTCTTGTTCGTTTTTCGCATTTCTCAAGAGACTTCAGTAGAGTTTGGGGTCGAGAATTTTCGTCCCGGGAATTCCCGAAAATTTTTCAGCGGGATTTTCCGGGAAAATTTGTAGTTAAATCGTTTTAAAGAAACAGGCCATAAGTGTATTTTCTGGAATTAGAAGTCGGTATAACCTCACATATAATTCGTTATTTGTGGTTGTCCACATTAAAGTACACTCTGAACTTTTTGAAGGCACACCCAGAAAAAAATTTGATTCATCCAACAATATTCGAAGAGCAAATATGTATGTATTGTAAAGATATTGTCGGATTCCATATGTAGTATTGTGACTCCAACAATCGTTTTTGTCAATTTTAACAGTTGTTTTATTAAATCCAAAAATAGTTTTTGTCAACTTAACATTATTGACAATTTTATTCTCTCCTCTCGGTATTCGATAACGCGGTGAAAAAAATTTGGTGAGTTTTGTTTGTATGACAGGATGATTTTATCTTTGTCTGTTTTTATTTGTTTCTTCTTTCTTCTTTGGAGTTTGATAGGATAAGTCATCCGGTACAATCTGATCGTAATTTGTATTTTCTTTTCATGTTTGTTATGGTTTTAATTATTTCTAATGTTGTTGGGGTGTGTGGATGAGCGCAATGGAGTTAGCTCTGCTTGTCTTTTTTATATGCCAGCTAAAGCAGCAAACAATGTATTGAGTTCATCAATACTCGTAATATTATACGTGACATTTATATCAAAATTATGTGGAAAGTGTATATAAGAATTTTATACAATAAAATCAAAAATTTCAGTAACAGGTTTTCTGGGCTGACAATAATTTTTATGATTATGATAGTTCATACAATCGGTATTGTTAATGATTTTTACAATATTGTGGAATTTTTCAAGTTGTTTTTGTTTTCTATGTTTGGTGCAAAAGATGGTATTTTTGGATTTGCAATTAAAATGCTTGAACAAAACAAATAAATTGTTGGAATAAAAATTGATATTGTTGTTCCAACAAAAGCGAAAAATATTTTTGCTCTGCGTGCATTTCCTTGTTGTTCTAGTCTAAATTTTTATTGATGACATTCTTGAAGGATATTTATTCGCTAAGATGTAAAAGATATAATCGATCATTAAATTCGACTATAACGGGATATTAATTTAAAATAATATTAAAAATTATCTTCGCCTTAATAGGCAAAATTTTCAAAGAAATAAAAATCAGCTTGAGTCAGGCTGGGGTGGACGTGGGTTTAACGACCTTGAAAAACATATGAAAAAAGAGTTATCACGGCATGTTAGCGTTCAGAGCTAAACACATAAGTTTAAAAAGCTAGCGCTAAGCATTTGTCATGAAAGCCATACGGGTTGAATGGACAAATATTCCATCACCGTAAAAACAAATTGCAATTGAAAGAAGAAAAGTTCGATGACAGAGAAGCCACAACACAGCCGATATATCTGATGAGCTGCCTACTAACAGCGAAACTAGTCACATAAATTGGTGGTTTTGTGGGTGCGAATCGTCGCTTTCCTTTTCCACCTGCAAAAATCATAGGTCATTAAGCTCGACTATAACGAGAAATTAAATAAAATTCGAATTGTTGTTTTCTTCAAAATTATTGTGTTCAATATCAAAAACTACACATACATATTGGCAAATGGCGTATCCCAGCTAGCATTTGGAAGATTGTTTTTTTCAAAAATCACATTGCGGAGTCTTTTTAGAGTCCCTTTGGTGATCAAAAATTGATTAAGTCGCTTGTATGATCAGAAAGGGACTCGAAAGAGACTCCCTGTAATGATTAAAAACAGTTCAATTTAAAATACAACAACAAATGTGTAGCAATTACAAATGAGGCGTTTAAAATGTGAATATTTTTTCGTTATTAATAGTCACATTTTGATCTTCATGAAGATTGAAAAATGCTTAATCAAAAAAGGGTCATGCAATTGTTTGAAAAGTGATTATAATTATGTATCTACTGATCATATTTTGAACAGTTAGGTGATTAAAAACTGATTGGTTTGTTTTATTTTTGTTTGGTTGTAAATAATTCTCATATACACTCTTTATAAAACTTTGATATAAATGTAACGTATAACATTAAGTGTATAGACAAACACAACACATGTTCAGGTTTTGCCAAGTGAAATGAAGAAGCAGTATACTAACCACCGCGCAACATAAATGACAATAAAAAGACATAACAAAGCAGAAAAGACAATAAGAGAAAGGAAAGACACAAAAAAGAATAAAAAGAATTTTTTTTTAATTTATTTCGTCTAATAAAAATATTCATAAATGACTCCCTAAAGACTCATGAAAATGGGCAAAAATGACTCGAAACTAATGCAGAGGAAGAGTCATTTGTGATTTGTTTAGAAGAGTCACCTGAGGTTACGTTTTCCTCCCGACAAAGGAGTCATTTATGATCAGAAAATGAGCTCATATTCCAGCTTTTTAATCGTGCAGTCGGATCAAAAAAGACTCGAATTTGATTAAAATTTTCAAAAAAATGCTGGCTTGGATATTGCGATTGGAAGTCTGTAATAACAATGGTATGTATGTTCATATAAGTACGCCTCTATATCCTTTGTGCCACCGCTGTGCAATTGTGAAGCCTTGAAAACGAAATGTCAGATGTGTAAAAATTCTTTATAAACGAATTTGTTCTATGATCGTCCAACGTCCCAAACCGTTGACCTTAAAAATAGAATCGGACAGCACTCTTTGAACTTAAGGAAATCTTTACTAGTGTGGTCGTGAGAACAGAGATTTTATATAACCTCCTGAAATAGTTACCGACTATGCTGGGTACCAGGACACTACGATTTTATGGAAACGAATAAACAGAAGAATTAGCTAGACGAGGATCGCAATCAACAGATCTAGAACCGCTGACTCAATAAAACCACCCATATGCCATCTTTTCCGGAATATTGAGCGTTTTTTGACGAAAGAGCTAGAGAATAATGGCATAACGAACCTAGGTGAAATGTGTCAAGATCCACCTGGCCAAATCAGTCAGCCAACAGAACAAACTCACTGTTGAACCTGAGCAAAGCCGAAATAAGGGTAATGACGGGAGTTATTACTGGGCACTGCTAAAGTAGAGACTTTACCATCAAATGGGACGATGGCGTTGCTGACTACTGCAGATTCTGTAAGGACGAAGAGGAGACGATCGAGCATCTCCTGTGTCGCTGTCCAGTTCTGGTCCGTAGACGGCATAGAATACTGGGTGTTCACTTTCTACCTTGTCTGACATTCTATTCAAATATAGAGCCTGCAACAATCAACAACATCATCCGAAATCTAAAGTGGCTGGGACAGCGCAACCTAAACACGTAAACCCTATATCCAAAATTTTTCCAACCATAGCTACCCAAACTCATTTTTTCTTAAAAATCTCCTCGCGCAACTTATTTTAAATGTTTGCTATTGCTATGTTACCCATAACTAATAAAATAACTATAAATAGAAGGAGTAGGTATTTCATTTTTGTTTGCTACGTGTCATGCCCGTGTCCCACGATTCGATTTACTATAGTCCCGGGAATTCCCAGGAATGAGAAATGTTCATTCCCGATTTCCCGGGAATGAAAAAAACTCGAGAATTCCGAAACTATAGACTTCAGGCAACCAAATTGTAATGTACCACTCAGAATTAACCGTCCTACATTCCTCAAACCGTATTGTCAGTTAAGCTGCAGAAACAGGCGACCATTTACTTCGAAGTTCTTCTTCCATGAACAACTTTCGTTGGATATGGCTTATCTTCGAAGACCGGGCTCATACGCATAGATCCATGATTCGTCGTCTGTGATGATGTTATAAACGACGCGTCGTTTGAAGTAGAGGTGGGCGCGTGTCGTGCCGTGAGTAGTGCGTGTTCGTGCTTTCTCGAAAAACGCCGTGTTTGTGCGTGTCGTGCCGGAATGCATTTTTGGCCGTGCGTGATCGTGTTTTTTTGTTCGACACGGTTTTGCACGACACGACTAAACACGATCTGCACTATGTGACACTATCGTGCTAAATTTTTGGTCTCCCTTTAGAAGTCGTGCAAGATACCTTACTAAACACGAACATCGAACAAGAATATAAAACCGACCAAAATACTCCTAAAATTATTTGCTTCGTTTTTGTAGTACCAGACTTATTTTGATTTTGTTATGGAGAGGCCAGAGAATGAGTGAAAAAAGATGATGTTTGTTTGTCATTTTTTTGTTCATGAGAGAAGCAAATATGAAAACTACTCTGAGGGTTAACGCAATATATATTCTTTGGATGATATTGAAAAACGTCCTCTTCCCGAATTGAGAAAACTGATTGACTGCCCAAAAAACGTTGTAAGATATTTTAAACACTCGGAGCTAAACAACAAATGGTCGAAAATGTTAAAACAAGATATAAGAACACGTTGGAATTCAACATATATTATGCTTGAGAGCATATACCAAGTCCAGAATGAGATTAAAAGTATTTTGCAAGAAAGGCCAGAGAATGAGTGAAAAAAGATGATGTTTGTTTGTCATTTTTTTGTTCATGAGAGAAGCAAATATGAAAACTACTCTGAGGGTTAACGCAATATATATTCTTTGGATGATATTGAAAAACGTCCTCTTCCCGAATTGAGAAAACTGATTGACTGCCCAAAAAACGTTGTAAGATATTTTAAACACTCGGAGCTAAACAACAAATGGTCGAAAATGTTAAAACAAGATATAAGAACACGTTGGAATTCAACATATATTATGCTTGAGAGCATATACCAAGTCCAGAATGAGATTAAAAGTATTTTGCAAGAAAAGAATGAGTTGGATCGTATATCTGACTTCAAGTTTTCATTTCTAGAATTTCTATTGGGTTTTCATAAAATATTAAAATATTGTCCCGATACATTAAGCTCGGAAAAATATGCACATTTTTGCCCTTTGGTCTAAAAAACTTTTGAGAGTATGCTCAATTGATACCATTAATTCATGAAAGATTTGAAAGCTGAAACTAAACAATCATTGCTTAAACGCTTTGTACCAACAATGACACATCTAATAGGGACGTTTTCATTTCCGTCGTTTAAGAAGATGCTTTTTTATTAGCTAATGTAAAAGCAGTGTTACTTGATATACAAAGTGAGAACATATGATGAGCAGGAAATTACAATGCCACATTTACACTGTGCAACAAAATGGAGATGAAAGTCTGGGACACGGAAAATTCCTCTTGGGGATGAAAGGCATTGGTGAGTATATTAAGAACTCCGAAGGCCAGATCCGCCTTGAATCGAACTTCCGTGTTATGGCGTGATGAAGTTTTTGCTAGAGACCATGTAAGCCGTCAAGAATTAGCGTTATATATTTGTTCACTGTTGCTCTAGCTTATTTTTGAGATGACATGTCTTTAGTCGAATCGAATGAGGATTATTTTCGTAGAGCACCTCGACCTTCTAACTCGCTTCCGTCAATGTCCTTTTCGTCCTTTATTTTAAGAACCGCTATAAAAATACCACTAGATGACGTTTTTCAGCTTCGAAATGTTCTGCAAAAATGTCGCTCAGAAAATTTTAGGTAGGGCTCTCATTGACAACTAATCGAGTTTGTCGCGTTTTATAGTCATTTTTGTTTGCTCAGAAAAAGACTGTGTTTTGTGTTTTTGTAAGTTCTGTAACGAATATACATATGAATATTTTTTAAAAACAAATAAATGTACACCTATGTATATCGATTTCTCCTTCTTTGTAATTTCGTGCGTGAGTGTGCGTGCCTTCTCGAAAAACGCCGTGTTTGTGCGTGAATGTGCATAAAAATTTTGGTCCGTGTTCGTGCCTAATTTTTTAGGCACGCGCCCATCTCTAGTTTGAAGCACCCCAATCGACAAGAGCCTTTTTGAGCGATATCAAATGTTAGTTGGTGGAAGAAATGCCCAAGGATGCCTCTATCTAACGGTAAATAACATGGCGATCTTGCTTTATTCTTTCACGCACAGCTTAATTTTTTCTGGCACAACGGCCGTTTTTGGGCTTCCCTCACCACATTCGTTTTTAGCGAGTGTCGGCTACGATTGATTTGATTAAACCAGTTTTCCATAGTGCTATAAGATGGTCATTTATCGACATACAATGATTTAATTTGATTGATGCACGTCGAAAGTTGTGAAAAATTATCGGACGAAAATGTTCACAAGTAAATTCAATTTTTCTGCAAAGTGATTTTTTTAACACAGTTAAAAAAACGTAACACATGGTCGAATGTCAAACTGTCCTGCGTACGTTTAGGCTAAAAACTGTCCAACTATCAAAAAAAGGTCAAATGGCGTCTGGCAACACTGCGTGTTGCTTAGGCCGAACATTTTTCTAGTTCTCCTCGTATCCAAAACGATGCATGAGTATAACTGCATTGGGCGACCTCCATGTTGAATACGATGCACATATTACTGGTGGTCAGTGTGCGTCAGCATTAGGTTCACTAATTTAAATCACTTAGAAGTGAGATCAACGTTAAACGGCCAAGAACATAATACTGAAGAATGAATGAATGCGTGGAGTTGAAATGTTTCATCATCAGACGGTATTCAACTTCTCCTCTTTTTTCAATCCTTTTAAATTTTGAGTAATTTTTTAATTTGTTGCCTGACAGCTCGCTGCCATATGAATTTAATTGAAGGTATACATTTGATAAATATGGTCCAATAAATATGCGTTGATTTATGCACGAACAGTCATCAGAAGTGGCATGTGAATAAAGTGACTTCCTAATGTAGAACATATGCAGCGAACAAGGTGAATGGAATCGTCCTCCTTCAAACACTTCAAAATTAATGAATTGTGAAAAGTCATAAATAAATAATGAGGATTCTGGCATACGAGTGGGTTTTGATTTAACTACTAATTTCAATAATTAGACTTGTTGTTGTAACAGTATTTTATATGTTTGTATGTTCTTTCTTTTGCTCAGTCTGGCTCTGGGTCTATATTCAGTTCTAGGAATGTGACTGTTTCCATGGGGAGTAAATATTTGAATATTCCAACATTTGAAATGAAACAAGCATAATACATACTTTTGTTTTTTAACAAAAAAATCTTAATTATGTGGCCGCCACTGTATTTAATAGTTCAGAATTGGCAGTTTAATTGGATTTAAATATGTATATAATTATTAGACATCGGATTTTGCATATTTGCATATTTGTTATTAATAAAGATACGAAAATTCTGATTGGACCAAAATTCGTTTTGAAGAAAACGGAATGCACATTTTTTTTTGCATATTTGCATATGCACAAAATATGCAAAAAATTCAAAATATGCAAAAATTATGCAAAATATGCAAGTAATTTTCTTGACGAAAATCGTCAAATTTAATTTGGAAAATCATCAAAAAGTTTTCTAAATGAAGTTTATTGCCGTTAAACGTCGATTTCTTAGCCACTAGAAGTTGAAAAGTAAGGTGAAAAAAATCTATTTTTAGAACATTTGATGTAGAGAATTTGTTTTTAATTTAATCACACCTCTTACTTTTATTTTACTTTACTTTATTTCGCTGTCCGCCCGAATTGTGCACACAGTGCCACGCACAGAACTTTTATTTCGTGTCATATGACATTGATAGATAGTGTAAACTACCTCTTAGTGAGGAGTAAAGTAAGAAGGTTTGCCTTGTAATTTTTTTAAGAAGTAACCCATTACTTTTCAGATTACTTTTAATGCGAAAAGAAGCTTGTTTACATTACCTTGTAATGGGTTAGGTAATGACTAGCGGTCCGAATTTTTGCTGGGTAGTTTCTGCTCGGCCAAAATTGTCTGGCAGAAAAACAAATCTTTCATATTTTACTAAAAACATATAACATATAAGAAAACATATACAGGGCTGTCATGAATATTTCCCTCGGAGTTTTCTGTACAGAAAATAATTTTAAAAAGTGAAATTCTTTTAAAATCAATATTAGATTCACTTAATTATGGCGCACTCTAGTCTAAATAAATAAATAAAAAATTGTGAAATTGGGGAAAGCAAACAAATTCCTCACGGAATTTTTATTCATGATTGCACTGATAACCATATCTCAATACCCTAAGGGTATTATGTCTTAGTGAATGAGTTTGCAACATGCAAAAGGAAACGAAATATACACATAGTTCCTTTTGATGATCTGCATAGATTCACACTTGTCCGTCTGCACATTTATTTTTGAAAACAAAGTACAGGTCACATTTATTGACCAATGCGCATAAAAATTGGAGATGAATTTTTTGGCCCTAGGCGATCCCTATTTATTTTGATAAGAATCGATTCAGATTTGGATAATGCTGCCATATATAAAGTATAATCTCGATAATTCGTACACCACAGGTTTCGGAGGTCTCCGAATTATCAAATTGTCCGGATTAACGAATAGTAAAGAAAATAAATAATTTTCTATGATTAAATCACTCGTGGAAGTTATATAATAATACTTTTTTAAACTGTACTTGCTAATACCGAACACTTAAATGAAATGTAGAAGTAAAAAGTGACATACGTGTAGAAAATACTGAGATATTTCTACTACTATTGGCATTGCCCGTATTCTTCCTTTCCTTACTTTTTACGTATTTACTATGCAACAAGACTCAATTTTCCCAAATTACAGCAAAAGCCTATCAGATTGTGAAAGTAGAGCTAGAAACATGAGGTTTTTAAAGTTTACATCAGGATGTAAGCAAAATAAGGAACAGTTGTGAAATTTCATCTTTTCTTCTTGGAAATTAAGATTCCTCGAAATCTTTGCCATTTAGGTGTATAGTACCTTTGGCAACTTTAATGACAATATTGCAGCGAATATTTTTCTTAATATATTTATTTATATCCTATACAAAAAGACTAAAGTGTCATAAAAGGTTTGTCCTTGTACACGATAATGTTTAATAAATGTTGTTGAATTTAATAATAATTGTTACAAATTATCGAGTACACGGACAGATATAAATTAATTAATTGTGTATACAAAATGGTTATGACTTTTCGACTGTGTTATCAAAATTGTTTTCCTGTAGCAGGAATGAATGAACTATATTTTTAGCATTCCAAATGCTTTTCTAGCCGAAATATGTGAGTGGTTTTGCCATGTTAAAGACAATTCCAAGGTTTTTGACTTATTTTACCACTACCACGCTATTGTGTGGTTTTTCTAAGTGATGTAATTTTGCACAAATCATTTGGTGTTCTTCATTTTACTTATTATTCATCGTTGATGGGTATCACAATAACCCATTTCTTTTCACCGAGTGAACATTTCCCAATTCTGCATTAAGTTGTTGTATGCGTACAATATAGATCGATATTATAAAATTATGTATTTTTAGTGCATTAAACTAAAACCATGCCATCAATATTAAAGCGGCAGTTAGAGCATTTTTCCAAAGAAGCTTTTTGACCACAAAGAACAAAAATTGCCCATTTATGTCTGTATATACTGAATAAAGGACTTAACACTATCACATACATATATTCAAATATAATATGTGGATATTTAAAACGTATATTTCTAATTATAGTTATATTCCAGAACCTGGAATCGTAAACGGTACTCTAGTATTTTCTCCCATTCTATGCTAAAAAAGTAACCTTATTCCAAAAACTAGAACAAATTGCGCTTTTATCTAAACAAAAATTGTTATGATTAACTCTAGCTCCTTTGTTTTTCTGCTAGACAATTTTGGCCGATTCGAAACTATCACCATATTTAAACACTTTGACTTTGACGTTTCTGATTAAGTTTTTTTTTTATTTTTTAATTTTTGTTGTTATTGTTATGCTGGGTTATTTGACATTTTCTCACCGCTTTAGAACGCTTTATGATGATTTTCCAAATTTAATTGACAATTTTCGTCAAAAAAACACTTGCATATTTAGCATATTTTGCATATTTTTTGCATGTTTTTGATATGAACGCAAATATCAAAAAATTGGCCCTCAAAACGCCTAGATCCAAAATTTGAGTCCAATCGGATAAGAAATAAAAAACATGCTAAAATCGGATGTCTAATAATTATAGTACACAAATTATATATAGTACACAATAAAACATCAAAGTATTAAGTGTGAGATATTTTCCACAAAAAAAGAGTTGAGCTTTCCAAATGTATAATTTCGGTCGGCCCGAACTTTTTATACCGTCAACCACGAGCTGTTAAGTCTATTTCAGTTTCTGTGTTGGTTCCTACCCATTGAGATTCCAAAATGCCAAGTTACATCAACTTTAGAAGGAAAATGTAGCAACACTTTTGAAAACAGCTCAAATGGGGCGTTATAGATTTTCTTTCTATCCTCTGACTACACACAATACTACATTGCAGCAATTTCGGTTCGAAAATTTGACAAAAAAAAACCTCGAAATACATAAAATTGGACAATACATAAAATTGGACAATACATAAAATTGGTTAGACTGGATAGTTTTTTGCGAGTAAAACTTGGTTTAGACTGTACACTTATACGATAATTAAGTTCATTATCCCGATTTGTTTGACATATATTGTATGAAAATGGCAACTGAAATCCACCGGATTTGGTATAAAAAGCATAGTCTAAATGGGGTACACGTTTTCTATCTTCTGAGAACACAAAAAAATGTGGCTAATAGTACGTTTATATATAACCGAATTTAACAACCCCACTGGGTTTTAAATGTCAATCCCATTGCATATACGTCAAACAAATCCTCATAGGGAAGGCTAACCCGACAAATCGTATAAAACTACTGGCTAAAACTTTCAAAATGTCGAAAATAGGTGGGTGACGTTTTATAGGGGCTATATGAAGACCCATACCGACAATTTTCTGGTGGAAAGTTTTATACTAAGGACATTTAAGCCATTTCGGTGCGATATTGAGGCCACAACCTTAAAAATTCCGAAAATCGGTAATACCAAATACCAAAAATGGGGAGGTACCGTTTTATTGGGTCTATTAACTCATGGACCTATATCAAACAACCTAGGAGTAATAGGAACTTCTATACCAAATTGCAAATCTTTACCTTAAATATTGCGATCTGTATCTTGATTTAAACAAACAGACGGACATGGCTATTTCTACTTAGAATTTTATGCTGATCAAGAATATATACTGGTGTGCGAAATAATAGAGCCATTGAAGTTAAGATTCGTGATTTCTGTACCCATAAATTGTTTTAGGCTGTTCTTAAATAACACCTACGATGTGTTAGAGTTGATAACAATCATTATTTACTTGTTTATTGGAGCAGAGGAGCTACAAAGGGTAATATTCCTTACAGGACCCACCATTTTTTGCTCTAAAACCATAAAAATATTTACTTTTTTAGACCCGTTTTTGATGTTTTCTTATTTTTGTAGTAGCTTAGGACATTTTCTTTACAGTCCCAATTATTACTGATATTTGCGATATATTGGAGGTCTGTATGGGGCATTATCTGTGATTCTGGGCCCATATGGGTTTTCAGGCCCATTAACTCCAGAAGGGGAGTTAAAATTTTTATTTTTGGAACAGGTTCATTTAAGAAAATAATGTTAGGAAGGAAAACTAAAGTTTTCAATATGATTTGGATGGTCAAATTTAAATTTCCTTAAGAAATTGTCTTATTTACCTAAAGTGGCTCTATTATTTCGCACACCTCTTTACAGGCTCTGCCCAGCCTAATACAAGGTAAACCCCCAAATTGGAAAAATGTTGACTGAATTCTATTTATGGGATAATGTACCACTATAAAAATGCAAATTGCGCCATCAAACACTTTTCAGATGTAATTTAGAAACGTTTAATGCATTGTAACTTCAGTGGCTCTATTATTTCGCACAACAGTGTATATGGTAAATTTCAAATATCCTTTACAATTCCATTGAAAAACAAGTAAGAAAAGCGTTAAGTTCGGTCGGGCCGAACTTTTCATACCCTCCACCACAAATTTCAGCCATTTCGGTGGATTTATGTGGCCACAACCTTCAAAATACCGAAATTCGGAAGGTACCGTTCTATGGTATATAAAATATATATCAACATGTGGACCTATATAAACATTTTATGGTAGAAATGTTTCTTAGCCTCTGGAAACACAAAATACAAAGTTACAACCGATTCTTTGGTCAAATGGGTCTAATACATTCAAAATATATTAAAATGACGCGTACTTTATATGGGGCCTTATATGGGGGCTATACCAAAACGTGGACCTATATAACCCAACTTTGGTAGGAATGTTTTCTGGCCTCTGAAGACACAAAATACAAAATTACAACCAATTCTGTGGTCAAATGGGTCTAATACATTCAAAATATATTAAAATGACGCGTACTTTATATGGGGCCTTATATGGGGGCTATACCAAAACGTGGACCTATATAACCCAACTTTGGTAGGAATATTTTTTGGCCTCTGGAGACACAAAGTACCAAAATACAACCAATTCGGTGGTAAAATGTGCCAAATATCTTAAAAATTCCTTAAAACGACGACGCGTCACGCGTCATTTTGTATGGGGGCTATACGAAAGCGTGGACCTACATAGCCCGCTTTCAATACCAAAAGTCCTACGTAAATATAACATATTTTCCCAAAATTTCATCAACCTACGTCAATCCGTTCGGACGCTAGAGTGATTTCCACAGACGGACAGACGGACGGACATGGCTATATCGATGTAGAATTGCACGCTGATCAAGAATATATATACTTTGTGGGGTCTACAATGATTATTTCGAGTAGTTACAAACGTAGTGACAAACTTAATATACCCCCATCCTATGGTGGAGGGTATAAAAATAATTTGTTTTTTGTGAAAATCGCGGATGTATTTTTGGTGCATCGGTTATGAAAAAATCGTGGTTTCATTCAAATCTGTTCGCTTTCACAAAATTGGATGCTGCGCTCAAAAGTTACGGGGGGTTTTATTACCTTATAAAGGAAAAATATTTAAAAATACCCTTTATGTTTTTATAAAAATATGTATAAAGACAAATTTTAAAGTAAACCAAACTCGGTAGGAAATAATTACCCCAAATGGGGTGGCCCCCTCATATTGGGGCTATAGCAAAACGAGAAAATACGTTGCTAATATTTCGCAAAACGGTTTTCTACCTACGGAGAACATAAAATATCAAAATGCAAACAAATAGATTGGTAAATGTGCTTGGAATCTTCAAAATATGTTATATTGGCCGGTACCGCTCAATGGGGGCTATACCTATACGCGAACAGATATTGACAATATTTTGTACATATCGCTCATTTACTCAAAGAGTGGCATAACTCAAAAACTGCGATTTCTGAGTTAGCAATTTCTATTTTTTCTACAACTTCTACTTTATCTTGTGTCAAATTTTCATGCTGATATCTCTAAAACTCAACGAGTTACAACTCATTTACTACGAGCTTCGCATAATTAAACATAACAGTTTTTTGAGTTTCAGAAGCACTAAAACATTTAGTTTTTGTGTAATAATCTTTTTAAGTTGGAAAGTCAAATTCCAATCGCCAACCTAAAAGGCGTTTTTCTCGAAAGTGGATTTTTTGACATGTGTCAGTCTTTGAGTAAATGAGCGATATGTTCTCCATCCACTGAAACCCCAATATACCAATTTGCAGCAAAATCGGTTGAAAAATGAACCTAATACGTAAAAACGGTCACCACCGATATGTGGGGGCTATCGGAAACCGCAGGTCTATGTGGCCCATATATATCCACATACGACCCTCAACTACAAGAAATATTTTTGGAAAATTTTAGTAACCTGCGTTTTTCACATTAAAAGTTATGAGTAAAGTTCCACTAAAGTGCCCATATTTCGCACTGTGCAACGCATCGAAAAATGTGAGACCAAAGTTTATAACTTGCATATTATTGTTGGAATATTATTTCAAAAATATATTTTTTGGTTTTGCTTATATTTACAGTGCGCGGCATAATTATTTTGACAAGTTTGAAAAAATGATGTGTATGGTTTTTTACCGGATTAGTCTTTTACAAAAATATGAAAAAATATTTTGGCTAATCGTTTACTAGAGTACTTAAAATTAGTAATAAATTTTATCGGTTCAAATGTACGCTGGCACTTTTGTAATGGAAATAAAATTTCACTGCCTGGCAAAAGTATTTTGACAAAAATGTTCTATTGATTTTTAGACCTCAACAATTAAAAATGTCTTATTTTTATTTTTGATCATTATCAGTTACGATAAAATTAATATATTTCACACACATCTGTACCATTATGCACCCATTTACCGATCGATATGTCAAGGATATAAGGATATTCAGGAGATTTATCATTAAACAACATTTTCGACGGTTTTCTCCCATTATATCGGAATATTTTGCGGATATCGACTTTTTATGATAGTAAGAAAATGGGGCCAATGACAGGTTTTCGAGGCAACAAATCACTGGGGCAAGCTAGACCTTCCAAATTTTGTACAGATGTTTATAATGGGCTTAGAAACTAATATGCCAAATTTGGTTCATATCGGTTCATATATACATATAGCTGCCGTATATAGCAATTGATGGACCGATTTAAAGCAATTGATGGACCAAACACGCAAATTCTGCCCAATTTTTATGCGATTTGGAAAATACCACGGAATTAGGACTACAAATAAGTTTGCCAAGTTATATTGAAATCGGTTCAGATTTTGATATTGCTCACATATATATTTTCGCCCGATTTTAGGTATTTGGTGCACCAATCCCGCTATGTATGTCCAATCTTGATGAAATTTGAAATGTGTGACGGATTTTGGTCTAGAAACATTTTTGGGAAATCATATTGAAATCGGTTCAGAATTGGATATAGCTCCCATATATATGTTCGCCCGATTTCAGGAAAATGATTGACCAAGCATGCAAATTCCATCAAATTACAATAAAATTTGGAAAATGTTACGGAATTCGGACTACAAATAAGTTTGTCAAGTTATATTGAAATCGGTTCAGATATAGAAATAGCTCCCCTATATACATATGTTCAAATTTCATGGTTTTGTCTGTGGTTTGTTATAAGTTAATAAAAAATTCCAAATTTAGTAAAAATCGGCTAAGATTCCGCCACAAAAGCCAAAGTTTGCGATATCTTTGAAATTATATATTATTATTATTATATACGTCTATTAAATTTTTCCGAAATCCAATTAGTAATATTAATGGGTTTCCGATTATTCGCCAACCAAAACATAAAAATGTCCATATTTTTAAGTATTACGACATCTGAAATCAGATTTTTATGAAAAGGCGCAGATAGGCGCAGCTAATTTTTTCACAAAATGATAGTACACATTAATACCTTTCACCACATATATATAATATCCTAGATCTACCTAGATCTCAAAAGTTATACTCCAGAGAACACATGGATAACAAAGCAAAATACTCCAAAAAAGACATAACATCTTAACTCAAAAATACATTTACCTCACATAACATTTTTATTATTTGTTAACACTATCTTATTTTACATACCCATTGAAGAGCTTTCCATGCTTAAAAAATATAAAAATGTTGAAATGTTCTTTTTGGCGCCTAAAATGCTTTCACTACTTATTTATAATGAATGTCGGAAAATGATGCATAAGAAAATATGTCACCATTGCCAGATCAGTATGTCGCTATGTGATGTTACCAGATTGATTTCTTTTTTTAATTTTAGTGATTCAGAGTGTTGGCAATCGATATCCGTTATTATTTTTTTCAAATTGTTCACTTCAAAAATTGACTTTTTGCCTCGAAAACTTGCTATTGGCCCCATCGTGCATAGTAGCAGTGTTCTGCAAATGAATACATAACACTTCGATCAGTTTACTACCATGTTGTTATGAAAAATCGTTCAAAGTGCCAATATATTCATTATAGTTCACAGCATTAACCATAAAAATTAAATTTCGCAGTATTTTAAATGGTGGATCAGACTGTTCTTATGCCTGGGAGCATTTGGGCGTGGAAATAGCACCAGAAGGACATTTATTTCACAAAGATACCCAACTTTTTGGCGTTTTTTTGACTTAAGCTAACTGAAAAGTGTATTTCAAGATGAATTAGGTTCAATTATATTTTTATCAGTCCACAATATGCTGTGCCACAATGATTGTGGGGGGTAAATGATTTTAATTGAAAATCTAATTGACATTTTTTGTAGGTATGCCTTATCAACCTTGTGGAATAGCAAAATATGAATTCAAATTAATTTATTTTCTAATGTCTAGAGGTCTTGTCTTAACAGATAACTTGTTTTGGCATGGAAATTGCTCATAAAATAAGTAAGATTCGATTTGTAATTCTGCTCTGTTTACCGGAGAGCAACGTCTGTAATTTCACATTTTCTGCCTAGATCGTACATATTTACAGCGTTTACAGTATTTAGATATTTATCCGTTACAAAATAAACAGATAACTGCAGCAATATCTAATCATTAGCTACATTTATCACCGAAACTCTCATTTTAAATTTCGTTACAACTTTTGACACCAACATTCCCTATTTTAATTTAAAATCCATGACTGTCAAGTACGTTTTTACTTAAATGTTAATAATTTAGCTAAATCAATTAATTTTGGTACCAAAAGGTACGATTAAGTACCAAAAGTAACATAATTGTGACGTGTCAAAATAATTATGCCGTTTTGCTTTTGCCTCCCTATTTAGACATGCGCCTACCTAATCAGGAATTAAGCTGGAATTTCTTTGATCAATTAATTTTTATTTAGCTGAGAGGTCAACGAAAACCCCTATGCTGTTAACATCCCGTTTTATGAATGCTGACAATAATTATATGCCTTTTAAGACAAACGTAGGTTTTGTCAAAATACTTATGCCGGGCACTGTAGCACTTACACAATGACACCCCCTAAAATATGCAATAGAAAAATATGTTACCTACCATTGGTTTAATGCGAAATATGGGAGAAAATTTTTTGGGAGTTATTCTACTATTTCGCTAAATTTCCATACAAAACATGAACTAGTTTGATAAAACGTTTACAAGGAAAGTAGTTTGTCATCGTCAAAGTATATTTGCTTTCTATGACAAGCAATAGACTTAAGAAATAGAGAGTAATATTGAAATTACAACCATTCCATAGGAATTACTAACATTCCTTTTATGTAAAAAATTTCAAAGAAAATCGCGGTTTAATGCGCGGAATTTTCAAAATATTTTTTTGCAGATTTTTCTATATTCAAGGTATCTATATAGTGGATGTATTCGAACGCGGAAGCACTCATTAGATCCGGCGCGTAAAAAAACTAAATTCACGCGGGGTTCAAGGCAAACTGTATGACAGTTGTAATTTTTAAAGCCAAAAAATTGTTTTTTTTTTAGAAAATTTACGCACTAAATTTTCGTCTTTGGACTCCTATTACTAGGAAGCTGTACAGAGCACACTAATGAGATATACACCAAACGACGTGGAATTAGGAGTTCTACAATTGTAAGAATTGTTTATGTTATTATCTGGTTGCGCCCTCTAATTATAAGAAAAATTCAAAAAACCCCGAAATCAAAACTTCAAAATGTCAGCATCGATTTTTGTGGGATGCAGTGTTTTAATCGAAAAACAAGTGAGCCAAGGCTATAGTCGGGTCGGAAAAGACTATGTGATACCCTACAGCACTACCCCTGTACATAAGCTTTTGACTGGTAAAATTCAAAATATTAAAATTGGGATACTTAGCGCCTTTGCTCCGAGTGTCTTCATTAATACAGGTCAATTTTGATAAAAAGCATTTAAGTGCATTGTCAGTACAACTCAAATGAAAAAAATGAGCCAAGGCTATAGTCGGGTCGGGGCTGACTATGTGATACCCTACACCACTACCACTGTGCATAAGCTTTTGACTGGGAAAATTCAAAATATTAAAATTGGGATAGCTTAGCGCCTTTGCTCTGAATGTCCTCATTAATACAGGTCAATTTTGTTGAAACGCATTTAAGAGCATCGTCAGAACAACTCAAATAAAAAAAATGGAAAAGTGGGATGTACGCCAACCATCAACAGGCTTCTTTCTCTGTGAGACCCTCATCAACCCCCAACATTTTGTAAGAAGCCGAACAAAATTCCGACCTGTAGTGTGATTGCACAAAACATGGAAGAAGGGATACATTACCGACTATTGCGATATCTCTGTTGTTTGACCACCTATGACAACCTACTTCACATCGTTGTAAAGGTGATATTTTCTACTGTCCTTGCCAGGTTTTGCTTTTGATATACCTCTTACAGAAATAAGTTTTTTTTCACATTCCGATCCCTGAATAATATCCGACCATTACCAAAATCAATAGGTTTTTTCCTCTGTGGGACCCCATTAACACCCAAAATATCGTTACGATCCAATCAAAATTGAGACGTGTAGCGTGATTACAAAAAAAATAAAAAAGGGATGTATTACCGACTATCGCGATATCTCCGTTATTTGGTCACCTACGCCAACCTACTTTGCATCGTTGTAAAGATGGGATTTTCTACTTTCATAGTCAGACTTTGTTTTTGGAAGGTCCCTAACCAAAGCTGTGCTATTCGCCATTATTATTAAAATCTCAAAATGAAAAGTTGGATTATATTAGCGGCTATTGCGATATCTTCGTTGTTTGACTACCTACGACAACCTACGTTACATCGTTGCAAATGTATACCCCATATAGATATACCCCATATAGAAGCGGAGATATTCGCTTTGAAATAAAATGTTGACGTTTTCTCCAAATATTTTTTTTCCATTCCGACACCCGAGTATTATCCGACCAACATCAAAATCAATAGGCTTCTTCTTCCGGGACCTTCATCAATGCCCAAAATGTGGTGACGATCGGATTAAAATTGCGACCTGTAGCGTGATTACAAGGTTTAGATGGACAGACGGACGGACACACATAGCCAGATCGACTCAGCTCGTCGATACATTCATGTTGGTATATATATGTATGGTATACGACGATTATTTCGATGCGTAACAAACTTTTTGGTCAAAACCAACTCATAATATACTCCCCACATAGTGGTGTAGGGTATAATCATACATTAGAACCATGTTGCCCATGGGCTATTCTTTAACTAATTCTTTGACCACATGGTTGAATGTGACGTGTTTTGGCCAGAAATCAAGAAAGAACACAAACGAACTTGTTTACTTCAACACATCTTTACAAATTTTTTGTATTACCACCAACACAGCTTCCATTATTTTTTATGGTCAATATTATGAGATCGTGGCTAAAACACTTCAATCAACAGAAATATATTCATATTTTATAAAATATATTTACAATTCTAGAGATTAATTAAATGGTAAACCTCAAATTTAACGATTGTAAAACATTTTGAATATTACCATATACTTTATAAGGTCTCCAACGAATATTTCGATGTGTTACAAACGGAATGAAAAATTTAGTTATACCCTCCATATTATGGTGGAGGGTATAAAAATGATAAAACAGGAAAAGATAGTAGATAGATTGCAGGTTCTGAAACAGAACAAATATCTGTACTTTTAAAATTTGCCAAATAGTTATAGCTCAAATGTAAATACATATTGAAAACATAAAATCGGTACATGTCGCATGGCATGTTATGATTTCGAAAATACTATCTAGAAAATAGTATGTAATGTAACCAAATTTTAAATAACTCATTGAAATTTACATACATACATACATACATATTCAATAATCTAACAATGATACCCCAGAAGAGACGTGGTGAAGCTGCATACAAATAGGCAATGCAGTAACAAATTAAAGTAGGAGGGCAAACTTAAATAGCAGACAAAAACAAAAAGGTAACTGGTTATAACAAATTATTTTATAATAAATATGATTGTGAAGGGATGTTTAGGCGGCATTGATGTGAGCACAAGTGTAACATCACACCACATGGTGTCTTTGTTAATTTAATACGCAGCAGGATAAGAGATCAGCGATTTGGTGTTCGTGTATTTCGTGCGGGAACAGGTCTTTAAATTCTGATCTTCTTACTAAGCGCATGATACCATCCGTATGCTTCGTCGAAACCCACAATCGTATTTATTCTTTTTGACAGCCATGGCATGGGAATTCAAAAGAGAGAAACGATTATGAATTTTAAAACGGTCATTAAATGAAACCACATACATTTGGATAATAAATAATTAAATCAGAGATATGTTATAAATTGATATGAAATACACTATTGCTTTTTTGTAAGTTGTACGACGGAGATTTTATAATCATTGGTACTATATTTCTTGTGAAAAAGCAAATTCTGATTTATCCACCTCGATGTAAGCAAACTTTTAATATGCTAGTTAAATTGGCTTTTACTTTTCAGTGATGAAAAACCGCTAAGGTAACGCTATGTTTGGTATTGGCACGACTATGTGTTATCCTACAATGTTATTATAAACGAACTTTGCTACACATTTGTGAGAAAGGTGTAAGAAGGAGGGGCATTAAATATTGGGACTATGCGGGGCCCATATCTTTGGGACTATTGTCTCCCCCGAAGATTACACTGTGCAACATTTTTAAAGTAATCGTGTGCAAAGGACTTCTACCGACGGTTTTTGTAAAAGCAAAGACAAACCCCTAGCTGGATTTTGTGTTTCAGGTCGTGTTTGGATTTTATTGCATCATGGCTCAATATTGACTTTTTAGAGCAAATCAATGTAATATTTCTGATACCAACTCGAATCTCGTTTAACCTCTGCTAATGGCAAACACTTTATCAAATTACTCCAAGGAGCAACCTGCGGTAAGCCTAGAAAATGCTGAGTTTTTAAAAGCGACGCGTCTTGAGTTAAATGTATGGGCAAAGAATGTCCATTAGGGTTATAACTTTTTTTGCAATTTTTGCAAATATCAAAAATACCACCGCACAGCCGTGTAGAGCATGAAAAACTACTATGAAATACGGCGTCATTTGTTCTCTATCGCGAAAAATGTATCCGCACCAAATGCATTGTAGTTCAGTAATGCATTATTTAATTTTATTTGTCATAATGGCATATACGCTTTTTGTAATAATTCATTTATAGTTTTAATCTAATTTAAAATCAATATCAAACCATTCTGGACCAACTTTGAATGGAATCGCGGCATTTTATAGCAATTAATGCACTTTTGACAATATTTCATTTTTTTTGTTTTTATACCCTCCACCATAGCACGATGGGGTCAATAGCAGGTTTTCGAGGCAAAAAGTCAATTTTTGAAGTGAGCAATTTGAAAAAAATAATAACGGATTTCGATTGCCAACACTCTGAATCACTAAAAATAAAAAAATAAATCAATCTGGTAACATCACATAGCGACATACTGATCTGGCAATGGTGACATATTTTCTTATGCATCATTTTCCGACATTCATTATAAATAAATAGTGAAAGCATTTTAGGCGCCAAAAAGAACATTTCAACATTTTTATATTTTTTAAACATGGAAAGCTCTTCAATGGGTATGTAAAATAAGATAGTGTTAACAAATAATAAAAATGTTATGTGAGGTAAATGTATTTTTGAGTTAAGATGTTATGTCTTTTTTGGAGTATTTTGCTTTGTTATCCATGTGTTCTCTGGAGTATAACTTTTGAGATCTAGGTAGATCTAGGATATTATATATATGTGGTGAAAGGTATTAATGTGTACTATCATTTTGTGAAAAAATTAGCTGCGCCTATCTGCGCCTTTTCATAAAAATCTGATTTCAGTTGTCGTAATACTTAAAAATATGGACATTTTTATGTTTTGGTTGGCGAATAATCGGAAACCCATTAATGTTACCAATTGGATTTCGGAAAAATTTAATAGACGTATATAATAATAATAATATATAATTTCAAAGATATCGCAAACTTTGGCTTTTGTGGCTGAATCTTAGCCGATTTTTACTAAATTTGGAACCGTTTTTTATTAACTTATAACAAACCACAGACAAAACCATGAAATTTGAACATATGTATATAGGGGAGCTATTTCTATATCTGAACCGATTTCAATATAACTTGACAAACTTATTTGTAGTCCGAATTCCGTAACATTTTCCAAATTTTATTGTAATTTGATGGAATTTGCGTGCTTGGTCAATCATTTTCCTGAAATCGGGCGAACATAAATATGGGAGCTATATCCAATTCTGAACCGATTTCAATATGATTTGCCAAAAATGTTTCTAGATCAAAATCAGTCACACATTTCAAATTTCATCAAGATTGGACATACATAGCAGGATTGGTGCACCAAATACCTAAAATCGGGCGAAAATATATATGGGAGCAATATCAAAATCTGAACCGATTTCAATATAACTTGGCAAACTTATTTGTAGTCCTAATTCCGTCGTATTTTCCAAATCGCATAAAAATTGGGCAGAATTTGCGTGTTTGGTCCATCAATTGCTTGAAATCGGGCGAACATATATACGGCAGCTATAGGTATATATGAACCGATATGAACCAAATTTGGCATATTAGTTTCTAAGCCCATTATAAATATCTGTACAAAATTTGGAAGGTCTAGCTTGCCCCAGTGATTTGTTGCCTCGAAAACCTGTCATTGGCCCCATCGTGCATAGGATGGGGGTATATTAAGTTTGTCACTACGTTTGTAACTACTCGAAATAATCATTGTAGACCCCACAAAGTATATATATTCTTGATCAGCGTGCAATTCTACATCGATATAGCCATGTCCGTCCGTCTGTCCGTCTGTCTGTCTGTCCGTCTGTCCGTCTGTGGAAATCACTCTAGCGTCCGAACGGATTGACGTAGGTTGATGAAATTTTGGGAAAATATGTTATATTTACGTAGGACTTTTGGTATTGAAAGCGGGCTATGTAGGTCCACGCTTTCGTATAGCCCCCATACAAAATGACGCGTGACGCGTCGTCGTTTTAAGGAATTTTTAAGATATTTGGCCCATTTTACCACCGAATTGGTTGTAATTTGGTACTTTGTGTCTCCAGAGGCCAAACAATATTCCTACCAAAGTTGGGTTATATAGGTCCACGTTTTGATATAGCCCCCATATAAGGCCCCATATAAAGTACGCGTCGTTTTAAGGAATTTTTAAGATATTTGGCCCATTTTACCACCGAATTGGTTGTAATTTGGTACTTTGTGTCTCCAGAGGCCAAAAAATATTTCTACCAAAGTTGGGTTATATAGGTCCACGTTTTGGTATAGCCCCCATATAAGGCCCCATATAAAGTACGCGTCATTTTAACATATTTTGAATGTATTAGACCCATTTGACCACAGAATTGGTTGTAATTTGGTATTTTGTGTCTTCAAAGGCCAGAAAACATTCTTACCAAAGTTGGGTTATATAAGTCCACGTTTTGGTATAGTCCCCACATTAGACCCCTTATAAAGTACGCGTCATTTTAATATATTTTGAATGTATTAGACCCATTTGACCAAAGAATCGGTTGCAACTTTGTATTTTGTGTTTCCAGAGGCTAAGAAACATTTCTACCATAAAATGTTTATATAGGTCCACGTGTTGATATAGCCCCCATAATACAAATCTCCCGATTTTCGATATTTTGAACGTTTTGGCCTCATTATCACACCGATATGGCTGAAATTTGGTATTTAGTCTTCTTTAGGCGTATAAAACTTTACCCCAGAAATTTGTAGGTATAGGTCCACGCCATCATATAGCCCCCATAGAACGGTACCTTCCGAATTACGGTATTTTGAAGGTAGTGGCCACATTAATCCACCGAAACGGCTGAAATTTGTGGTGGAGGGTATAAAAAGTTCGGCCCGACCGAACTTAACGCTTTTCTTACTTGTTCTTTATAAACTCTACCTATCGGCCAAGAGAATATGTGGTCATTTGCATCGATTTCCCGAAAGTTACAGTCTGTTTTTAATGACTTTGCCTTTGAGAATAGTATTTGTTTTCTATAAATATCACTGTGTGTAATTTTTTGAGTCATGTTTTATTAACCATATTCTGACTCCACAGTGTGATAGAACACAAAAAACGAGAAGACACGTGTCTCGCCGTTTTTCCCTATCTCATCAACTTTCGCGGTTATAGGCCTCCAAAGGTTTGAGGCTTTGATGTAGAAAGGGTCATTTAGTCAGGACTATATCTTCCAAACCGTTAGGAAATTTGAATTTATCTCAGAGGCAAAGTTGTAGCTCTTGTCTTAAAGAACAAAAATTGTGAACACATATAATCCATCAAACTTCATCTGCAAGGTCAAAATCGCCATGGTCCAATTTCTTTTAAAATGTTGTGTCAAGTTTTGTTATACAGCTGTCAAACCGATCAAATTTGAAGCAAACAACCAACAACAAAAATGTACCTCAGATATCAATAAACATCTTTCTAGAACATACGAACTATGTATAGACGATTCTTAAAGGTCAAAATAGCAAAACAATTTCGATTTTTATCCTCTTTTCTCGGCTTCTGCTCCATTGATACTAAACCTTTCAAAATTCAAGAAAACAATCAACCACAATATTGTAGCGATAAATTTGGTACAATTTGAATGTGGGTGAACCGATAGAAGTGGAATACTGAAATTCGGAATTGAGATTGCTATTGGAGTAGAGGATAGAGTTAGTTTTGGAATATCGCTCTTATGTGTACGAAAACTACTAAATTTGGTACAATTTGGGTTTGGGTGAACGGAAAGAGGTGGAATCCTGAAATTCGAAATTAGAGTGAAGGATTTAGTTGCTTTTGGAAATTAGTACTTATGTCCAAAATGCGATAGAATTTTGGGAAGATTACTGTTGGAGTGAAGGATTATAAATTTAGGTATTAACTTTACTGTTGGTGTTTTTAGAATGGAGATAAGAATAAGATTCCCGAAATTAGTGCTTATGCGTACGAAATGTACTAAATAGCACAGAATTTGTTCCAAATTGTTTTCGTGTCAAGGGGTAGAGCTGAAATTGTGAAATTCGGTATTAGGATAGCAGTTGGCGGTTAGAGTGGAGACAAGGAGGAGGTTTAGGAAATTCGTAATTATGTGTACGAAAAGTACTAAATACTACTCTAATTGGTTTTGGGGAACATATAAAGTTGTATATGAGTATAAGTATTAAGTATATAGTGCGGATGTTGGGATGTAATTTTTAATACTTATACGTATTATAAGTACTAAATTAAGTACCATTTGGGTGTTGCATTAAGGGAAATAGCTGTAATTTTATTAGGGTCAATGTTGGGGTTTAGACAAGGAGTTTCTGAAATGCATTCAAATTCTGAAATTAGGTTTGGAGGTCGCTGTGGGTTGACTTGACCTGACTTAAAAATTTATGAAATGTTTCTACATGTAAAGTGTAGAAATTTGAGCTAAGGTTTTGAAAGGATTTGAAAAATTGTACTGAATAGTGTACTAGTAGTATTATGTTAACGCGAACGTGGTTTCTAGATAATGCACTAAAATCAAATATTCAAACCTATATTTTCAACAACATTGTTTATTCCAAACGTTTTAATAGGTTCATTTCATTTCATTTTTACAAGAACAAAAAGGCCTAAATTGAAATGTCTTAAAACATTGTACTGTTATATAGGGAACCTGTCAAAGCGTGCACATTAAATAACATT
Source organism: Musca autumnalis (assembly GCF_047663935.1). NCBI lineage: Eukaryota > Metazoa > Arthropoda > Insecta > Diptera > Muscidae > Musca > Musca autumnalis. The sequence continues at coordinate 112,350,353 of NW_027411755.1, forward strand.
TGTTGAACCAAATTTTTCTACACTTTGATATCGCAAATTCCGAAATTACAACAAAATTATAACTAAACTATGGTAACGTTCTAATAAATCATGGACAGAAGTGGGAATTTTTTTAATTAAGGCTTGGACTTCTTGGACTTCTATGGCCATAGCGAACACCGTGATTGATGTGTAGGCATGAGGTACGGTCGTTTTTTTCGGAAATTCGATCTAAAGTGGTATAAACAGTATTTGAACTAAATATCAACCAAAATAGATGTTATTACAAATAAATTTTCAGTGTTCAACATTTCCATATTAAATATTGTTTATTTGTATTTTATTCCTTTTCCGCATACTAGTAGCGGCCATTTACTTACCGACTTCTCCATTGTTGCATGCAGCTGAAATGATACAGGTGACCACAAACTGTGTTATATAGCGTATTCTGCATTTGAATATCCTGAACAAATATTGACCGCTCATTTTTTACGTTGAAAAATTAAAAAAAGTCTTTGAAAAAGATTTTTTCAATCAGTATGAAAATCAAAACAATTTTGATTTTGAAAATGAAACTAATACATATACATATGTATATGATACAATAAGTAAGTAGCAGCAACATTTGTTTGAATATTTTGAAAAACATATATGAAATTTCAATACATTTTTAATTTGAATGTTTCCATATCATTCCACTTAATGGATAATAAATATATCGCAGAACTAAAAATCTTGTAAAAATGTTTGGACTTTAAGGAGGTTACATATCATGGATATGAAGAAGTCTTCATGGGAAATAGTTTTTTTAATGGCATAGAAGACATAAGCTGGGCTTACAGGGTCACCTGGTATTTGCATCATGGTTTAAGAAGTAAGGTGTTTGCATGAATGACAACAACTAGCAATGTTACAATAAAAACATGGTTTTATGAAAACCAAATTGCCAATGACAATATTTGAATACTAGCGGCGTTCAAAAATAGTTCTGAAAAAGTACAGGAAATAAAAAGGTTTAAAAAATTCGAATTTACTCTATACATAACGTCATGGTAGAATAAGAAAAGGTAGCAGCAATACACAGCTGACTGAACTGGGTTGTAACGTTAGTGTCAATTTTCATATGACATTTTATACATTTATTTCTATTTCGATGTACATTAGGGACATATATTTTTTGAGAAAAAAAATATATCATTCGGAAAAAACCATTTCCCAGAAAGACTTCTTCATATCAATGATATGTAACCTCCTCCAAGTTCGAACGATAAGCCGCGCAGTAAATCACCGCTTGTAGAGGCGATACAACGTTTGTTAATATGTGAGGAATTTTGTTAAAATTTAAACAAGTGAGCAATGGCTATAGTCGGGACGGGGCCGACCATGTGATACCCTACACCATTACCCCTGTGCATAAGCTTTTCACTGGTAAACATTTATTTTAGGGAACATAATCCGACTACCACCAAACATATTTTGGTTTTTAATCAAAAAAATATGCCTCTTTCTCTCTGGGACCCACATAAGCAACCAAAATTTTGTGACCATCCGATCAAAATTTCGACCTGTAGAATGGAAGAATTGGATGCATTATCGACTATTGTGGTATATCCCTTGTTTGGCCACCTTCGCCAACCTACTTTACACCAATGTACAGGTAATATTTTCTTCTTCCATTGACAGGCTTTGCCGTTGAAATAACCCTACTAGAAATCGAAATATTCACAAAGAATACAATTTAGAATTTGTCTCCACATGAGTTTTTCCCCATTCCGATCCTTAAATATTATCCGACTATCACCAAAATCAATAGGCATCTTCCTCTGTGGGGCCCCATCAACCCCCAAAAATTCGTGACTCTCCAATCAAAAGTCCAAACTGTAGCGTGATTACAAAAAATGGAAAAATTGGATATATTATATTTTATAATATATTTTGCGATATCTCGGTTGTTTGCCCACATACTCCAACATACTTTGCGTCAATGTAAAGAACATATTTTCTTCTTCCATTGGCGGGCTTTCCTTTTGGAATACTCCTACTAGAAGAGGAAATACTCTCATAAGAAAAAAAACGTTGACTTTTCTCCACATAAGCTTTTCGCTTATTCCGACTGCTGACTATTATCCGACCATCACCAAAATAAATAGGCTTCTTCCTCCGTGGGACCCGTATAAAATTCCAAAAACTTCGTGACGATCCGCGACCTGTATCGTGGTTACAAAAAATCGGAAAATGGGATGCATTAACGACTATTGCGATATCTCTGTTGTTTGAGCAGCTACGACAACCTACTTTACATCATTGTAAAGGTGATATTTTCTACTTCCCTTGCCAGGTTTTGCTTTTAATACACCTCTTAAATAAACAGAGATATTGGTTTTGAAATAAAACTTTGACCATTCTCCAAATAAGTTTTTGCCCATTCCGACCCCTTAATATTATCCGACCACCATTAAAATCAGTAGGCTTCTTCCTCTGTGGGACCCCCATTAACCCCCAAAACTTCGTGACGATCCGATCAAAATTGCGACCTGTGGCGTGATTACAAAAAAATCGGAAAATGCGATGCATTATCGGCTATTGCCATATCTCTGCTATTTTTCCACCTACGACAACCTACTTTACATGGTTGTAAAGGTGATATTTTCTACTTTCCTTGCCAGGTTTTGCTTTTGATATACCTCTTAAAGAATCAGAGATATTGGCTTTGAAATAAAATGTTGACTTTTGTCCAAATAAGTTTTTTGCCCATTCCGACCCCTAAGTATTATCCGACCATCGCCAAAATCAATAGGCTTCTTCATCTGTGAGACCCCCATTAACCCTCAAATTTTCGTGACGATCCGATCAAAATTGCGACCTGTAGCGTGATTTCCAAACAAATAGAAAAATGGGATGTATTACCGACTATTGCGATATCTCCGTTATTTGGTTACCTACGCCGACCTAGTTTGCATCATTGTAAAGACGGGATCTTCTACTTTCATAGTCAGGCTTAGCTTTTGGAAAATTTTCAACCAAAGCTGTGATATTCGTCAATATAATTAAAATCGCAAAAATTAAAATTGGGGTTTTATTTGCTACTATTGTGATATCTTCGTTGTTTGATCACCTACGAGCACCTACTTTACATCATTCGAAAGGTGATATTTTCTGCTTTCATTGTCAGGTTTTGCTTTTGGTATACCCCATACAGAAGCTGATATATTCGCTTTGGAAAAAAACGTTGTCTTTTTATCCACCTAAGTTTTTTGCCCTTTCCGACCCCTAAATATTATCCGACCATCACCAAAATCAATAGGCTTCTTCCCCTCCGGGACCCCCATCAACATCCAAAATTTCGTGTCGATCCGATCAAAATTGCGACCTGTAGCGTGATTACAAGGTTTAGATGGACAGACGGACAGACGGACAGACGGACGGACGGACGGACTGACGGACGGACACACATAGCCAGATCGACTCAGCTCTTCGAGACATTCATTTTGATATATCTGAGTATGGGTCTACGACCATTATTTCGATGCGTTACAAACTTTTTGGCCAAAACCAACTTATAATACCCTCCCCACATAGTGGTGTAGGGTATAAAAACCCACATTGGACCGTAGTTTGGATAAGCCATTGGTTGCTTATATTGTAAGTGAAAATACATTAGAGGTATACGGCTATGATCAAATGAAAATGTAGGTGTCATATGGGCTCTCACATGCACAATTTGGTGTGGTCCAAAAAACTACAGTGATGGGACTAACTCCTACTTTGGTGGCATTTACGGAATAAACCATAGAAATTGACATAAATGACTATATCGTAACTGGGTTCGTTATGGTCATGCATGATACAACTATTTATGTCAATTTCTATGGTTTATTTCGTAAATGCCACCAAAGTAGGAGTTAGTCCCATCATTGTAGTTTTTTGGACCACACCAAATTGTGCATGTGAGAGCCCATATGACACCTATATTTTCATTTGACCATAGCCGTAGACCTCTAATGTATTTTCACTTACAATATAATGGCTTATCCAAACTACGGAATTTAAGTTGAAAGTACAAAAAATACGCAATTTGGGCAGGTCCAATGTGGGTTTTTTATATTCCAAATATATATGCACCACAAATATTTCAAAAGCATTATGAATGGAACGCACAACTTCTTCTGTATGAATTCACAACGAAAAACCATCAATATGATATTTACAGTATCCAATCACAACGACAATCTGTATGAAAATTGGAAAATATGGCCCTAAAACATATATATCAAAAACAAGTGCTGCTAAGAATGTTATATGATATGGCTACAGATTTCGTTTATTCAGAGACCCATAATGAAATTTCATTTGGAACATTTCTTTCTTTAACAATATTCCCAAAAAGTAAAAGATTTTGCTAGATTTTGGTCCAGTATGGAATTATGTAAAATTAACAGTCCAAAATTAAAACATATAATTTCATCCTAATATATATAAATTTGTAATCTAATTATTTTAAGGAAATAGTATACATAGATATATGGTTTATTTTGAAACTCATAGTGAAATTTTGTGTAGAATTTTTCATCCTTTGACACTTTTCACCTATAACCAAGTTTCATATTACTTCCATGCACCAACTCGAAAAAAGAAGGAAAAATTTTTCATCAAAAAAATTGGGAAATATTTTCATGTTTTTTCAGCAAAATTGATACTGATATTTTCATCCTATAAGATGTAAATAGACATTTCATTTCTTTGGTGACCCATAGTGAAATTTGACGAAGAATATTTTTGTCTCTGACATCATCTCTCTAAAATTATGTTTTGTGGGACAATTTTGAATAAACTCAGATGAAGTCCGACTTTAATCCTAAAACGTGTTTTTCATTTTTAGAGATTCATGGCGATTAGACAAGAGACCTATAGTAAAATTTTATGGCGAACAATTTTGTAGAATATTTGGATTTGATACAATCACATTTCTAAAGAGTTTTTGAAAGATTTTTGAAAAAAGGACAAAAAAGACCCCTTTGATGAACCGCATGAGGGTTAAAATTTTTAACAAAAATATTGCCCACATACTCTTCCGTAAAGTTGCCAAAGACACTACCCAGCAAAAATCCTCATTACAAACCTCCTTTCCCACCCATTATTTTAACAAGGGCATGTTGCGCGAAATATCTGGTTATTTTGTAACCACTGAAATAAGTAGTCAGAATGTACTTAGTATCTACTTATTTCAGTGGTTACCATCTACTTTGTTCAGTGGTTACAAAATAACCAGATATTTCGCGCAATATGCGCTTGTAAATATAATGGGTGGGAAAGGAGGTTTGTAATGAGGATTTTTGCTGGGTACATACCTGAAATGCAAGGATTCAAAGATATATTAACTCGAATATTTCGAAAAAATTAAAAATGGGCGGAACTTGCCCCGCATATTTTGGTTACTTTCCGACGTAAACTTTTAAATCGCCGATACACGTGTCTCATATTTTTAGCTATACTTTCATAATCTACTCGATTTTTCCTATCATTTTGAAAAAAACTTGAATTTTGTTGCACAGTGTTATTAGACGAAGGTGATTCTTCTTCTAATGCATGTTCTGAGGCAATGGAAAATAATCGTTGCTAATTGTTTCATCGTGTGACATTAAGAAACTAATGAATGTTCTCTTCACTTAATTAAAAGCCACAAACACATATTGTTTTTTATACAACATCTATTAAGACACATTTTTTAAAAAATTTAATAAAAATTACATTCAGAACATCGGTGGCGTTGTTTTTTTTTTTTTTTTGGGATAGTTGTTGCAACTTTTCGTTGAGGTTGCCTAAGAAAAACTTCTCATTGAAGTTCTTTCGGTGGTCACTCTTATACAGCGGGTATCACTGAAAATTATGCAACCTGAAATAAAAAATTTAATCGTTGATAACTCCGCAACGAGTTGAGATATTTTTAACAATTCAAAATACAATTTTAATGTTGTCTTTAAGATCACATAGAAAAACATTTTATTTACAGTATCGTTTTTTTACAGGAAAACAAAAAATGGGCATCTTTAAATTGAGCATTGGAAATGTTGCACCACAATAATCGGTTAATAATTTCCAAATTGTTGGCTTTTTATTCCATTTTAATTGGTTCCCTATCGTTTTCAGTAGTTATTATATCATTGATTCTGACAGAATGAATGATATCCTAACGTAATTTTGGCATGATTGTAATTACTGTCCCTTTGTAGGCAATTTGGCTAATATGAAGTTATTTTGAAGTTATTTTCTAAAAAAAGACTATGAAAAATCATTAACGTTTATGTCTAGAGTACATACAAACAATTTAATGATATATGGAAAGTCCTGTATCAGCCAGGATTGTCCCATATTAGATTAGTCTTTAACGGTATTGCCCTGATAGTGGAAAAAATCAGGACATAGACAAAAGTTTTTGTACTTTTCTTTGAAAATAGTTTTTAGAAACATTATTAACAAGGTCGAGTTCATGTTTACTTATATAATATCAAAAATTTTAACACCCATTATCCATTCAAACCCAAACTAAATTAAAAATTACATTTATAAAAAAATTGAAAAGTTTTTATTCCAAACGATTGTTTTTGGCATGTTCCAAGGCATATATATATATATATATATATATATATATATATATATATATATATATATAAAAGTAGAAGTGACAATCAGCTGTATTCTTACTTTTTTTGTATATTTAGTTTTCAAAATGTAATAGGGTCTTCTAAAGAAATTTGAAATTTGCTACCATAAAATACTGATTTTCATCCTATACGTGTAATAAAAATGCCCTACGACAGTTCTGAATGTTTATATTTACATTTTGATTCAAATTTGTTCTCTTTTAGAGGATTTTCAAAGTGTATTTACGTTTTTCCTGAGAAAATTTTTGGAACGACCCTATTATTCAATATTTTCTTTGACAATTAATTTTCAATAACAACAATGTTGTTTTTGTAAATTTGTTAGTTGTTGTAATTCATGCACATACCTTATATGAATTTGCCTTGGCATGTTCTATAAATATGTAACAAAAAACAAAAAAAAAACATCGACATGTAGCAAATATTACCAAATATATTGTTTCGCTCTCTTTCTGGAAACCTGTACTAAACAGCACTATTTTGCAGGTTCTAGAACACAACTAATGCTTGTCAAAATATACGCACTTTCGACTGCAAAAACATACAATTCAAACATAGAATACAATTCGAATTCGAAATATGTACTGGCAAGGAAGTTATTGAGAGGAAATTGACTTAAATTGATGAAGATTTATCAAACACGCATGAAGCGTACATACATATAAGCAACGTAATAAAATTAATGGTTTTTATCTCATTACCAATAATGATAGACGTTCAGTTAGTAAAATATGAATCAGTATTAAATGGTGCAAGTATGTAAATTCAGGAAAATATCATAACGATTGCTGATTGCCAATTTTCCCTACATTTTCACCTCATTTTTTATGAAATATGGTAGTTGACATTAGGGATGTTGATACAAATTATATTACGATTAACGCTTCGGAAGATTTTCGAACTAATCATTATAGAATAATACTCTAATTTCCCAGATTTTTTGAATTTACCTCGTACTACTAAAGATTGTTGAACGAATAACGAAACGAAAACACTTATAATACTCATAAAATTATCTACAATTTCTATAAGATGCAGAATGAACTCGAAAACAGTCTCATCTTTGCGCCAAAATCCAATTTATGAGTTAGCTTTGCAATCCTTATTCACTTCCAGCTTTAACAAATACCTACCAACAACAAATAAAAAACATTCACATAATTGAATATTGATTTCAATTCCTGGATTCCAGGTATCAACCAATGGTTTAGTACACAGCCAACCGTATATACATACATACAACAACACGTCCATTGACAACGGTTCGGTCGTTGCCGGCTCAAACGGATTAAGATCAACTCTAAAACCCCACTTGGTCAACAAGGCAAACAAATTGGATTGATAGAGGGAGGTGCAAAGGTAAACAGGAACAACGAATCGTGAAGATTTTTAGCCAAAAAATCACTCACACAAATTGTCATTGTTGCCTAATACAATGAAAGATGTGAGAAAATTGATATTGGTCGGACCTTAAATACCTTAAATAAAACTGGAAATTAACAAATAATTAACGTTATTTGTATAAGACTGGGATGAATCAGAGAGATCAAATTATGAAGGGATTTTAGCTAAATGCTAAGATTCTGGGAACCCAATAATCTTTGAAAATTAGACCAATGCTTTTAAATCACAGTTTATATATTAAACAGAAAGACGTACTAGAATGACAATTTCGTGTGAGAAAGCGAAGAAAAAAGTAATGAAAACAAGTAAAAAACATTAAGTTCGGCCCGACCGAACTTTTAATACCTTCCACCATAAAATATTCTTAACTAGAATGTTAGATTTATAAATTGTTCGACCACGGTCAAAAAAGGAAAAAAGTATCAATCGGCTTTGCCGACAGAGATAGGGTAAAAACCAAATTTCCTTTACAATTCCATTTGAAAAAATTAAAATTTTTTTGCGATTACATCTACGATTTTTGGTAAAATTCTGGTTTCAAATCTGTTCGCGTTCACAAAATTGGCCGATGCGCCCATAGGTTATTGCGGTTATCTTATAAAGAAAACTATTTTAAAATTTCTTTCTTCTTTGTATTGATAAAATGTATGCATATATGAATAACAGCATTCGATATCTATCCGAAGATGCACTATAATTTCTAAAATTTGTTTTTATTTTCGCGGAAATCCAAAAATTTTAAATAAAAAATCTGCAAATCTAAATTATTCTACCTCAGAGTCCGTATAAACCTCTAAAAATAAATTAAAAATACGTACAGAATCTAGACAATGCACATAGGTTTCAATCAGGAAATTTTTGGCCAAAACCCTATTTTTGAAGTTTCGAAATTTAAATTTTTTTGCACAGAATAATAAAAAACGCATCAAGTCATCTGAAAATAATTAGTTTTTGTAAATAACGTTAGTATTCGTTGATTGGCGCAGTACCAAAGTTGTAAAAATAAAACAGACTTTGTGCTGTAAAATTTACAATTTTATATTTTTTAAATATACTTAAACTTAAAAAAAGTGTCCAAATATGTCCACCTCCAAATCGAATTTGAAAGATAGCAGGTGGTCTGTACTAATAAATTCAGAAGTCAAAACGTGCTCAAATTTGCCACTGTTAAAATAAAGTGGATTTCTCTATTTTAAGATGGGAGAATTTTTTGTAAATACCTGTTGTGACTGTACGTAGTATCCAATTGAAATAGAACGGTAATACCCACATCTATCAACCGATTTTCCTTAAAACTCATATTTAAGGGTTTCAGAGTGTAGAAAACAAGTATGTATAATTTTTTTGAAAATTTGTCAATTTTTTTGTGATGGCCCTTACATAAAAGTACCGTCAGATTTTAGATATTTTGTGGATTTTAGCGACACTTTATGACCGATTCGGCTGAAATTTGGTATTTCGACCTCTTGGAAGATATGAATCCTTCGTACCAAAAATGATTAACATAGGTCAATGTTTTGGTTAAGACCCCACACAACGGGACCCCACAATCACTTGTACATATGATTTAACTGCCTCTTTGGAGGCAAACATTTTGCTGGGATTGCTATCGAACACGATATCGTCTTCGAATGTTTCCCGATAGTTTTGCGGATTTTTTTCAAAAAACGACACACGAGAATGAATTGAAACGATTTATTCGTCGCTCAGATTGTGGCAGGAAAATCTTCGATTTCGAACAGTTTTTACGATATTGGCGAAAAACATTTTTAGTTGAGTTTCTTGATGTTTCTGTTACACGGAGAAAAAACACCTCTCTAACATATGTCCCAAACATATGTATGTATTTTGAAGCAAACATATATTTATTTGCAATCAGTCCCAAACATAACATATGTTTGGGTCCTGCAAACGAATATATGCTTGGGTGCAAACAAATTATATGTTTGGGTGCAAACAAATTAAACAAATTATATGTTTGGGTGCAAGCAAATTATTTGTTTGGGTGCAAACAAATACAAACCCAAAAGCAAAAAAAAAAAACACATGCACCAGTGGACGATTTTTATGCTCACTTGCTCTCAGTAAGCGCTCATTGCCTATCTCAAACATATACACACATTTATAAATGGTGGTGGTTTATTAAAAGTCATAGGAAAAAAACAAAAGCAACAACAGACACATAGGTACATACAAAATTCTAAAGAAATTCATAACGGACTTTAATAAAAGAAAAACTGAATGAAATAATTTATAAAAAGTAGCACTTTTAAAAAGAAAAAATTATATAGAAACATCGTTGAACGCTTCTCCTTAGTTGTGAAATAAAACACATTTTCCTCATCATCAGCGGGAAATCGGCATCTGGAATCAAATGATTATATAATGTAATAAATAGGTACATCCATATTTCAAATATACATACATATGTGTGTATGTAAATGCGATTTCTTCCTTGTCCAATAAAATATTTCCATTCACCTTTTTATTCAAATATAAGATGTATTGGGAATTTAATTTATTAAAAAGCATAATTTCTTTAAGAAAAGACAAAACACTGATTTATTCACTCACTTTACCGTCTTTACTCAACGCTTGTATTTAGAAAACTCTTCGCTTGCTACATTGGTTAACAACAACAAAGCACGAAACACACGTGTTTTGGCGCATGCACCACCAAAGCTTCTGCGTCTCCTATTACACCATACACATAGCTATTTATTATAAAACAGCATTCCGCCGCCGCGAGAGCCCTGTTGTTACTGTCTTTGACAAAAATCCTCTCTCCACCCATAAAAAATATGTTCTAACATGACATATGCTACAAAGTGTTGCAAACATATATTTGTTTGCAATCAATCCCAAACAAATATTTGTTTGGATCCAAACATATTTCTAACATATATTTTTCTGCGTGTATGTACCTTTTTCGTCTTTATTTCTTTGTTATGTTTGCTATTCGATATGTAACTGTTGATAAACATTGTTGTCTTGTATTTGGTAACCTACCCATATGTTGTCATTATCAACTCTTATTGTTTGTAGTATACGTAGCATTTATATCGAAATTATTTGAAACAAGTAAGAATGGCGTTAAGTTCGGCCGGGCCGACATTTTTGAAGTATAGGAACGTCTATGGAAGTATTAAACTCTTCTTATTGCAGTAAGTACATACATATGTATATCCCAACTGATAATACATTCTCCCTTCAAAGCAGCTCATATGACGCGCATCGTTGTTGTTTCCAAAACATGGACCAATTTTTACAATTTTCCGAATTTAGCTAAATACATAAAATTGGGCAATACCGGCTAGACCAAACCCTGGATATTCTGGATTTGGATAGTTAGCGAACATCGGGCGCACCGTTCTATGGAGGCTGCATAAAACGTTGACATGTACCGATAAATTTCTGGAGGAAAGTTTTGTAAATCCAGAGAAGACTAAATACCAAATTTCAGTTATTCCGGTTGAATAATGTTGCTAAAACTTTCAAAATACCAAAACTTGGAAGGCACAATGCCGGAAATTTTCAGGTGGAAAGTTTTATACCACCAACGGAGACTATGAGATATTGATGGCACAACCTTCAAAATACCGAAAATCGGGAGGTACCGAACATATATGAAGGCGTTGACCTATACCGAAAAATTTCAGGTGGTAAGTTTTATACCACCAACGTAGACTAACTGTGAAATGTCAGTCATTTCGGTGGGAATTTCAGGTTGAAAGTTTTGCACCCCCAGCTAAATAACAAATTTCAGCCATTTCGTTGGGATATTGGGGACGCGACCTTCACAATACCGAAAATCGGGAGGTACCTTTCTATGGGGGCTATATGAAGACGTGAACCTATGCCGACAAATTTCAGGAAAGTTTTGTACCTCCTGCATCCATCGGTGTTATAATGACGCTAAAACCTTCAAAATACCGAAAATCGGGAGGATCGTTCAATGCGGGCTACATCAAAACGTGGACCGATACCGATATATTTCTGGGGGAAAGTTTTGTAACCCCGAAAAAGACTAATTACGGTGTGATCCCAAGGCTTAAACATTCAAAATATCGCAAATCGGGAGGTATCATTCTATGTGAGCTATATCAAAACGTGGACTGATACCGACAAATCTCTGGGAGAAATTTTTGTAGCCCAAAGGAGGACTAAATACCAAATTTCAGCCATTTTGCAAGTTAAAACCTTCAAAATACCGAAAATCGGGAGATACCGTCCTATTGGGGATATATCAAAACGTGCACTTATATAAAAAATTTTTGGTAGAAATATTTTTTAGCCTCTGGACACACAAAATACCAAATTACAACCATTTCTGTGGTCAAATGGGACAAATATCTTAAAAATTCCTTAAAATGACGACGCGTAAGGCGTCACTTTGTGTTTTTCGATACCAAAAGTCTTACGTACATAGATTTTCCCAAAATTTCATCCACCTACTTCAATACGTTCGGACGCTAAAGTGATTTCCACAGACGGACAGACAGACATGGCTATATCGATGTAGAATTGCACGTTGATCAAGAATATATATAGTTTTTAGGGTCTAAAATTATTATTCCGAACGTAATGACAAACCTTAATATACCCCCATAGTATGATGGCGGGTATATACAAACAACATAAAAATATTTTTTGAAACAAAAAATTTTCGAAGTAAAGAATGTTTCTCGAAACAATTTTTTTTTTGAAGAAAAATGGTGGGTTTCTACTTGTTGCCCCGGTGAATGCTTGCTTGTATGTATACCAAAAGTTTGCAAAAGTAGTTTCAGGTTTGTTGTTTTTATAAACCTAACCTAACCTAAAATTGGTATTGGTAAAAAGAATGATACACCCATTATGGAAAATCTGGATGAAATAAATTAAAATTTCCTGAAAATGTCCATGGTCCGGATTTGCCTTCAATTACAGCATCTACGAAGTGTAACATTTTGAGGATTTTATCAACATTTTTGACAGAAGTACCCGTTATTTGACATTTAGGGTTCCCTGCAGTCAAGAAACTTCTCCATCAAAAATCGCAAATCGCTTCTAAACATTCCAAATTTTTCAAAACTAAGCTTTGTTTTTCCATTTATCGCGGTTCTTAAGGAGAAAAAACATAACAAACATGACTAATTTTCGAGAAAAATATGTATTTAAAAATACGAAAAAATTGTTATATTAAGCACGAGTTTCTGAAACAAAGGATTATTATTCTCGCATTAACTTAAGTTTAATATTTTAGTAGATTGTCTATGCTTCGTTTTTCTACTTATAACAATTCTTCTAAATTTCAATGGTTGCCACATGTTTTGGTTACAATATTGGGCAAAAAGAAGAAGGATTTCATTAAAGTTTTAGTTACTTTCCAAGCATATGCAAGAATCGCCACTAGTACCAAATTGAAGCCAAGGGTCTGTAGATTTCAAAACTGGTTAGGCTTTTTGCGAAATAAATTTGAGATATACATCATATGGGAGTATACCAAATCATGGGCCAATACTGAACATTTTTTGGGCGGAGGTTTACTATGAAATAAGAAATCCTGGCAGCGGATTACACCAAATTCGATTAAGCAACGTGTTGGTAACAGTAAAATACTTCAATTCAGTATGATTCGTTACATGGGAACCACGCAAAAACGTGGACCTAGGACTACAATATTTCTGTTAGTTTATTTTTATTTTATTGATAAAAATTTCAATTCGATATATTATCTAGAAGTATTTTTGTCACACTTTCCCATGTAATTGCCACCACTGTGCATAGAATGGTATCTTCCGATTTTCGTTATTTTGAAATTTGTGGCCTCAATATACCCACAAAAATGGCTTCGTGTAGGGTATAAAACTTTCCATCTGAAATTTGTCGGTAGAGGCCCATATATTTTTATAGACCCCATATAACGGAATAACCCAATTATTTGTTTTTTGAAGGTTGAAATTTGGTATTTAGTCTTCTTTGGGGTATACAACTTTCCACTAGAAATTTGTCGGAATGGTACCTCCAGATTATCAGTAATTTGCGGGTTTTAGTCAAATTATTCAACTGGAGTAAATGAAATGTCGTATATAGTTTTGCCAGGGTGGGTACAAAACATTATAACATGTACAAACATATCTTGCAAAAAACCAGACAGTATAGACATGTATACTAGGCCGGGGCGATTTGTATGGAAGGAAAAAAACCTTAATGGGCCCTTTGCGTTTCTTATTCCTGAGATTGATTGAAATGAGCAAAAAAGTCCACTAGACCATAGGTCTACGGTGAAAATCGAGCCTCCCGATTTTGAGTTTAAGTTTTTTATCCACGTTTTTTGGACATTTTGGCATATAACAGCCAAACCATTGAGAATTTCGATCCAACACAAACACAAAAATTGTAGCCAAGAGAGTAATTAATAACTCTATATTACATCACAAAAGCATTGGAATGCTCCTTTAGGCAGTTTTGGCCTTGAGAATGTGCAAACTTTTCGGAAAATGTCGATAAATGACACTGTGCTACAAAAGTTTTTTGTGGGGTTTTTCAGACTTAAACCAATATAACTTAGCCATTTGTTAACCGATTTAAAAAATAATATCTTGTTCGAAAGATATTATTCACCCCATTAAAAGGAAGAAGGATCAATAGAAATCCGTTGTGAAAAAAAGAAGATATCGGCCTTTTTGTAGAAAATTAAATTATGTTGAAACTGAGGTATGGGGTATTGTAACTCGCGAATTGTTGTAATATACCATAACTTTTGAACGCATTTAGGTAAAATAAAGTGTTGTAGCACGATTCACCGATGGATTTCTTAAAATTATAATTTGAGTGGAAGCTGTGGTCATATTAATGTTAAAAAAAATAGTTGAAGGAAACGAAACCCGTGAAACGTATCGTAATAGTTGGATGCGTGGGACTTTGGTAGAGTCCTAATTTTTAATGTATCTCTTAGGTCTATCAGCTCAACTCGAAAGAGAATTAATTCAGTATCACTATAAATGACCTTCGCCTTATTAAGGCAAAAATGAAAAAAAGGAAACGAGTTTTTTTAATCAATTTTCAATTAGTGGCTTTAAGTTTCTAATGTATGATTTTTTAATATAACCACTGCATCAATCTCAAACGGATGCTGACATTTCGAAGACTAAAAAATTGGGTTTCTTGAATTTTTGCTCTAATCGGGAGGCGCAACTGTACTCGTCTAAAAACTGATTATGACATTGTAGTACTCGCGATTACGCATTTTTTGATGTATAACTCGGGCGTGTAGCCTTCAAAGGTTCAAAACAATCTCAGCTTAAGGTCGAAATTTTTGTGATGCTACATCCACGGTTCTTGATGGATCGCAATGAAACGACATCAAATGATGTATTTTTTAAAGGTTATCATCGAAATCGGATGCTCATAAAATGTTAATAAACTTCGTGGAAATTATGACCATCTAACTGTATTTTGCGCCCTAATATGCAACAGGAGCTACATTGTGGCCGCCAAATAAAATTTCACAAACTGTACACCAAATAAAAGGGATTGATTCGCTGTGTTGGAAAATCGGATGCGCATCATGTCATTTTCACTATTACTCGGTTTATATGCGTTTAAAATGTTGTAATATTCAATATAACATTATTTTAATGTTATGCCACATTTGGAATTCCTTGTGATTTAATATAATGTTCTAAAAATATTCGCCAATAGGAAAACTATCAGCGAAAAATTTGTTGCAATGGAATATCTTCATTATTGCGTGAAATTTGGACGAAAATGACGAAGAACTCAAACATTTCTTCTTCAATCATTCCTATAAAACCAAAAAAATAAAATTGGAATAACATGATTTTTCGTCATAATTTCTTTTTATTTTTGCAAATAACATGAATACTATAGCTCCAAACTTCACGACTTAGGTTTCATTTTATTCCTCACAATGTCTGGATGCTGCTATATGTTTGTAAATATGTGAAATTATTTAACAATTTTATTTTTTCGCGAATCCATTGAAACTTTTTTAATTTTTTTGCATCATCGCAAAGGGTTCGAATGTAGTTAATGATAATAGGATATAACAGCTTACTATATTAAGCCCTGATTTTTTTAGAATTTTTTCTAATTAGCATAATTAAAATGGTCATATCTTTTGCGCGCAACGATCAAAGTTGGTAACGAAAACAAATTTGGAATGACGATTTTTTCTTAATCTATGTACCAAAAATCATAGATGTAGTATCAATTTTTTTTTTTTTTTTTTGAAATGGAAAAGACAATTTTAGACATTTTTCCTGATATGCCCGTTTGAAGTTGAAAATGTATGAAACCCAGATTTTCACTACATTTACCATTATAAAAAAATAAAACGAAGTGACCCAAATGAATTAAAGGCATTTTCGTTGTCCATGGTTCAAAACACAATAGAATTTTGCATCAGAACGCTTGAATATTGTCTGGTCAACTTTTGTAGCACAGTGCCATTTATCGACATTTGACTGTTATATGAGCCGCTCAGTGCACACTTCGACTAACTCCACTTTTTGAAAAATTTGAGATTTTAGTGTCAAAGCCTTTGATATCGCCATATCTATTTATGATTATAATATCTTTCCTGAATAATAAAGATGAGCACCTTTAAATAACAAGTTTTTATTGACCACTGAATAATATGCAATTTTTTTCAGTGCACACTTCGATTAACTCCACATTAAAATGTAGCTCTGCTCGCAACGTGCACATGCAATACTCTTTCGGCTTTTGTTGAAACCATAGATGGCCTTTAGAAAATTATGACGTATATAACATACATTTTTGACGTATATTACATACGTCGAAAACGTCGTAAACCTAGCCATGAAGAATGACGCTAACATAAAGCTAACATGAATTAATTACAAATATTGTTTTATAACCGAACTAGCAACATTAATTTTTATGTGAAACCTGTAATATATGTGTATAAAACTAAGTTTTTCGTTAAAAAAAAAAATTCAAAACCTAACTTTATTACTTTTTTCAGTGCACACTTCGATTAACTCCACCATTACCACAACATTACTAACGATTGTTTGTTGACTATTGTTTTTATTTTATTTTATATACCGTTAGATGAAAGCTATACCTGCTATTATGCATTCTACATTATATATTTGAATCCATATTATCAGGGGAATTTTAAAAAACAATATACATTTCATCATTGCTTTTCTCAACTTTTTGTTTTATGGAGTTAGTCGAAGTGTGCTCTGAACGCTTCATATGCCAAAATGTCCAAAAACGTGGATAAAAAAAACTTAAACTCAAAATCGGGAGGCTCGATTTTCACAGTTCAATCCCAAGAAAAAAAAACGCGAAGGGCCCATTAAGGTTTTCAAATTGCCCCGGCCTAATGTATTCCTTTTGGTATTGCAGCATTATAAGGATAGCACTCAATTAAAATTTGTTGAATATTTAAGTCACATTTGTCTTCCGCATTGGTTGTTAATTGGAATTTTGTGTTCCCGGGAAAAGTATCCATCTATATCCGGGTTTTAGTTTAGGCCTAATGAACCGGTTTTGGACAATTTTATTTGTTTCATGGTATTGTGTGTTGTCAGATGGTACAAAATCTCAATTTGGGAATTTATATATAATATTGGTCCATGTTTTTAAAGAACAACGATGACGACCCATGGGTTTTGATACATTTTCCTTCTGAAGTGGATGTAACATGGTATTTTGGAATCTCATTGCGTTGAAAACCTCAACGCAGAAATTTATCAATATAAATTGATTATCATCAGATATTGTGTTCCTACAAGGAATAAGCTTTAACGTGGAGGAAGGGATTATTACTTTCATAAAAGAAAGGAAACTAATTGTTGCTATTTTATTTACACTGTGATTTTGATGGTGGCAACCCTAGTATTCCCTTTATTAGCGCCATTCTATCACTGTCTTTTTTTGCAAAAAGAATGTAGCACAAAGAACATGGACACGGACCAATAATTGCTGCAAACGAAAAATTATCAATGATCCATTGAATTTTGGAGCGAAACAATTTCAACCGTTCGAAAATCTGGAGTTGGATTATCTGTTTTTCATGCAGTTGCTTATTTCCAAGCAGATGACCAACCACTGCTAATATAACCACTTATCTTCCCTGCCATGCTATAAATTGCCAATAATTCGATTTACACACAAGTTCAGATAATGGCTTTAATCATTGTTTGTTGCCAACATCGACCGACAACATCAAATTCAACCGCACTCTTTGCTCGGTGGGTTGTCGGTTATGTTACTTCGTCGATATCTAAATGACCCAAAACACTAAAATCTGCCTCAAAACAAACAAAGCTAAATAGGATTTTCTTAAAATATTAAACAATTGCTTTTAAATGGACTCCTCCATCTGTTCGTTGGTATAGCTGTGGCATGGCTCATGACGCTGAGAACCAGGATGATGGTGACGGTGGCACGTGTGAAGGCGATTACGTGTTGTAAATTTAAGTTTTATTACACGAAAAGCAGCAACAACGAATTTGAATCGGAATCCGCAACTGTTATTTGTTATTGGTGATGTATTGGATGCTGCGAAGTGAATATCGATTTGCTTGTAATTCTTGTAAATTGAAATTTTGCAAGGAAGTAGGTACCGCGGCTGGTTTCCGAAATTTAATGATAATCACGATTATGTTTATTTTTTGTATTCTTATTTGTTTAGCAAATCTAGGTGTACATTGGTTATTCAATTATGTGATACATAGTATGCATGTACTCGCTGCATAGTCCTTTTTATGATCGACTTTTGTGAAGATTGCATTTACTTCGAATATTTGTGTGTTTTATGAACAAAAAAGAAAACAAAAAATGTGGATTTACAGCACAGTGTCTTTAAACAATAAACCGTAAATGTGCTTGGATTCAAATTCTATGTTATATATTTCCTAAAAATGTTAACTGAGGAAACGGGAGGTACGTAAAAATATATACATGCAATTTTATTGTACACTGACTCTGCTTTAAAAAAAATAATAAGAATTCATTGAGTTCCAGTTTTCCTACAGGATTTATAGACTGATTTTTTTCTCATGACCTTGTGTCGATCACCCCATAACACAGCTCGTTCCTGTTGTTGTGGTGGCGGCTACTTTCCTGACCCCGCGGATACCTTCTTCTTCTGAAATGTCCGAACTTACTGTGTCGCTCTCTGCTAATGCATTCCTTTTTCAATATTTAAATGGAATAAAAGTTATTCTGGCTATTAATAGGCAAAAAGTCATTCATTCGTGCAACAGGAAATAATTTTTTGATTTTTTTTATTTCATTATATTTTTCAAAAAACAAAGTTTTCAAAGTGGCCTAAGCGGCGATTTCCACAACGGTTGTGTTGTTTTGCTGTTACTGTCGGATTCCGAGGTTGGGTTGTGGTTGGGTCAAGATAAAGCACATCCTGAGCTTATCCTCTTCCCCTTTTTACCCGTAGGTTGTTGCAGTGCCTTTGACCACAGATGTCAAGGAACCGAAATCTGTCTGAGAGACGAGGTGTGACCCGCAGGCAAGTCACTTTCCCTAGTTCGGATAAATATAGTATGACTCTTCATACCCCACCCAAATCCGAGGGTAGGGACGCGTTCGGGATGTAAACTTAATAACACCCGACTTGGTTCAAACTTTACACTTATATCAAGTTAGAAGATGTACTGTATTGTTAAATTCCTACTGTAACCTCACCAACAAATGGTCAAAAGTGTGACTTCACAGCTTAATGGTCGTTCGTGATCGTTTTTAATTTTTACCGCAGGTAGCCCAAGGAATCAATGGAAGAGTTTTCTGATATTTATGAGGGCAGCTTGAATCTATGGATGTGGACAAAATTTTAACTTTTGCAAATAAAATTTATAATGCAAACAAGTAAACAAAGGCTATATTAAGGACGGTGCTGACTATGTGATACACAACTACCCTGTGCTCCCAAGCTTTTTACGTATAAACTTCAATAATAATCGCCGATAACGAGTCATCGTTACTGAAAGGAACGTTTTTTTAAATTATTTTGTTGGTCAAACTGAGAAACAAACGCAAAAATATAATTTCAGAAGTGAACACTATTAATTCTGTTTTAATATCAAGAGATAGATAATGTAATAGAATGTGAAAATTGGCAGTATGTACATGACTTACATATGTCATTGACTTTGTCAGATTGTTTCTGATTCTCCATTCAACAGTGTGCAGGACGACATATTCCGAACCAGCAAATGAAATATATTCAGACTATATGTGTCATTCATATAAACATCGTTATAGTGGAGCGTACGAAAATGCCATTTGGCTGGTGTACGGGTTGGTGGAACACAACTATTTAATTGCTCCGCAACATCCTTCCACACCTCATCAAAAGTGGCTTTAGTTTCGCCAAAAAGTCTGACTCCACGAGCTACGTTTGGGTGGGCTTCCATTTTTTGAACCAGTATTTCAGATTGCTGTTTTATAGTATTGTTTGCCATTATAAGTACTCAAACACCAAAAAACATATCGTCTGCTCCGTCGGAAAAGGTCGTAAGTCCACTTTTTTTGGAAATCGCGTTTTTGTTACAGGATGATAGTACACGTCAAACCGCTTCGTATGATACAAAGAAAATGGTAGTATGTCGCGTTTTTCTATATGTTTTGCCCTTGTCGGAAAATGTCGTAAGTCCACAAAACGTACAAATTTGAGTACGAAAAGATCGTAAGTCCACAGGAAACTGTATACTTTAAAAGAATACTACAGCTAATGTAGTTCAGATATAATATTTAACGTCATCTATGGTTGGGGTACAATGTAAAGAACTAGCCTACACCTTTTGATGATAATCGGATGATATTTGGCGGAGCCTTTGGACCAAACTTTTGAACAAAAATGTGATAATTTTTATAATGCAACGAAAATTTACATTTGAAATCTATTTTCCACTATAAGCGAACTGATTATGAAAGATGGACTTCTGGCCTTTTCATTGATGCAAATTGGGATGCTGTATGTGTTCAAATACCTCATATATTGAAAAAATTGTAAAAAAAAACCAAGATTTTTACTGTTTTACTGTCGTATATCTTACTTAACTTTATTAACTGGCAATTTGCGGTTTCTCTATGGACATTTATTCACATAACGAGATTTGTTTGTATTCTGAATTGAATAAAGTAATACCTTCTAACCGACGGGTAAGTGCAATGTTTATATTATTAAATGATTCTAAAATAATAATTGATTGAAATGTTATTAAACTAAGAAGACATAATGGTTTTTGCTAACAAAGAGCAGTATGAATTTGGAATGGAATTAGACGATGGTGTCATGTGTCTAGTTTCCTATGGTTTTCACGGTGATTCTGAAAGCTCTGATGATAAACTTCCTAAGCCCAGGAAGACATTACAGCCGTCAATACCAAACATCCTAGAAGTAATAGAAACTTCTATACCAAATCACGAAGATCTATCTTTAAAATTGCGAGCTGTATCTTAATTTCAAAAGACGGACAGACGGTGATGGTAGAATTTTACTCTGATCAAGAATATATATAATTTATAGGGTCTCCGCTGAATATATCGATATGTTACAAACTGAATGACAAATTTAATTATACCCTCCATATTATAGTGGAGGTTATAAAAATCTTCAGAAATGTTGGTGTCGATATGCAATTTTAACATACCGCCAAATAACTGATGACTTGACACATGCCGACTGTGTCCACCTTCATAAAATGTATCTTATATACCTGATGAAACTATAGCTATCGATATGTTGCCTTCTAATCTAAACACTTGCTTTCCAATAAGACCAAAGCTTCCTTATGCATAACATCTTGTATTTCCATTGATTTGTATCATATTTAAGAAAGTGGGGGTGGTCGGGTCTTATTGCTAAAATATGTAGCCAGGATTGGGGAAACGGAATCGTTCGTAAGTTTTATATATGTATATAGCGCATTTCAAAAATAGGGCACAGGTGTAACCCGATCCTCCGAAATTCAACAAAATATATAGCTTACGTCCACCAAGGGACATCCCTGTGCATAATCTGAAAATTACATGGAATAAGTACTTAGGGTCGGAGATTCAACAACAGTTGCCTCGCAAATTAATTTTCTGGCCGAAATTTTCATAACTTTAGCAAAAAAGGTTTTTTTTTTTAAATAGGGCCTGCCTATTTTCACTCCGGTTGTTCCTTGTATATTCTCTGAAATTTCAAAAAAAAAAAAAACGGTTCAGCCGTTTAGAGTCTATGTGAAACATACAAACATACACACATTTTCTTTTATATATAAGATTTCACCCAAAAATTTTGATCCATTAAACCCGCTAATAATTATCTCATCACCATGTTAAATTGCAAGCTTATTCTTTGTCTTAAACTCAAATCATTTTTAAAATTTCGCTCCGATCGAAATATTACTGCGATCTACAGGACAGCTACAAAGTCGGGTAAAAATTGTGTGTTTGGTCCATTTCACACCTTTCGATCATAACCAACATCTAATTGGGTCACTTCTAGTCGGAACCCGACCTCTCCACAAAATTTCGGCCTGGAGTTTTATTATAATTGTTAATGAATGGACGTACTCACATAGCTAGATCGCTTTATCTCGTCAATATATGAAAAAATGGCAAGGGGAGGGGGTCTACGACGAATACTTCGCGATGTTACACGAATATTGGACAAAACAAACTTATACTATGTTTACATTTACGAAATCCACTCGATTTCAACTGTCAATTCCATTGCTCAAACGTCAAATGAAATCCAATCGATTTTAGATGAGTTTTCATTTGACGTATACGCAAAGGAATTGACAGTTGAAATCGAGTGGATTTCGTAAATGTAAACATAGTATTATAATACTCTTTCCACATTGTTTTGTAAAGTATAACTATTTTATTTTAAAAACGTCCGTAAATTGTAGGAAAAGGTCGTAAGTACCCACAAAAATACAAAACTGTACAAGGAAAAGGTCGTAAGTCCAAAGACATCCAATTATCTCCCAAAGTCGACGGAACTTTATCAAACAAAGTACAGGTATTGAAGCGGAATAAATAAACGAAGAATACTGCCTTTACCACCATAATAAAATTTTTAATACAGAAAGCGCTGGAATGTTTTTTCTTCCTCCTGAAAAGTTTATTGAGAGGGACTTACGACCTTTTCCGACGGAGCAGACGATATATAATATTAAACAAATTCTCTTAAAATAAATGAAAATGTTACTTACGTTTCAATTTCTCGTGTTTATTTACTTGTAAATATGCACGACGACAGCTAATTTGCTGTCGCCCGAAAATGAACTTTGTGGCGACAGAATTTTACGGCGTCAGGCGACTGTTGTCATCCGTAATCTAAAAATTGCAACTGGAGACGCGTCTCAACGCTTGTCGCAATGCGGAATAGACTCATTAAATAATTACTGTCGTGCTGTCGAAGCCAAGGTATTCTCATAAATGTGTATCGATTACGCCAACCTTCATCATTGTAAAGGTAGATTTTCTACGTTCATTGCCAGGATTTCCTATTGGAGTACCCCTTTTAGAAGCGGTGATATGAGCATAAAAATAAAACTTTTTCTCCACACAAGTTTTGCCCATTCCAACCCATGAATATTATCTGAACACCATCATCTAAATTTTCGTGACAGTCCGATACAAAATTTATCAAAGAGTGACACATCTCAAAAAATCCATTTTCGATAAAAACGGGTTTTAATTTGGAGATTGAAAATTGGCTTCCCAAATTAAAATGATTATTACACAAAAAATAAAATACCCGTATTTTGTAAACAGTTAGCCAGATATCAGTGCTAAAATTTTGTGCAAGATCAAGCATTTGAAGTGTTTTAGTGCTTCATTAACTCAAAAAATATATTTGTTGAATTATGCCAATCTCGTAGTAGATGAACTGTAACTCGTTGAATTTTAGAGATATCAGCATGAAAATTTGACACAATATAAAATAGAAGTCTTAGAAAAAATAGAAATTGCTAACTTAGAAAACGCATGTTTTGAGTTATGCCACTCTTTGGGTAAATGAGCGATATGGAGGGGCAGACGGACACACATAGCCAAACATTCATTTTGGTATAGTGTGTGTATTAGGGTTATGACTTTTTTACAACCTCATATCCCTGTATCATAGCGTGATGAGTTTTGCCATAAGATTACATAAAATCATAATTATAAGGTGATTCGGTGAAAAAACATCACGCACAAAACGATTTTAAAATTTGAATTTATCAAAATTATGGACAATTTTTTGAAGTCGCTGTAAGCAGATATACAATTGAAAATAAACTTTAGAGTCACATGAGATAATTAAACTGACATAATGTTTATTTCTCACTAATTTTCTTCAATTCTGAGAATCGTGAAAATTTCGTAAACGCTTTTATTTAAAGATATAATTTTTTAACAAAAAACAAAAAAATTTAAATTTTTTTCAAAGTGGTTTGTGCAAGACCTTTTTCAATATTTGAATGAAATAAACATTATTATAGCTATTAGTAGGCTTATATTTTTATTCATTCGTGCAACAAAAAATAATTTTTGAAATTTTTTTTTTCATTTCATACATTTTTTCAAAAAATTATATTTTTAAAATCGATTTGTGCGTGAACTTTTTTTATACTTCAATGGAATAAAAGATAGCGTAGTGATTATTAGGCAAAAGCTCATTCATTCCTGCTACAGGAAATCATTTTTGAGAAAAAATGTCAAAAAGTCATAACCCTAGTGTGTATACATTTTCCACACCGACAATAAAAAGCCAGTGTTCGTAAATAAACACTATGGTATCGTACCGTACCGTTCTGTACCGTACCAAGGTGGATAGGTACACTACGATAGCGTACCGCTCCGGAACACAAACACTAAAAAATATATTAGTGATACTGTACCGGAACACAACGATAATCGTAGTGTACCGCATGCCAGAGCACTAAAAATCGTAGTGCTCCGACTGCGGAACACTAGAAATCGTAGTGCACCACATGTTGGAACACTAAAAAATAACAAATGTATTATGGTTTTTTAGGAAAATGAAATATTTGGTTAAATAAAAATTAAGATAAACTGTTACATCCATGTATGTTTAAATTAGTTAAACAAGTTGCGAAATTTGGTCAAAAGTATTATAAGGTAATGCACCATATATAAATTTATTATGATTTCTGAGGAAATTAAATATTTTATATATTTTTTTAATAAATAAAAATTAGAAGAAAATGTGAAAAACATCTGATTTGGTTTTTGAACAATGGAGCACTAAAAATCTTGGTTTCCTACTATCGGATCACTAAAAACCGTTGTGTTCCGACTGCCGGATAATTAAAAATCGTAGCGTACCACGAGCCGAAACACTATAAATAACGTTAAGGTAATTGTCTGTTTATTATGATTTGTGAGGAAAATTAAATATTTTATGTTTTTAGGATAAATAAAAACTTATTAATAAATAAAAATTAGAAGAAAATGTGTAAAACATCTGATTTGATTTTTGGACAATGGATCACTAAAAATCGTAGTGTTCGACTGTGGAGCACTAAAAATCGTAGTGTTCCGACTGCCGGATCACTAAAAATCGTTGTGTTCCGACTGCCGGATAATTAAAAATCGTAGTGTACCACGTGCAAAATACTAAGGTAATGTACCACACATGAGTTTATTATGGTTTGTGAGGAAAATTTAATATTTTATGTTTTTTTTTTTTTTTAAATACAAATTAGGAAAAAATAGTAGAAAATGTGAGAAACACCTACAAGTACAATTTCCCTATTTACGGAAAATCCGCGTATTTCATTGATGAATATTGTTTCTTGTCAAAATATCAACAGGTACAATATCCCCAAAATAATAAGTGTGTTGTTATATTTATCCCGAAATCATAAAGCTGACTTTAAATGTATAATCCTACTTGCGAAAAATTCGCACATTCTCATTGAGTGATATTGTTTGTTTTACAAATATCAACAGGTATAATTTCCCCAAAATAATAAGTGACTTTAAACTTACAAGTCTCCTTGGGAAAATCCATATACTTTCTTCAACTGCATTCATTGAGGAATATTGTTTTCTTTTGTTCGCATTAAAAAAATTAAGTAATTCATGAAGATTAAAAGACAATTTTTTACGAAAATGTACATGTTTATGATAGTAAGTATTGTTATTCTAATATATACATACTGAGCGTCTAAATATGCAACCACAGTAACGTGTAATATTTTTGATTATATGTAACAGAAAATGTAATAAATAGTATTTTATAAAAATTTGTACCAAATACATTTTGTCATATTTTCTACTCGCATACTTCGGCGGCTCGTGGTACACTATGATTTCTATTGATCCGGTAGTCGGAACACTACGATTTTAAGTGCTCCGCAGTCGAACAATAAAATTTTTACTGCTCATTTGTCCAAAAACCACTCAGATGTTTTTCACATTTCCTACTAATTTTTATTTCTTAATTTGTATTTATTCAAAAAAAAAAAAAAAACAAATATTAAATTTTCTTCACAAATCATATTAAACTGATTGTGTGGTACATAACCTTAGTATTTTGAACGTGATACACTACGATTTTTAGTGATCCGACAGTCGGAACACTACGATTTTTAGTGCTCCGCAGTCGAACACTAGGATTTTTATTGAACCATTGTCCAAAAATCACTTCAGGCATTTTTCACGTGTTCTATTATATTTTATTTCTTAATTTGTATTTATTAAAAAAATCATAAAATATTTAATTTTCCTCACAAATCATAATATCCACAGTCAGAACACTACAATTTTTAGTGCACCGTTATACAGCAACCAAATCAATGTTATACAGCAACCAAATCAATGTACCAAAATGTTGTGCACTACGTCTATCGTTGTGCTTCGGAACAGTATCACTAAAATATTTTTTAGTGTTTGTGTTCCGGAACACTAACGCTAAAAATATTTTAGTGATACTGTGCTCGTACACTATGCGGTACACTATGTTAGTGTACTGCTTATTTTCGAACTCTGTATAAAACAGAACGTTTGCTTCTTAAATTAGAATTTTCAAAATATATACTCAAAAAACAAAACCCAACATACCAGTACTTAGAATTTTCTTACACACTTTTATTTGTAATTTAAATAACTACGAAAAATTTGTATATTGGGTAACTTGAAAAAGTGTTTATATTTTGAAGCAAAAACAATTACAAAATATGGATATACATATGTATTCCCAGTTGTTCAATAAATAGCAATTGTCTAGTTTGACATAGGCATGTAACTAGTTACTCATTGATCCTAGTTACTTTGCACCCAAAAGTGGCACACAAAATAGCCTATAGCCTAATTTTGTCACTGGAAATGGGCTTCCTTGCCTATCATGTCAATTCACTAGTTACGGGTAATGCGGCGTGTAATATATTGACTATTTTATAGACTACCGATGGATAGTGTAATATACAATGTTTCTCTCTTGTAATCTCTTTTCAACATTATTTGTTTTTTTTTTTTTTAAACAAAATAGAAAAAATTTTCTGTCATTTTGTTTGTTTATTCATAATTAAAAAACTTATTTATGGGTTTGTTGTGAAAAAAATGTAAGATGCACAAAAGAACGTGTTACCAGCTAAATCATAAGAAGGATGAATAATTTAAGAATAATATTTATAATATATGTATATGTGGTAAGTATTGATACATATCTTGTCACAATTCATTATCGCGACATTTCATTAAACTTTTATACATTTTATTTCAGGAACTTTTGAATGATCTGAAGGATCCAGGAGAAAAACATTGCAAGGATCAAATAAACATCAGTCGCTGTATCAAGTAGTCATACACTAGTTCCAGAATCAAGGATCAAGATCTGTATGTATACAAGATTATATTGTCATTTTGAAATATTTGCACTCCATGTATTAAAATAAAGTGTGGCTAATGCATATATTCATTAACCCATTTATCTGACTTCAAGTTACTAGTATTTTTGGCTATCATTTCTGACTACCGAATTGACTGGTTACTCGTATTGCACTGAGGAGACAATTGCCTTTCACACGACCATCGAATTGGGTGGTTACTGGTAATGCAGTGAGGGGACAATAGACCCCTTCCTATGACATCCCCATGTTAAATTCACCAGTCTATAACATTGCGAGTAGATTGGGTGGTAACTAGGGGTGTTTACCAGTAGCCAGCAAAATTGCTAGTTATTCCCTAGTTACCCGAACAACTGGGTTGTATGCCGAGGGCTGGCCCAGTTGTTCAAGAAGTGGCAATTGTCTACCTTGACATAATTATGTAACTAGTTACTCATTGATCCTAGTTACTTTACACCCAAAAATGGCACACAGAATATCCTATAGCTTGCTTTCGTCACTGGAAATGGGCTCCCCTGCCTATCAATTCCCTAGTTACAGGTAATGCGGAATGTAATATATTGACTATTTTATAGACTACTGATGGATAGTGTAATCGACAAAGTTTCTCTCTTCAAATCTCTTTTTGAAAACAAAATAGAAAAAATGTTTTGTCATTTTGCTTAGACTTTTTATTCATTAAAAAACGTATTTTGATGGGTTTGTTGTGCAAAAATTGAAGATGCAAAAAAAAGAACGTGTTACGAGCTAAATTATATAAAGGATCAATAATTTAAGATTAATGTTTATAATATATCTGTGGTAAGTATTGATAAATTTTTTGACACAATTCATTATTGCGTCATTTCATTAAACACTTACTAATTTTATTTCAAGGACTTTTGAATGATCTGAAGGACACACGGACCAAATAAACATAAGTCGCCAAGGACCAGCTAAACATAAGTCACTGTATCAAGTAGTCAAACGCAAGTTCCAGTGTCAAGGATCAAGATGAACTTATCATATCCATATGTAAACAATATTATAGTGTCCTTTGCAAAATTTTTGCACACCATGTAATAAAATAAAGTGTGGCTAATGCATATGTATATGCATTTACCCATTTATCTGACCTTAACTTACTAGTAATTTTGATTATCATTTCTGACTACCGAATTGACTGGTTACTGGTAATGCAATGAAGGGACAATTTGGTTTCCCAAGACTATCGAATTGAATAGTTGCTGGTAATGCAATGAAGAGACAATTGCCTTTCACACGACTATCAAATTGGGTGGTTACTGGTAATGCAGTGAGGGGACAATAGACCCCTTCCTATGACATCCCCATGTTAAATTCACCAGTCTATACCATTGCGAGTAGATTGGGTGGTAACTAGTTTTGTTTACCAGTAACCAGCAAAATTGCTAGTTATTCCTTAGTTGCCCTAACAACTGGGGGTCTACAATAGAGATGGTATTTACCGGGTATTTACCCGGTAAATACCCACACGGTGGGTAAATACCCATTGGTGGGTATTTATTTGGGTATTTAGTATATTGAATCGCTAATACAATATCTTAGACCCTATTTCTGGGTTTGGGTTATGAAATCGATTCAAAATGGATAGTTTTACAATACTTTAAACTAGTGGGTAAATACATGGGTAAATACCCGAGTATTTACCCAAGTGTTGGGTAAAAACTCATTAACTGCCGAACCACTTGACGTAGGCTGACAAAATTTGGCTCAAATCTTACTTATGTCAAGAGAATATCTAGCATTGAAAATGGGGTCTCTGGGTCCATGTTTTGATATAGCGCCCATATAGCCGTACCTCCCGATTTAAGGTATTTTTTCATCTATTAGCCACATTTTACAACCAAATTGGCTGTAATTTGGCACAGTGAGTCCTCAATGAGTATAAAATATCCTTGCAAACATTTGTCAACGTAGGTCCACGCTTTCTTATAGCCCCCATATATGGGTACCCCGATTTCGAGTATTTACCCAAAAGTGGGTAAAAACTCATTAACTGTCGAACCCCTTGACGTTGGCTCACAAAATTTGGCTCAAAACTTTCTTATATCAATAGTAATAAAGGTATTGAAAATGGAGTCCCTGGATCCATGTTTTGGTATGGTTTGGTATTTGGTTGTAAAATGTGGCTAATAGATGAAAAATACCTTAAATCGGGAGATACGGATATATGGGGGCTATATCAAAACATGGACCCAGAGACCCCATGTTCAGTACCAAAAGTTCATTTGACATAAGTAAGATTTATGCCAAGTTTTGTCAGCCTACGTCAAGTGGTTCGGCAGTTAAAGAGTTTTTACCCAACATTTGGGTAAATACTCGAAATCGGTGTACCCTTATATGGGGGCTATTAGAAAAATTTTTGCAAGGATATTTTCTACATATTGAGAACTCACTGTGCCAAATTGCAGCCACTATGATTGTACAATGAGGCAAATAGACAAAAAATACCTTAAATCGAGAGGTACGGTTATATGCGGGCTATATCAAAACATGGACCCAGAGACCCCATTTTCAATGCTAGATATTCTCTTGACATAAGTAAGATTTGAGCCAAATTTTGTCAGCCTACGTCAAGTGGTTCGGCAGTTAATGAGTTTTTACCCAACACTTGGGTAAATACTCGGGTATTTACCCATGTATTTACCCACTAGTTTAAAGTATTGTAAGACTATCCATTTTGAATCGATTTCATAACCGAAACCCAGAAATAGGGTCTAAGATGTTGTATTAGCGATTCAATATAGTAAATACCCAAATAAATACCCACAAATGGGTATTTACCCAATTTACCCAATTTACCGGGTATTTACCCACTGTCCATCTCTAGTCTACAACCATTATTTCGATGTGTTACAAACTTTTGAGTCAAAACCAATTTATAATACCCTCCCCACATAGTGTTAACAATTTTAAAACTTTTAGATTCTTGTCGGCTCTAGAACAATGTCGTGCTTTGATATTGTTAAAGTTACGAAGTTTTTCGGCAATTCACACACACACAATACCCGAACGCAACGAAAGAGCACACAAATGTTTTGATTTGTTTTTGTTTTGCAGCATGCGTGCATGCAACGTTACTAACACACTGTCAAAAGTTGAAAATATTGAGAATTTTGTGTGCCCCCTTCTTGGTCGGCTGTGCTCTAGAATGCATATATTGGTGCACACCTTTTCGTACCACTCCCACAAAAACTAAAATTGTTCGCTTTGCTGCAGATTGGCTTTGATGACGATGTGGCTTTGATAAAGATTCATTCATTCGTGAATCCAGTATTGGTTCTGTCCATAGGCTGAAGCCATGAATTTACGATGTCAGAAAAACAACAAAAAAAAAACATTAAGGGTTTTTATAAACCTCTACATAAAATATTCCGAACTTATATAGAATAATTAATTGTGTTCCAGAACCTGCAAAATAGTAAAATTTTTCCAATTTTTATTAAAAAACTTTTTCCGTATTCCGAAAAGTAGCAAAACTTACACTTCTGTTTAAACAAAATTGGCGCTGAATGACGTTCTCTTCTGCTATTTTTTCCACAAACATTTAGGTGAGAACGGGCGGTACCGTTATCTGGGTGCTATACCAAAACATGGACCTATGTTGACAGTTTTTGGTAGAGAAGTGTTGTGACCCCTAAGAACCATAAATGTCAAATTAAAGCTAGTTCAGTTAAAAATTTTAGCTAAAATCCTCAAAGTACCGAAAATCGGGAGGTACCGTTATGTGCGGGCTATACATAAACATGAACCTATGTTGACAATTTTTGGTCATGTGCACCACCAAATGTTATTTATTTTGTTACACTTAGTAATACTTATTACTTAGTAAGTACTTATTACTTAGTAAAGAGTAAAATAAGCAGTTTTGCCTTGTAAAATTTTACAAATAACCCATTATTTTTCATTTTCCATCACTTCTGAAATTCCTGACCCTGACACCCATGTTCATGACTCTCAAGTACGACCCGCCGTTCCGCCGACGAAGTACGTACGACTAATATCAGTTTTAGATATTTACCCACTTTTTAACTTCCCAACATAAATGATTTTAATCGTATAAAAAATGATAGTTTAGAAAATAGTAAAATTTTTTACATGGGATTTGTTTCAGTTGCATATGTTTTGTCTGTTTTAAGGCAATGAAACATTTATAATTGCAAAATATACCTAATTTTATTTTACTTTCAAAAAAAATATTTTAAATCAAATTTTCTAAAACGTGTAGTACTTTCAAAAATATCTGGTAAATATTTGCATTTTTCTGTCGTCTAGTGTAATACAAGTTTGTGGCCTATTATTCAACATCTGGTTTATCCATATTTTGGCTCGTTTATCTCATAGTCGGAAACAGCATTTAACCAGTGTTTATACGTAGATTCATAATATACATGGAACATTCTACGTTACAGAATGAGACAATTTTCTCAGATCTTGGATGGCGCCATTGTTTATATTTGTATATTTGCAAGTCATAGCGATTCCTGTGTATCTTTTTTCCTATTGGTTTAAAGATATATAAATGGGCGGAGTCAACAAATTCCACTCAAACACTTGCTTGTTTCCACTCAAACATTAAATAATTGTTTGGCAATTGAGTTCTTTGATTGTGAAGGACAAACACAACAGGAAGATATGACCTTCAACTCTTCTAAAATTATATTTTTTGTTATGTAAAAGGTAATGCAAGGATATGGCCGAGATATCTAAAATATTATCTGGTACACAGTAAAAGGATTTACATACATACATATGTGTGTTTCGTTGAATTTAAAATTTGCACACATTCGAACACCCAACTGCGAAAAATATAATAACAAAATATTTAATGCACTTTTGAAGTAAATGACCAAAGAGCGTGATAAAGTGATAAAATCGTAAAAGTAGTTACTGTTTTTTTAATTCCACAATATAATAAAAAACTCAAATAATGCACAGAAATTTAGCACTGATATCTGGTTAGGTTTCTGCTAAAGACCATAGGTACATGTAGTTATTTTACTTTCTGTGTTACAATTTTTTTTTTTTAATTTGGGAAGTCAAATTTCAATTGACAGACTCGAACGCGTTTTTCTCGAAAATGATTGTTTAATTAATTTAATGTTTAGACTGAATAAGTGCATATTTCCTGATATGTGCATATATCAGCTATATCGCAAGAATGTTTCGTTCTAGGAAAAAAAAATATTAAAATCAAACTTGTAGAAAATTTCCGTCTACAGCATTTACTCAAGATAATTTTTGATTAGACCCACCGTTTACAAGAAAAAATCTAAAAACCCTTAACAATTTTACTTTTGAATGAATAACTTTTTTAGCATATGGGATCGATGGGATTTTTAGGACATTGCTTCTAATGACAATTAAGCTGGGTGAGAATTTTTCTATTTCAATTTCTATTTTGACTGGGCTAATAGGATCACAAAACTACTTTCCGAAACTATTGTCTTCTTGACTTTTGTTCAAAGTTAATTCCTGGCCAGATCCCAGATATCAGGAACCATAAAAACACAATATATATTGTTGAACCAACAATATATATTTTCAGATTTTTAAAATACACTATTTTGTCCTTAAAATATGATTGCTCCTACAATATCTCTTCTCTGCGTGCATCTGCTCCGATTTTGATGAGGTTGGAATAGAGCAGTAATTTGGAAATTTTGCTATTAGAGTGTAGGTATGGATATGGAGGTTTGGGAAATACATAATTTAAGTGTACGGATATTACTAAATGATACTATATACATTTAGTACAATTGATGTATTTTTTGGTGAACGAATATGGCTAAAATATCGAAATTTGGTATGGGGGTCGTACATAAGGAGGAGCTTTTGAAAATTCTTTATGAAATGTACTAAATGGTACTAACCTTGGTGCTATTGACATTTCGTGGGCGAAATATTGGTGAAAGTAAGGGGTGTGATTTTGGAAGTTCGTAATGCAAGTGTAATGAAAGCCCTAAATTAAATTTTGTGTTGTTGGTATTTGATAAGTGAAAATTTTGAAAGTTGGCATGCCACCTCATTTGGTATAGTATTTGCATTTGATGTGTTTGGAAGGCGAAGGGATATTTCTGGAATAGCGTAAGGTCGAATGGTGTGTAAGGTTAGTTTTATGACATTTTGCTTTTTTCTCAAAAATAATTTCCTGTAACATGAATGTGGAAGAGGAAACAACAAAACACTTCATTGGAAGGTGTCCAATATTTTCGAGCATTAGAATAAGATGTTTCAAGAAAAGTGTGTTATCGGAAGACGATATTATTAATATATTAAATGGTGGTGAAAATCGCGAATGGAACAAGCTAGTATTAAAAAGGTACCGCACAAACCACTTTGAAGTTTTTTTTTGTTTTTGTGAAAAAAACTATGAATGGCTAAGGAGGGTATATGGGCAATAGTTGTGAAAATTTAACATAGCTAAAGCCAAGATTTACCTCGAGATTTATAACTCGCGAATTGTGTATTATACAAACCAAAAGTTTTTGGATAAAATGAAATGTTTTTAGACTTGGCAAAAAACATTGGCCTTAAAAGTTAATCTGCGTGGAAACTTTGGCTATATTAATGTTC
The DNA here is from genome assembly GCF_047663935.1 of Musca autumnalis. NCBI lineage: Eukaryota > Metazoa > Arthropoda > Insecta > Diptera > Muscidae > Musca > Musca autumnalis. The sequence continues at coordinate 112,384,851 of NW_027411755.1, forward strand.
AAAAATGGTTAAAAATCGGTTGAGGCCAACGTTTCTCTTCTTGCTTTATCTCGATTTGTGATTAAATCACATTTTTAACGATTTTCCTCTCAAAGTAAAAGTAGAAGCCAATAAATAAGGATCATCTCACCAATGATGATCATTAAATGATGCTGACATTTTTAAAACAGATTTTAAGTCTTTTTTTCTAATTTCATTCCGCAAACAGGGTTTTCAAAAAGTCACGTATAGGATTGTAGAACTAGCTGTTCTGAGTTATTTGATATATGTGTCGTGAATGTAGTCTACACAGCTTTACAGAAATATGTATCCAAATACGAACATTTTTCTAAAAATCATATTTTTCGGGCCTGAGTTTTACAATTGTCATTCGATCCCTCATACTTGACTGCAAATTTTAGATTTATACGTTCCGGATCTAACAAACCATTACTCGTGAAAATTCATTTACTAAAACGCAACATACGAGAAATTCCAAAGTAGGAAAATCAACTAAACAGTTTTTGAAAATATCGCGCATTTTATCGCTTTTTCTGCGGGTCGTTTCCAGTGCAATGAAAAAAATGTTGTTTGAGATCAAAGATTAAAAAACTTCACTTATAAGGGAGCTATATTCATTTTATCCCAAAAATATGTGAATGTAGATAAAACAAAATCCAACCAATTTTCTTGGGAGTGCACTACACAGAAAAAAATATTTCAAGAATTTTTACATATTTTCGTTCGTGATGTAGTTTTTTCATACGGGTATCTCACATAAGATACATGTGCAGTTTCTTATTTCCATCCGAAAGCCACTATTTTTTTTTTTCAAAAATATGTAAGATTTTCATGAGATACAAAATCATTTTCCTATTTTCCCCTATATTCCACTATTTTCTCTCACATTTCCTCTCTTAGTTGGTAAATGCTTTCAACTTTGTTTTCGTTTTCTTTTGAATGGTCTCGTCGTCTCACCATCGTATTGAAAATATATCAACAAACCACAACACAACCCCCACCATCGTCTCACCATCGCATTGAGACTATATCAACAAACCACACGACACATATACACAACATACCTGTAGGTCGCAACAATTTTGTAGTTACCCAGCAAACCAATCGTACCGATATCGTAACGAAATCGGAACAAATTTCGGACGTTACGTCCGATATCTGACCCGAAATCGTAACGATATCTTAACGAAAGTTGTATGAAATGGTTGACATAATTTCGGAACGAAATGTCGGAGCGAAATCGAATCGATTTCGGTCAGAATTCGCAACGAAATCGGAAGAAAATCCTTGGGAAATTCGGAATTCGAATTTCTTCCTCCGAATTTTCATACAGATTTCTGAACGATTTCGGAATAATGTCGTATGAAAATCTGAGGTACCTTCCGAACTTTCGTAAAGATTTCTGAACAATTTTGGAATAATTTCGTATGATTATTGAAGGAAAAAAATTTTCTCTGATGCCTCCTTTTTTATTGATAAATTTTCTTTGTTATGTTTTTTATTGGAAGATTATAATTTCAAAGATATCTAATGATTTTCACTGTTGTTATCATTTTGTAATTATAGTAGAACAATGTAAACTTTGTGTACGAATATGTTGAGTCTATTAGCACTAGCTTAAATTATTATATGTTGCATTTATATTTAAATTATTTAAAAAATGTATATGCGAATTTTATAACCAACCATTTTGTTTTTCGACAACAAACTAAAATGTTGCTTGTTAGATATATACAAAAGGTGGTTGTTGTGCGAAGGAAAATTTGTTTCCGACCTATCTATCCGAATTCGTAACGAAATCGGAAGAAAAACATTAGCAAATTCGAAGGGAAATTTACTTCCGACATTTTCTACGAAATCGGAACGAAATCTGAACAAATTCCCCTACGAAAAATCGTATAGAAATCTGAACGATTTTGCTTCCGAAATTGTTTCGATATGTCGGACATCCGACATTTGGTTTACTGGGTATATAACTGACAAACCAAACAACTACAGTGCGTTGGTGTCGAAAAAACAATGTGTTTGGCTGTAAAGTTCGCAACTACAAATTTTTAATTTCTTTAATATAAAGGCAACATCTAATATCTCAACATAGTGCTGATTAGAGTTGGGCAATCTAGTTCCCGGAGCGGATCGATCTTTCTAGTTTCTTTTCCCAAAAGGAACTAGTTCCTTAAAGTAGTTCCATAGTTCCAAATAGTTCCGAGATCGAAATAGTTCAACGAATCTCCCTCTCTCTTCCTTCTTTTCGTCCAAAATAGTTCCGAGACCAAATTAGTTCAACGAATTTTTCTCTTTCGTCGCTCTTTTTGTTTATTATTCGTTCCGAGTTCCGAGACCGAAATGGTTTCATTGTTTGGTGGATTAATTGACATAAAAATAAATAAATTGCAGCGTACAAACAACAAACAGCAACAACGAAAGGTCGACGTATGCGTTAAATTGAAGGAACGAGAAAAACGAAAGGAACTATATGAAATAAAGGAACTATATAAACGCAAGAGCTAGATATAGTTCCAATAGTTCCTTGTCCGGAATAGTTCCTTGGAACTAGTCCGTTCCGGAACTACACAACTGTAGTGCTGATAGACTCATCATGTATGTACATATGGTTCGTATTGTTCTGCTATGTTCACAAGACGATAACAACTACACTGAAAATCATTAAAAGAAACGGTAAGATACAATAACACTGTGCAACATTTTTAAGGTGATATTGTGCAAACAATTCGAACTGAGGATTTTTTGAAAGTACAGACCCAAACGACAAGAAATCTTAGTTGGGTTTTGTTGTGTCAGATCCAGCACGGATTTTATGCCCCCATCTAAACATGGTTAAATATTGCATTTTTAAAGAAATTCGGGGCTATATCTCTATATCTGAAGCAAATTTGTAGATAAGGACAAGAATAAAATATTTGCAGACATAATGAACTCAAACAAGTAAGAAAAGCGTTAAGTTCGATCAGGCCGAACTTTTTATACCCTCCACCACAAATTTCAGCCATTTCGGTGGATTAATGTGGCCACAACCTTCAAAATACCGAAATTCTGAGGGTACCGTTCTATGGGGGCTATATGATGGCGTGGGCCTATACCTAAAACTTTCTGGGGGAAAGTTTTATACGCCTAAAGAAGACTAAATACCAAATTTCAGCCATCTCGGTGTGATAATGAGGTTAAAACGTTCAAAATATCGAAAATCGGGAGATATTGTATTATGGGGGCTATATCAACACGTGGACCTATATGAACATTTTATGGTAGAAATGTTACTTAGCCTCTGGAAACACAAAATACCAAATTACAACCAATTCTGTGGTCAAATGGGTCTAATACATTCGAAATATATTAAAATGACGCGTACTTTATATGGGGCCTTATATGGGGGCTATACCAAAACATGGACCTATATAACCCAACTTTGGTAGGAATGTTTTCTGGCCTCTGAAGACACAAAATACCAAATTACAACCAATTCTGTGGTCAAATGGGTCTAATACATTCGAAATATATTAAAATGACGCGTACTTTATATGGGGCCTTATATGGGGGCTATACCAAAACGTGGACCTATATAACCCAACTTTGGTAGGAATATTTTTTGGCCTCTGGAGACACAAAGTACCAAATTACAACCAATTCGGTGGTAAATTGGGCCAAATATCTTAAAAATTCCTTAAAACGACGGCGCGTCACGCGTCATTTTGTATGGGGGCTATACGAAAGCGTGGACCTATATAGCCCGCTTTCAATACCAAAAGTCCTACGTAAATATAACTTATTTTCCCAAAATTTCATCAACCTACGTCAATCCGTTCGGACGCTAGAGTGATTTCCACAGACGGACAGACGGACAGACGGACAGACGGACGGACATGGCTATATCGATGTAGAATTGCACGCTGATCAAGAATATATATACTTTGTGGGGTCTACAATGATTATTTCGAGTAGTTACAAACGTAGTGACAAACTTAATATACCCCCATCCTATGGTGGAGGGTATAAAAACTACATTTATTGCCTCAAATTTCAAAATATATGCAAAAATTTCACAATTTTTATACATTTCGCACCGTATCTCCAAAACCGTTAATTTTTTCTGAATATTTTCTTTTGGAAAAATATTCCCTGGAATGTAATACACAACTCTTAAGAACATGTCATTGTCAACAGCGATTTAATAAAAAGGTCAATAACGTAGTGAAATCCAAAACTAAGTCAATAAAAATAGGTAAAAAAACTTTTTAAGTTAAACGGTTTTATGTTAAACATACATTGCATTGTTTAAGATAAATGCACTAAAAACCAAAAAATAATAAAATAGATACAGCCGTGGGAATTATAAACATATGCATAGACTAGACTAAAATAAAACCGTGGGGCACGTCAATTGTCTACAATCGTTGATTAAAATGTTTGTTTTGTAATGTTACACTATAATTAGGCAGTTGTTCAACCGACAACGATGGACGTGTGATAAGTAGGGCTAGAATGTGCAAACAAGCTAGCAAGCTCGATTATAAGCGAGTTTTAGGGTTTCATAGTGGTGAGCGAGTAGTACTTTGTCGATTAAAGACAAACTACGAGCAGTGAAACGCTTCCTCGCCAGCCAGCAGTGTGAATGTCCAACGATAACCTAGTTGAAACATCTCTTTTATTTGCATGGAGTGTATAACTATTGGAATTCCCATGAGCAAGAAATAGTAAGTAATTTCCTCACCGTCTGCGGGCCAACTGCCTAACGACGAATTAACGATTCTTCTATCGCGCATTAAGTCGATAATTTGTAGACAATTGACGTGCCCCACGGTTTTATTTTAGTCTAGTCTATGCATATGTTTATAATTCCCCCGACTGTATCTATTTTATTATTTTTTGGTTTTTAGTACATTTATCTTAAACATTGCAATGTATGTTTAACATAAAACCGTTTAACTTAAAAAGTTTTTTTACCTATTTTTATTTTCTAGTTTTTAGTTTTTATTTCGCATTCTGTTTAATTCGTTTAGTGCTTCATTATTGCAAGGTTTCTTGCCCGTTAGTTTATTGCAGTCCAACTCCTCTATACGTAGTCCCTGCAAAGATCTTACTCTACTAAGAGCCACGTAGGCTTGACCTTCTTCAAACAGTTTCGCACCTAAGTATACGACTGCGTGATCCACAGTGCTGCCCTGCATTTTATGTATAGTAGAACCCCATGATAGTATTAAAGGCAACATTCTTCTTTCAGCCGTCCCGTAATTGTACTTAGCTGGAAACTGTATGGCTTTCGGGTGTATAAGATGTACTGTATAGTGCACTGTATTCTTCTTGTCAAGCCCTTTTATTTGATAACCATATTGGTGGGATTGATAAAAAATTGTTATCAGCCATTTGGTAGCGGCGGCCATCTTAGATTTCAATTTTGCATAGTAAATTGTATTCTACTTGTTGAGACCTTTCATTTGGTACCTATTTGGAGGGGATTGATAAAACCTAAGTTATACGCCATTTTGTAGAGGCCGCCATCTTAGGTTTCAATTTTTTTATAGTATATTGTATTCTGCTTGTTGAGCCCTTTCATTTGATACCCATATTGATGGCATTGATAAGACTTACGTTATCCGACATTTTGTAGCGGCCGCTATCTTGGATTTAAATTTTTTATAGTATATTGTATTCTGCTTGTTGAGCCCTTTCATTTGATACCCATATTGATGGGATTGATAAAACCTACGTTATCCGCCATTTTGTAGCGGCCGCCATCTTGGATTTCAATTTTTTATAGTATATTGTATTCTGCTTGTTGAGCCCTTTCATTTGATACCCATATTTATGGGATTGATAAAACCTACTTTATCCGCCATCTTGGATTTCAATTTTTTATAGTATATTGTGTTCTGCTTGTTGAGCCCTTTCATTTGATACCCATATTGATGGGATTGATAAAACCTACGTTATCCGCCATCTTGGATTTCAATTTTTTATAGTATATTGTATTCTGCTTGTTGAGCCCTTTCCTTTGATACCCATATTGATGGGATTGATAAAACCTACGTTATCCGCCATTTTGTAGCGGCCGCCATCTTGGATTTCAATTTTTTATAGTATATTGTATTCTGCTTGCTGAGCACTTTCATTTGATACCCATATTGATGGGATTGATAAAACCTACGTTATCCGCCATTTTGTAGCGGCCGCCATCTTGAATTTATAATGATAATGAATAAATATAATTGTATTGTCACCAAAATCCAAAGTGTATACAAAATTTCAGATTAATCGGTTGACAGGAAGAGGGTGAAATTTGAATTACTAAATTTGACCCAAGAATAAATAATAAATAATAAATAAAACAAACGGGGTGAGCTAAATAAAACCATTTAAAAATTAAAAAAGAGGACAAAAGCAATGTAGTTTATAAGATTACATGTAACGGGGACGACACCAACGTATGCCAGAAGGTATATGTTGGTACGACAAAAACCAAACTCAAAACTAGACTATCCGGACACAAGTCGGATCAAAAAACTGACAAAACATTAGAACAAAAAACAGCATTAGCGGCCCATTGTGCCTTAACTGGACATAAACCAAACTTTAAAAATGTAGACATATTAACACAGGAAACTAATTATAAACGACGATTCACTTTGAAGATGCTTCATATAATAGACGTACCTAATGAAAAAAGAATTAATTATAAGACTGATACGGACCACTGTGCACATATTTATATTAATGTAGTACAAAAACATAGAAGTAAAAAAGTTTAGTTTGATGGTGACATTGAACCAGCACAGGTGATCTCCAAAAAAAATGTAATATTTTTGTGTTATATTTGGTTGTTCATCATTTTGTAATATGTGTTTATATTTTTGTGAAATAGATCCCTGAAGATGATTGTCGATGACAATCGAAATATTGGAATAAAAATCAAAAATACATTGTTTTCTTTTTCAATTGACCTATAGCCAAACAAAACCACTAATAAAGTTTTTTATGTCATTAATGTTAAATGTAAAGTTGCATATTGTAATAGTTCCTTGGCCATTGGGCTTTTTATTACAAAAATAAATAAATAAAATAAAAAAATAAGTAATTCAGAATTTTTTATTGACATCGGTAAATCATTTACAAATAATAAAAAGAAGACAGAACCCAGATGACTCCCTTTAGGAACACCTGATGGTACATTTATTGATTTGGAATGACAATCCTCAAATAAAACTAATTGTGGCCCGGAATGTTTCAACCGAAATTATTGTTGTTTCTAAATGGATTCGACGAGTTATTTTTAAATCCGGTTACGGTTATTCTCCATCTGCTCTTGTTCTTGAGATATAGCTCAAAATCGCTTCTTACGAGTTTTACCCAGAATTTCGTTATTTCCGGATAAAAACAAACATTTTTTTGTGGGAATTTCGACACTAATATATTAAGGAGATGTTGTACGTTCGATACAAACAGATTTTGAAATAATTACAGTGAATATATAACGATATATAAAACATACGACGGACCTTGTAAGAATTACATATTTTGGGCAATTTAAGCTGTAATTACGTCATCGGGGAAAGTCATAGGATCTTCATATGGCAATGCGGATATACTTAGGGTGTCTACTATATAGTCCAGTATTCAAATATATATTATAAAGTTCATAGCGCCCATGATTCGGCCATATCCTAAAAATCGCCATGAAGACTGCCATTGAAAAGTAAATGGCTTATATGGTAATGATATCACTGGTAAATGATATGACCGATATGACCCATCTTTCAACCAAGTTTGAACAAAATATTTAGAAAGCAAAATTTTGGACCAAAACTGTTAATCCGTTCGAGAGTTATTGTGTGCTCTAGCAAGCCAGACAGACGGACGGGCGTTGCTAAATCGACTCTAAATCGTCTGAAACGGATTACGTCCAGACATACTTGTGTATGAGGGAAAGTCAAAATTTTTTTAATATTCCATTTAAAAACAAGTAAAAAAGTATCAGTCGGCTTTGCCGACAGAGATATACCCTCAGCTTATGTGAATTGAAGCTTTAATCTACGGACAGATCGAATATCGGCTACTAAACCAAAATCCTTTTTCACAAAAATTAGGTATTAAGGAGGGTTTCAGTATGTTGTGGTCTTTTTTGGACATTAGACCTTGCCGACAAAAACGTGGAATAGGATTAATTCTCAAAAGTGTTGCGGATGAGGTACTTGAAGGAACTGATCGACATAGTCCATTTTGAAAGAGGATCTTATTTTGAGAGTTATTTCTTTTCGATATATATCGCATCCACTAGTCATTTCAGTTAGATTAATATTATAAATCTATATATATAAATGAGCTTGGTGATAAGTGACTGACTGACTGACTGACTCATCATCAACGCCCAGCCAAAACGGAAAATTCGTCCTGGAACCACAAAAAATAACAACAACAAAAATCCTTATTTTTCATTATTATTACGTACTTATTCACTTAGTTGGCCCTCTGCAAGACATGTGTCAAATTAACAATGCTATAACTTCTTGATATCGTAAGAGATCGCACATAATTTCAAATTTTGTAGTTTACTTCTAGGCGCACTTATTTTATCGTAAACCACTAAATAATAGAAAGACAATTACGCAAAAAATACAAACCGATCCTGATTTTGTTTTCACATAACAGGTGTCGCACAAAAGATTTTCATTCGTTAAAATCCAGTTAGAAAAAATGATTACAAACGATGCATTTGTAAAAATTTTGATTTTCAATTTAAAATTAAAACAAAAATTCTTTCAAATATAATGTTGGGTTTGTTATACAAATGAGTTGATGTTGAAGACAACATTAGGGGAATAAATTCAGAAATCGGCCAGAAATAACAACTACTAAAAACTGTATGGACCTGACTTTTTGGTAATAACTAAATGTTTGCAAATCAATGAAAGTGCAATAAAATTGTGCATATTACAACGATTTATTTCCAATTAAGAATTTTATCGTATATGGAGATGTACAGTCATAACTATTCAATTTTCAATTTCAAAATCTGTAATTTGAAGAAATTGCTAAATAATTAATGAAATCAATAATAGTCCCCAAACCAGAGACAAAATATTGGTTCTGTAATTGAAAACGATTTTGGAGTATGTGTGTTACGTGAAAAAGGCAGAAAAGTATTACATAACAAGTATTCATCACGAAGGGTTAGGAAAAAGTTCTCTCCCCGCAAAATATAAAGCAACGAATCAGATTTGCTACTAAGAAGATTTCAAGCCCGTTAAAGTACTTTGATGACGTTATATTTTCTGATGAGATAAAAATTATGTTGCACTATTACGACGGAACCCAAAAAATATGGCGCAACCCTCTCACAGCCCTGAAAAATAAAAATGCAATACATACTGTAAAGTTCGGAGAACTGTAAGTTATGGTATGGGCATAGACAAATGAAGTGTATAGACAAAGGATTACTCATGTTGAGTGCTGTCAACAGACTCAAACCAAAATACTCAACATTTTTCGAAGTCGATTTTTGAGAAAAATTGCAAGATTTTCTTTTACATCTGAGTATGTAGATTTCGTCAAAAACTAACCCCATACAGTTTTTGTTTTTAATTGTTTTAATTGAGTTGTTCTGTAAACGAAATCGATGTTAACAAATGAATCTTATAGACAAAGGATTACTCATTCGATTTGTTCCTAGGTTTTACCATTTTTGAGATATAGAAGTTCAGGTCACAGTTTTAGGTTTTTTGTTAGGTTTTCGCGAGTTTGCTTGAAAACGGCATGTATTGTCAAAATGGGACTAAAAAAAATCTTATAGCTGTGAAAATTTCGTAATTTTTTCCTAGGTTGTACCATTTTTGCGACATATAAGTTAAAGTAGGGAAATTGCAGTCGTGACATTGTTTCATATGGAGACGATACAGTCAGTGAATTGTCCTAATCTGAACATCTATATCTTACAAATGGTAAAACCTACAAAAATAACATAAAGGACGATTTGGTAGAGAATTTTCGATGCTACAACAATTTCTTTATTCCATTTTGATAGGGCGTGAAAACCTAAAAACCCCCAAAAAATGTGAACTTTGACCGTGATTTGTTTAAAAACGCTCAGGCGATTTTTTTTTATTCCCAGGTGTAAGCTCCTTTCATTTAATGTTGGTTCAAGAGCACCACATCATGTTATATGCTGTTAACCGACCCAAACAAAAATACTCAACGTTTTTCGAAGGCGATTTAAAAAAAATGCAATATTTTCATTTATACATATATCTGAGAATGTAGATTTCGTCAAAAACTAACCCCATACAGTTTTTGTTTGAACAAAATATGATTACAATTGTATTTTTAATACAGTTGTTCTGTCACCAAACTCAATGTTATTAAAAATGGTGAGAGCAGTCCTTTGTCTATACAATCCGTTTTTCTGTGGCATGGGGTTGTATATAAAGCAAGGGCTTTGGTAAAATACGGATTTCGGAGGAAACATTGAAAAATTATTTAATCGACAACGTCAACATTGGGTTTTTGGACACTGAAAATTATAATATAAACTCTACCAATACAAGACAGTCTATACAGACGTAAATCTTATTTACGTAGGAATTGGTTGTTATACAACTACAACGAAGACATCGACACTAAAGTCAAAAGTCCAAATATTAACCCCATTGAAAATTTATGGGTTCATCTGAAGACAGAAGTCGGGAATAAGACAGCCCACTAATATGAGAGACTTAATAAAGATCAATAAAGATCACAAATACCAATAAAATATGACATTTCGAATTGTATTTTTTTAAATCCTAGGAGTTTAAAAGCTGTAATTGATACCCAAAGTAGGTATACGTTATATTAAGACCAACTTTTCCTGAAAGTCCCGATACGATAAATGTTATACAAATAAAATTTGTATAACATTTAGATAACTAAAACAGTCAAATGTATACATTTTTCGCAGAATACTTTCTTCGGACATCCTCAATGTTCATGTGAAAAAGAATGCCAAAAGTCGACCAACCCTAAATATGTACATACAAAATGTATATGAAAAGTTTCAACACATATGTAAAAACATATCGTGTAAAGTATCCATTACATATTTAAAATTACAACGAAACTAAATACATGCAATACATTTACTTTTCAGTGAAAAAAATCTGCGTTTTTGAATAATGGTTATTGAATGATTATAGTATAGTAGATTTCTATTAACGCTGAATATTTTAAGACAAAATAATTAATTAATGGCCTGTTTCTCTAAGATGATTGGAAATCAAATCCGTTCGAATTACTACAAACCAAACTCCTGCTGTTGTAGAAAATATTTGTTTGACTGAAAACAAACATGACTCATATATTTTTATATATTTTTCAAAAAAAAAAAAAAGTTTGGTAGTAGTTTGAACGAATTTGTATATGTATCGTATTAATGAAACTGGTTATAAATCTTCTTATGATAAAGTTTGTCGATTTTAGAATTTTTTGTTATACCTACACCACACTGTGTTAAGGGGTATTATCAATTTGTGCATTTGTATGTAACATGCAAAAGGAAACGAAATAGGTCAATGGTTCCTTTCGATGATATACATAGCATCACATTCTGAGTCCATTTATACGTTCCCGTCCATCCGTTAATGCACTTTTGTCGCATTTATCATCCGGGTTAAAATTTATGGTGGTCGCAATTTTGACCAAAGGACTATAGCTATTGCTTTTGACGAGAATCGGTTGAGATTTGGATATAGCTCCCATATATTCTCCCGATTCCGTATATTCTATCCACCAAACAACTATTTTATAACAAATGTGTAATGAAATCAGTTCAGTAGTGCGATTCACTAACTAATTTTGTGAGTTACCAATTGTCGGTAAAATTAAAATGCTTATAATTTTGGAAATTACCGATGTTTTTCGGTAAGTAAGCGATGAATAAAAATCAGTCCTAAGGTTATACCGTTAGGAACAGTGTTGTCAACTTTTATTTGAACTTTTCATTTATAATTTTGCGTTTTAATTTTACCGATTTTTGTCGGTAACTCAAAAAATGTGTTAGAGAATCGCACTACAGATTTGGATATAGCTCCATACATTTGAATTCCTAATTACTGCTTGATATGTCTAAGACATTGTCATTGTTTGCACTTATTTTTAATGCCAATAATACTGTAAGTAAGCAGATAATCGAGCCATGTTTAATAAAATACTGCTTAGTGTAGTACAATTCAACTGTTTTGCCCCTCCGAGGAACATTGAAGTGACGGTTGAGCTAAGTACTTTCATTACTAAAGGGATTTAGTTATGCCATATTCGAAGTAGTGTAGGGTACCAAATGTTAAAGGAATATGTAGTTTTAACAACAGTCGTTGAGAATATAGTTTTAAAAATACTACGGCCCACATTTTTTGAAAACAAAATTTTGCCGTTGATAGCTTCTAGCTACTTCTACACGGCATCAATAAAGCAAAATAACACAAATTGATTAATCGATTTATGTAGTTCTATTTGAAAACCACAGGTATGATTTTTAGAAAGATTATGTGGTAAAACCTTAAACTGTCGTACTTTACTGGATAAAGAATTTGTAAATAGGAACGGGTGAAACTATACTCTGCATTTCAATTTATTTATTTATTATCCTCCTTTATATTCATGTGAATTCTCCGCTAACGAAGTAGCGGGCACTTGCTAGTATTTAATAAATAGAAGGCCAAATCGTGTGAACAGTTCGAGAGTTAAAGTGCACTGTAACCACTTCACATGGTGCTATAGGGTTTTTTACAACTTTCGGCCTACATTCTCAGGAATTACTTTTCTCCAAAAAAACATGTATCGTCGTAATAGGTGTTATTTCGTCCAAATTATCGAAACGATCAACATTTTAGAAGAATATTTATTATACTTTTAATATTATCAATCAAATGTAAAAAAAAATTAAAAATGAAATTAATATATAAGGATTTTCGAAATTGTAATAATATTCAATTGAACATTTGTAGATAATGGCATACTGATTCAATTTGGGTATTTCCACAAACTATCTTGGTAGACAGTGTGGCGATAGAAGTCCCCAAATATTTGAACATTCTTACATACCTTAAAAAAGAATGAAATATTAAGATTATCACTGGTTTGCTGATATTACACGAGTTAATCAGGCGATATTAAGGTCATTTTCTCCCATTGGCTTCGATTTCTAATTTTCAGTTATTCACAACAATTTATCACTAGCCCATACTTAGGTAGCTGCTAGCTATTGATGAATGTGTGTGTGATAAGTTTGTACGTCATGAAATTAATTAAAGTTATTACTCGCCTCACACAAAATTAATTAAAAGCGATCGCTATCAATGTCACATGTTGTCATCGCATCGCATTCAAGTCGTCAATAATATTCCATATTCAATATTAAATTAAATGTTTCTCAACACAGATGGAATGACGAGATAGGACAGCGAAACCTGGCATAGAACGTGAGTAGAGAGCACACGGGCTATACTTGTGATGGTGATATTTTATTGAAATTGTCAATGTTTGCTGTTTGTTGCTGTCGATCAAATAAATAACGTCAACAACAACAACAGCAGCAGCACCTACTACAAAACAATAATCAAATCAATACAAGTAATTTTCAATTAAATTATGAACTACGTCAAAACTACTCACACCACGACCATAACCGAACGAACAAGCTGATATCGCCAACAACATTGACAGGAGACGAAAAACAACACAACAACATAAGTTAACCCAAATCAGAATATTGAACTTATCAATGCTTCGACGAACTGTGGGTAGTGATTTTGAAATAGTGACGACTATTATCTACCATCACCGTTTGGTGGTATCAGGTGGACGAGTGTTTACCACCACAGAGATATGTGGACTATTTGGATGGGCTCGCAGTTTAAATTTAGTATTGAATTATTTTTTGAGGCTAAACCAAAACATTGTCATTGATATTGATATGGTTTAAGGCGAATGACTGTCAAATAGAATTGGTTGGAATGATCTAATACGAATCCGTTGCGGCAGACTATTTGGCATGACTTGTGATTTTTAAGTATCACGTCCAATCGAAAATTAAAATTAATTAAATTCGATGACGTAAAACGGACGTAGTGTTTTGGAACGATAGGAAGTTATAAAGTTGTGTAATGCCATGGATGAATAATATATTCAATGCCGTTGTACTTATTGGTTGTCGGCTTTGCGCTATCTAACTTTACAATTGATAATTTCCTGCCATTTTTTGCCAGATAATTTGCTATATTATTACCTCAAATCCCCACATGGCCTAGTACAAGGGTTGTCGACAGTCGTGTATAATATTTGGAAACCCGTCAAAAATTTTCAGCCGAATCAATTCGACAGCTTTTCACATCCTCTTTTGTTGACAGGAATTTTCCAACAGTTGGAAAGAAAATTGATCTGGAGAAAAGTTGCGTAATCCAAGGGATGACTAAATATAAAATGTCAGCCACTTCGATGGGATAATGATATGTGGTCTATATCAACACGTGCACCAACATTTTTGGTGGAAAATTTTTAACAACTGAGAACCAAATTAAATGCCAAATTACACACAATTTAGACCGAACATGTAGATAACGTGAAAATGCCAGTAGTGCTCATTTTTTGAGTTACCGAGAAAAATCGGTAAAATCAACACAAAAAATTATAAATGAAAAGTTCAAATAAAAGTTCACAGCACTCTTGCTATCGGTAGAACTTTAAGACTACTTTTTGGTGACTAACTTACCGAAAAATGTCGTTAATTACCGAAATTATAAGCATTTCAATATCACCGATTTTTGTCGGTAACTCAAACAAGTAAAAAAGTATCAGTCGGCTTTACCGACAGAGATTTACCCCCAGCCTGTGTACAATATAGAATCGTATACGCGCTACGCAACCAAAATCCTTTTCCCCAATAATAATGTTTTTAGGAGGTTTTCAGATTTTGTGGTCCTTTTTGGACGTATGAACTTGCCGCAAATAATATACATATTTGGATTAAAGTGCTGCAAGTGCCGTCTTAAATGAACTGACATTTTTCAAGACTAAGACATTATTGATTCATTCAAGTCATTCGCACAAACTAAGCCGAATGATTCAAATCACAGTTATGAATTAGTTCAAGTGAGTCATTGTGTGATGGCTTGTATAGGCTTGACCACATCGATCACAAGCTTGATTGACTGTAAGTGACAACGTGCCCTTTTGAAGCTTGTGGTCACTTGTACGAATATTGTGATCATTGTGGTCGCTTGTGCGTTTATTTTGATCATTGTGGTCGCTTGTGCGTTTCATTTTGATCATTGTGGTCGCTTGAGCGAATGTTGTGATCATTTGTGTGTGTGTTCTACAATAGAAAGGTTGTGTTTGAGTAGTGAAAATATGGAAAATTTTGAAAATATAAAAGAAAAAATAACTAGTGGAGAATATACCACAGTTAAAAAAACTGGAAGAAGTGAAGTCTATAATATTTTTATGTATATTAAAAATGAAAACGGTGAAATTTTGAAAGATATCGTGATTTGTAACACGTGTAAAAACATATATAAAAACAATTTGCGATACACTTCGAATTTGCTGAGGCATCCTTGCTATAAAAAATATAAAAACGATAAAGAATCAAATAATATTAAAGTGCAACCAGATAATGAACTGAAGAAAATGTGTTTACAACTGGTCGTGCAATGGGTAGTTGGTAACTGTAGACCGTTCAACATTGTAAACGATGACGGCTTACACAATCTAGTAGAATTTATACTACAGACTGGTCATTCGTACGGTAAAAATATCGATTTTATGAAGTTATTACCGCATTCTACTACCGTTTCCCGTAATATTGCCAAAGGAGGAATTGGTATCAATAAAAGATAATGGATTTGCTATAACATGTGATTTGTGGAAGGACGATTTTTTGAAGAGAACTTATATTGGCGCCACGGCTCATTATATTAAGGATGGATCGCTGTCACATAAAGTTTTGGCTATGAGAGGAATGGATAATCTTAAAAATACTGGTAAATATTTTATTTAACATTTTTCATTGTTTTTGTTGATATTTTTTAATTATGTCTTATTACTTATAATTAATTATATCAATTTAGGACATAACATCAGAATTAAAATGGAGAACATTTTAAAAGACTTTGGATGCGAGCTGAACCATTTGGTGCGCGTCGTAACCGACAGAGGCTCAAACATGAAGACGGCTTTTTCAAATGAGCAGCACATTTTTTGCATAAACCACCTTCTTAACAACGTCATTGAAAAAGCAATTGCTGATGTGGAGGAGGTCAAAACAATGTCATGTGAATGCGCAAAAGTGGTCAAATACTTTAAGAAAGCAGGTATAAACAGCAGCCTTCATTCAACTCTAAAAAGCTACACTCCAACACGATGGAATACCATTTACTTTCTGTTGGAATCAATTAAACAGAATTGGACAGATATAACACGAATGCTTGAGGAGAAGGACGAATACAGAAGAATATCTCACCTCAACTTGGGAACCATCAACGACATCGTTGAGATTCTTAAACCTTTTGAGGAGTCCTCACGACTATTGGAAGCTGAGAATTATCCCACATTGCATCATGTCATTCCTCAAATTCACAAATTGAAAAGTATATGCAGACAAACAAGCTACTCGGAAATCACGCGGAAATTTAAAGAAAGGCTACTGCATTATCTAGAAACCTTGGTTGCCTCAAATATATTTGATGTGCATAGGGTGGCACTCTTCTTGTTTCCACCAGCGAACAAACTTCATCATTTTGAGCAGAACGATGTGGAACATATTCACGAGGAATGTATAAAAATGGCAAAGCATTATGAAAATTCTTCAAGTGATAGTTCATCAAATGATGTAGAAGATACAAATATTGAAGAAGATGCATTTTCCTTTTTTGTTCAAAGTTCAGCATTGCTAGGACAACGTGAGGGATTGAGTAACGAAATAACCAGATACATTGCAAAAACCGTTTTGTATTATAAAGATTTCAATTTACTGAATTGGTGGGAGTTACATAAAAGTGAGTTCCCACTTCTTTATAAATTGAGTGTTTTTATATTTGCCACACCTGCAAGTTCTGCAGCGTCAGAAAGAATTTTCTCTAGAGCACGTAATTTATTATCCGATAGAAGGTCAGTACTTGGTAAAAACACATCAAACGTTAACAATATTATGTTTTTAAATAGCAATTTAAATTTAAAAAGTATTATTTCAAATACTCTAAATATTGATTACTAATTTTACTTTTTACATATTTCTTTATGTTATTATATATTTATTTTATTTATCTTATTTAATTTTTTTCTTTTTAATTTTTATAACTTAGTGTTTCTTAGTTGTATTAAATGTTTATCATTTTAATTACTTGAATAGTTTTTTGTTGGTCTAATTTTAATACAAACAAATATTTCAAATTTAATAATCTATCATTTTTTCTCTAGGTTTCAGGGTTATCAGGAAGGTTTTCTGCCGTTTATACAATAAAAAATAATTAAAAAACCTAACCGTGTTTTATTTATATAAAATCAAATATTCTGGAATGCCGGTAATTTGTATTAAAAATTACAGACATTTTTGTGAAGATGTAAATGGATGTATGAGCTTACCACTAAGGGCAGAGATACATACAGTAAGCCACACATCCCATTACACGTGGGAAGTATGTAGGTAACATCATGTCATTCATTTATTGCAGTATTGGCGATGTTTATTTCGAACGCCATAATCATTTTGTTATGGCAAAATAGTTTTAACGTTTACTCGATTATCGAGTTTCTTTAAAATCATTGAGATTTTATGATGAAATGTTATGAGAGGACATTCCTAAGGTAATAAACCACCTGAAAGTAAAAATCCTAATTTTCCAAAAAAAGTCGTTTATTGTATCATAATGTCATAAAATGTATGGGAATTTCATTAAGGTTTTTCTTATTCATGTAACCTAATTCACACACGACATTTCATCACTCCAACAGGTAGAACATTTCGAATTGTTCAAACATTTGTCGCTTACACATATTTTATGACGCACCACTCAGCTGTTGTGTTGAGCGACTTTATCGTGGTGGTTGGTTTGGCTTGGGTGGTCTTGAAAATTTCGTTGTGTAGCTTGGATGGTCTTGAAAATTTCGTTGTGTGGCTTGATTGACTCGAATATTTTGTTGTGTGAGTTGATTGACTCGAACATTTCGTTGTGTGGCTTGATTGACTAGAACATTTCGTTGAGTCGGCATAGCTTGACTGGTCTTGAAAATTTAGTTGAGTTGATTTACTTGACTCGTTTGTAGCGTTGGCATACAACGACTTATCTTGTTTTTTGTTCCAAGGCTTGAATAGAGAAACAAGTGGCTTGTGCAGATGTTTAATTTGGATTGAAACTCAAAAGTGTTGCGGATGAGGTACCTGAATATATGGATCAGCATATTCCATTTTGGAAGTTTGTTTTATTTATTTTTGGAATCATTTCTTTTCGATAGATAGCACGCCCTCCAGTCATTGGATAAAGTACTAGAAAGGCCAAACTGTGGGCCGAATCGAACACAAGTTGCTGCAAAAAAATCAAAACGATTCGCGAGGAGGCATAAACTGCCCTTTTCCGACATTTTGTGTGGGAGGTAACCGAAAGAGTCCATATTCGAACCTGATCTACGTCTGGTAGAAATATTACGATGTGCAGAATATGGACCAAATCGATTGGTTTCTTCGAGAATTATCGTGCGCTCCATTTTAACGAAAACTGCTGAACTTTTGTGGCGGATGTACCCGAGGGGGTGGACCGAAATGGCCCCTCTTCAAACCGATATGGACCATTTTCGAAGTTATACTACATTTGGACAAAATAATAGGGGATCCAAAGTTTGGACCAAATCGGCATGTACGTTCAAGAGATATAGCGAAAATTTTTAAACTTTTGTGGGGAGGTACCCGAAGGAGTCCATATTCGAACCTGATCTGTGTCTGGTAGAAATATTACGATGTGCAGAATATGGACCAAGTTGATTGGTTTCTTCGAGAATTATCGTGCGCACCATTTTAACGAAAACTGTTGAACTTTTGTGGCGGAGGTACCCGAGGGGGTGGACCCAAATGGCCCCTCTTCAAACTTAAACTATGTTAGGACCAGGGTTTCAAAGTCGGAGTCTAGCAAATTTTGCTGGAGTCGGAGCCGGAGTAGAGAAAAAAACTCGACTCTGACTCCGGGCAACTATTTGTTCTACATTTATCAAAAAAAAAAAATTTTTAAATCAAAAATTCTTTAAAGCAGTTGAAGGACGATAATTCGGAAACATTTTTGGGTCAATTGATTGTTTATAATATACTTTCGAATAATGATTTCATATCCCACATATTCCTGGGAAGATCTAGAAGATTTACTGGTTATCTCATGGAAGGCTCGCAGGTCTTCCCCTCTTCTTTTCCATTAGAAGTTATCCATGTCTTCTGTGAAATGACCTGTAGGACTTCTAAGAAAGACCTTGTGACAGTTTGAGAGAAATCGTGCTGTAGATCAACTCGACTTTGGTTTGGTTTAAGGACCCTCAGCTGCCTTGGCTGGCAACCGTCATCCTGAATATTGTGTATGGTGGTTAATTGTTATTGCTGGGATGGTGATGATGTGCGTATAGGTGGAAAAAAGTGACGGAGAAATGTTGGTTTGGTTATTGCATTGTGGTTATTGTAGTGGCAATTGATGACTGGGCGTATGATTGATGACTGTGGGTAAAGGGTTTGTAGCTACTGGCATTGTGATGATGGCTGCAGTTGTGGAGGTGGTTGGATATGGCTATTGCTTAAGCGGGGTACACACGATCAGTTTTGACTGTCGATTTTTCGGAATTATCGATAATTGTCAAACAGTCTATCAACCACAAAATATTTCGTGGTTGCATGATGACTGACAAAAGTGAACGGCCACACTGGGCAAGCAACCAATTATTTGAGCAAAACTGACAGTCAAAACTGATGGTGTGTACTAGTGTTGGTCAATCTCGTTCATTGAGCGGATCGATCTTTTTCATTCCGTTCACTAAAAAGATCCGGGTCCTTCACTTCGTTCGTTGGCTCTTTTTCATTCAATTAAACATTTTAGCCCATACTTTTCTTTTGAATATCGTTCATGGTTCCTCTTCTCTACATTGATTGTTGTGTGTATCAGTTTGTGATGCTTGCGTTAACGCAGCTTGTGTGAGTTTGTTTGTGTGCAAAAAATGGGGGTGGTTTTCTGAACGTGGTGGTGGTTTTGAATATGAACGAAAGAAGCTAAAGAACGAGATGAACGATATGATTTACTGAACGATCAGAGGTGGAAGCGAGTCGATGTTCGGTCGGCGGCGCGCCGCCGCTTCTCTTTTTTTAAGGTTTCAGCCCGCCGCCGATTACATCGGCTAAAAATCGCCGCCGTCAACTCGATTATAAAGTGCGAATTTGCACTATATCGATCCAACTATTACTACTTCTACACAAAATTTTCAAAGCTGTGCGGTTTAGTGACATGTCTAGGATACAACGTTTGTATTACGACAGTATAGTTTTACTTACTGAAGTTAAGTTGTAAAAACTCTATAGCCACCTTAAATGATGTCGATTTAGGCCTAACTTACATACATATGTCAAATTCGAAGATGGTCTATATCGGTCCACCTCATCCTGTATCTCCCATACAAAAGTTCAAACATTTAGGCATAAGAACATGTTGCGTGTTCTCGGATAAAATTTAAACTTTATTTCGTATAGTTCTCACAGTACTAATTTAATTACTCCAGGGCACAGTGTCCGATTTTCCGAAAACCCTGGCCAAAACTCTAAAAATGAATGGATTTTGACCTAACCTTTGGTTCTTATGTTTTTCGGGCCGCTGATTACATTTTTGACATTATATAAACCTCAGGTGGTCATTTAAGGGGTCTTTTTGGTCCCTCCTCCTGTAAAATGTGATCTTATCGGATCAAAATATTCGACAAATTTCTTCGCCATCACTTTTTACTATAGGTCCTAGAATACACCAAAACTCTATATCTTACCTTAACTCCAGAAATATGCAAATTAGAAAAACATTTTAGGGTTAATGTCGTACTTCATCAAAATTATGGCAAAATTGTCATACAAGGCATCATTTTAGAAGAATGACGTCAAAGACAAAAATGTTCACAGCTAAATTTCACTATAAGTCACCAAAGAAATGAAATCTCTATTTGCATTACATACCAAGGAAATATCGGTATCAATTTTGGCAAAAAACCAAGAAACTACAATAGGGGTGCAAGCTTCCACAATTTCTACAGTTTTGGAAATATTTGAGTTAAGATCACTTGGAATCCTTGCAGTTTAGGTGTTTAATGTCTTTGGCAACTTTACTGACAAAAATGCAAGGAATATTTGTCTTAAAAAAATTAACCCTCGTGCGAGTCATAAAAGGGGTCCTTTTGGTCCCTTTTCCACAAATCTTTAAAATCTCCTATAAAATGTGATCGGATCAGACCAAAATATTCTAGAAATTTGTTCGCCATAAAATTTTACTATAGGTCTTGAAATATATCAAAACTCTAAATTATGCCCAAACGCCAGAAAGTGACCCTATACTATATTCTGACATTCTGAATGAAAGAAAATCTGTATATACCTGCAAGACAAAATATCACATAAAAACAAATGCATAAAAACAAAGTGCAAATATGTGCAGGATGTTTCGATGGAAATTGGTAAAAACCCCTTCCTGTTTTATGAAATGATAAATTACACGGCCCAACTCGATCTTACTCACAACTATTTTCATAATTTATTGTGAAAATTGATCTTGAAAAAATTAACAAGTACAGACATCAATTATTAAAGAACGCACAATTCATTGGCGACACTGAACATCTTACATACGTTTCACATACCTTTCATTACAATTACAAAAAGAAAATATTTAATAACCGTTGTTGATTTGCATATTATCATAGATTTATAAACAACTTTTATATTAAAAAAAAAATAAAATTCCAAATAGGGTCACTTCGACCTGCTTTTATACCCACTTATTAAACAAGAAATGTATATATTTTTTCATAACTACACGCACTGGGATCCTATAAACAATATCTGAACCTTTTTAGTGTAAATTGATAATTTTTTTTCGATTTTTGGCCAGGTTTTTTGGAAAATCGGACACTGTGCAGGGCCTGGATTCTTGTTCTGTGAAAATTTTAAATGAAAAATATTTCCTTTATAATTTTTTTCATTTGACAGTTTTTTTTCCTTTATAAAAGTTTTCATTTCACATTTTCATAGAAACAGAATTGAGCCCCAGTAATGTTTTGCGAAAACAGCCCATACATATGTCATACATATGTCAGTTCGGCACTTATTGCTGGAGGACGGTGACAAATTCGAACCCTTTCATAATTCAGGACAGGAATTTAGGAACTTCCATGATATTGGATACCAACGTATTAGCAATTCTTCCAAAATCTAAAATGATCACATTACTCCTGAAAGAAGATCTGTCATTGCTTCGAATGGAATATTGTGTTTTTTGAGTACCGGCATACAGCTCAATAGAACATCGAAATCTATCTGAAAAATTGAAAATTGTACTACTTTAAACAATTTTTTCTTTATAAATTTATAATAGTTACAAACTGATTACATGTTTTAGTAGAACTACAAATACATCAAGACTATTTCCTCCCCACGATCTCTCAAAAAAAAAACTTTTCTTTACGGCAATTTGTGTACTACAAAATATGGCAAAATAAGCCGCCAGTCGGTAAACTAAACGGCGCGCCGCCGCTGTCAAATGTACTGAGCGAGCGAGTCGAAAAACTGGGTCGGCTTCGTTGTCTGTGAACGATATGAGCCATGACAGAACTACCAGGTAGTGGTATCACACCAGCTGATCGAATATGAAAAGTCAAATCCCTTTATAAAAAAATTATTTTTGTTGTAATTTCCCCAACAACATAAAGAAAGTTTTGACATAACATATTCAAAATTTTACGATGCCACTACCTGGGTAATTGTGCCATGATATGAGCTAACTGAATCATTGATTGTTTTGTGTGTGCAAATTTGTGATGCTTGCGTCAACGCAGCTTGTGTAAGTAGATTTTGTGTGTAAAATTAATTATGGTGGTTCTGCTGCTAATTTTGTAAGCAGCAATGTCTTGACCATCAGGGATCTAAATGAACGACATAAACGAATGTGCTGGATACAGATCCGTTCATTCTTTTGACGGAGTCATTCCTTGGAACCGGTTCGTTCATGAACGACACAACTCTAGTGTGTACCCGGCTTTAGAGTATATGATGTGGTGAGTAAAGCGGGTATGTGATGAAGAAGTTCCGTTTATCCTCCTGTGGGGAGAAGCAGATTGATTAGATTAGATATGTTTGCGAAGCCATGTAAGATTTTTATCAAATTGGTATATGTAGATGGGATCTATGTCGGGAAAGAAAGTCAGAGTATTTATCTCATATCTACCAAAGATTCGGTATTTCCTCGTAAAAAGCGAGGGGCACCTAGACGGATCTGACCATGCTCTGACCAGTAATAAGTCCCACAGTGGTTTTTATACCTAACATATTTAGTGAAAAAAAGCGAAGCCATGTAAGATTTTTATCAAATTGGTATATGTAGATGGGATCTATGTCGGATAAAAAAGTCAGAGTATTTATCTCATATCTACCAAAGATTCGGTATCTCCTCGTAAAAACCGAGGGGCACTTAGACGGATCTGACCATGCTGTGACCAGAATAAGTCCCACCGTGGTTTTATACCTAACTTATTTAGTGAAAAAAAGGTTCTATGTTGAGAGTAATTAGGCCAGATTGCCTTGGATATCCTGCAACCAGGTTCCATTTGCCATCTTTGTCCTGCCTTCTCAAGAAAGACACCACGAAGTTTCCGAATGTAGTAGCACTTTGGAGGTCTGATAGATGATTCTATTGGTAAGTCCCCGTGCTACTTCATCTGCCACTTCAACTGTGGTGAAGTTCTGAGCATGATAAAAATATTTTCAATGTCCTTCGTAGTTTATCGATCCTAATATTATAGCTAACACTTGGTATTTGCTCTCAGGCAATCAGTCTTACAAAATCAAAAAGTAATTTACGCCATGGTAATAATTTTTTTTTTTTGGAATATTTTTTAATTTAAATTAAAGTTCTTGTTAACTTTTCCAGGTTGATATTCGAAGCCACGTACCTACTAAAGTGGGTCTAACTTTTTGTAGGACTAACCGGTGCATTGGTTAGCACGTTCCCCTTGCACTCAGAAGGTCTGCTGTTCGAATCCCAGGCCAAGCAACATCATTTTCAACGGTGGCAAAATTCCCCCTCAGTAATGCTTGGCGACATTTCCTGAGTATTTAAGCCATGAAAAACTTCTCTACAAGTGGTGTCGTAAGACACGCCGTTCGGACTCGGCAATAAAAAGTAGGTCCCATATCATTGAGCCAATATGAATCGGCGTGCACTCATTGATATGAGAGAAGTCTCCCTTGTCCCATCTGGGTTGTTTGTGGAACAATTATATATAACCGGAATATTCCATTTTACTAAATTAATTCTTTTTGAGGTGGTAGACAAACGACACTTTCCACCATAAGATACTAACTTCGAAATCTTCGGCGGAAACTCTATAAAGTATAAGGATGCCTGTCTATCTGTTTGTTAAAATCAGGATACAGTAGTTTACATTACACTTAAGACGTTTGGTATTCAAAATGGGTTATATCGATCCACGTTTTGATATAACCCCATAGAACGGTACCAACTGATTTTCGGCATTTTGAAGGAATCGAACCGAAATACCTTAAATTTGTTATGTAGTTTACGTATAAAACATTACTGCAAAGAATTGTCGTTATAGGTTAACGATTTAATATAACACAAAAAAAGCTAAGGCCTGATTTTATGTATTTCCAAGGTTTTTTGTCACATTTCACTGTGCAACAAGAACAAAATTTAACCATATTCTGACACCGCAGCGTTATAGAACCGTTTAATGTTATTTTGCTATTTTTACCTTTTATAATTGTTTCTATAGACAAAAACCCCAGCAAAATTTAAAAGGAATTTGACCCATGCGATTTTGACCTTGAAGATGAAGAGCTACAACTTTGCCTCCAAGAGTAAATCAAAATTCTTAACGGTTTGTACAAAATGATCCCTTTTGACATCAAGACCACAAGTTTTTTGCGGCCCATTTAATTTTCCATGACTCAAAAAATTACAAACATTGTTATAGGACAGCAATTACAGTGGTTTGGCATTTCGGGTCTCATTGTGTACATATCTAAGGCAAATTCAGAAAGTTATAAATATACTGATTGGATTCCAAACGAATATAAAACCTCCGCGAAGAATAGGAACAATAGAGGTCCATGTTTTCCGATGTAACGTATCTTGAAGGTTTCATATTGCGATGACTGTAATTTGGAGTTTTGTATTTTAACAGCGAGGTAAATTTAACTGATTAGCAAATATTTAATAAATTTTGAGCAGTGGAGTTTATTTTCGGAATCGAATCCGGAGTCGGAGTCGCGAAAAAACTTGGACTGAGGTCGGAGTCTGACCAAAAATGTCTCGACTCCAAAGCAGTGGTTTGGACAACATATAACGAAAGCCAAACCTTGAACCGAATCGGCTAATCCGCTCGAGAGTTATCGTGCGCTCTAGTCACTACACATGGTGCCATAGGGGGTTTTTAGAAATCGAGGAGGTCATAAACTATACTTTTGCCAAGTTTTGTGTTGGAGGTACTGGAAGGAGTGGACCGATATAGTCCATCTTCGAACCTGATCTATACCTTGTAGAAATATCTCGATATGCAAAACATGGATTCCTTGGAGAGTTATCGTGCGCACCACACACGAAAGAAAAATGCTTCGTTGTATCAATGAACGGGTTTCATTGATTATTTTTCATTGATGCTATGAAACGTTCCATTAATATAATAAAATGTTTCATTCATGCAATGAAACTTTACGTTATTTAAAATTCAATGATTTTTGGTTTCATTGTATAAACGAAACGGATTTCATTGATGCAATGAAACTTTTAATTTCTATAAATTTAAGAAAAATATGTATGTTTTGAATTCAAACTTAATAGAATGGGCTAAAAATACTAGTACGCAAACATCATTTTTAAAAAATGGCGAAAAATGTATATATTCGAAGTGTTTGGTTTGCTTTAAAAATTAATGAAACAGTTTCATTAAATAAATGAAAGACGTTCATTAGATAAATGAAAGAGTTTCATAAATTAAATGAAACATTTTTGAAATTCCTTTTTGCGTTTTGTATTCTTTGTAAATCTGTTAAGTTATAAAATTTGTCTTCTAATTATTTTGTCTTTATTAAACAAATTAAGAACACATTTATATATTGGCTACATACATATGTATAGAATCACATACATAAATATGCATAAATATTTGTCAAAACTTGCAGAAACGTCATCAACTGTACAAAAATTCGCTACTGTCGCCGATTGGCGTTGGTATACATAAATATTCATCTTCACTAAAAAGAATGCTCTTCTCAGTTCTTTGTTATTGTTTGTATTGTCGTTCATTGAATTCCATTTGTGGCTCTGTGTGAGTATTTAACAAGCAGAAAAAACACGTGTTGACAAAACAACCACCGCTTTCTACATTGTTTCAGTTTGCGCTAAACCACAGTCAAGTGTGGATGAAAAAAAGTTATTTTACGTCTGGTGTTTTCAACTTTAAAGACTGTGATGTGTTTAACATGAAAAGAAAATGTAAATATTATTTTTTAGGTGTTCAGTTGTTCTTTTAAGTGAATTTTTATTTATATGTTTCTTGTAATGGAATAATTCAATAGAAAATGTAAAGATGAGTGGAATGTCGGAGAAACTGTTACCATTGGCCAACGAAGCATCTCTCACTTAGAAAAGGAAA
Organism: Musca autumnalis; assembly: GCF_047663935.1. Lineage (NCBI taxonomy): Eukaryota > Metazoa > Arthropoda > Insecta > Diptera > Muscidae > Musca > Musca autumnalis. Next base: position 112,411,776 of record NW_027411755.1, read on the forward strand.
ATGTTGTATTGTTGTATAGTTTTCTGTCCAATGGCGAAAGTTAAAGGTAAGTTAATGTTTAGAAAGAAAACCAGATAAATTACTAAAAATTGTTTTATGGTTTTCAATTTTGCTTACAGATGACAACGCTCAAAAGATAATTAACTTCGCTGAAAGTAAGTATGAAGTGTTAATTAATGTGAAATGAAAATTCAAATATTGGTTACATTTTTTTTGTAGTTTTTATGTGTTCGTTTATTTACTTTTTATAATTTTCATTTATAGTTGCAATGGAGATAAAAAATAGAAAGTCCAATGATCAGTGGAATTACGGAGACTGTCCGTGGCCTATGAAGCACTACTCCCTTAAGAAAAAAATTCTGTATCCTAACATCGTGGACGTACACAGGGGATGACTCAGCGACAAAACTTGGAGGTAAGTTATTGTTTAGAAAACCAGTCAATTTGTTAGCAATTTGTTTATTGTTTCGATTTTACTTACAGATGACAACGCCCAATACTATCATTAATGTGCTTAATACCTGAGGTATTAAATATGACTTGTTGTATTAATGGTCAAAACTAATTGCAATAAAATGAAATAAACATATTTAGCATTGACTTTATTTTTGCTCATTACGTAAGTATGAAATGACTTCATAACATGAATGAAATCCTACGTTGTATCAATGAAATTTGTCATTGATTTTTAACCAACGTAAGCCTTCATTGCATAAACGAAGAAGTTTCATTACAATAATGAAAGTATTTCATTGCATTAACAGAAAAGTTTCATTGCATCAATGAAGAAGTTTCATTGCATTAATGAAAAAGTTTCATTGCATTAACTAAAAAGTTTCATTGCATAAATGAGGAGTTTCATTGCATTAATGAACAATTTCGTTAATTGTACTTCAATGAAACTCAATGAAACTTTTTTCATTTATTCAATGAAGGTCTACGTTGGTTCAAAATAAATGACAAATTTCGTTGACACAACGTAGGATTTCATTCATATTACGTAGCTTTTTCTTTCAGTGCATTTTAGCGAAAAAGGTACCCGAGGAGGTGTACCGATATGGCCCATCTTCGAACTTAGACTAAGTTTGGACAAAAGATTACGACAGCTAATTTTTTGGCCGAATGGGTTAATCCATTTGAGAGTTATCGTGCGCACCAGACAGCCAGACAGACAAACGGACAGACGGAAGGAAAATTTCGGTTTAAAACCATTATTTCGATGAGGCACATTTTTGGTCGTATCAAAGTGAGTTAGAGAATCGCAAAACTGAAATCAAATGGAACCGTTATATGGGACTATACCAGTGTTGCCAAATTTGACGATTTATCATTTCATTTGCCCAAAATTGAAAAATTACTATTTATGGTCCAAAATGACGATTTTTCACATATGCTAAAATTACATGAAATTAAAGACAATAACTATACTTTTACCAAAAATTCACGAACAACTTTAAGGAAACCAATGTTCCAAACTCGATTCTATGAACTTTTTTAATGTTTTATACTAATTTCCAGACGGATTAGCTATATCTAGGCACATATCTAGAATACAGGTATTTTCATAGTTTTTGCCTCACCTTCGAATTACATCTGCTGAAAATGTTCATTTAGGATTGTTAATGGATCATCCTTGACAAGTTTTCGAGATAAAATAGGAATTATATCTATCTCGTTGTAAAAAAAATTATGAGTCCAGCTTTCTTAACTTCCTACTAATGTCCCCTTTAAAGCGGGATACACACGAACAGTTTTGACTGTCGATTTTTTGGAAATATCGATAAGTGTCAAACTGCCTAATGACTGACAAAAATGAACGGCCAAACTGACAAGCAACTGATTACTTGAGCAAAACTGATCGTGTGTACCACACTTAAGCGGCAATCTTTACCCAGCTTTACCGCGCCTCATTACTGCAAACTCGATAATCATAGGGAAAACGATCATACTGTGAAAGCTGTTTTTATAGCGCTATTTAAGTGAGATTGGCTTAGATTTATTTCTGTCGGTTGTATATCTTATGTTGTCAGTATCATGGACAAATTATCAGTGAAAAAATCGAATTAAACGGTAACCAAACCTAGTTTTGGACCATGTTGACGACTTTCCAAATTTTGTTGACGATTTGACGATTTCCGACCAAAAACTTTCGGCTATGCCCAAACGTGAACCGATATAAACAATTTGTGGTAAAAGTGTTTTTAAGCCTCTGGAAATATAAAATATTACAACCAATTCAGTCAAGAGGGACTAATACCTTCAAAATTAACGGGTCGCGTTAAATCGGACGTGAGCCGATATTGGGCATATTCGGTTTATTACAAACCATGTACGTGGGAGCCACCGAGGTGTAGCGGTAAGCACATCCGCATTGCACTCTGAAGGTGTTTGGTTCAATTCTTGGCCAGGACATAACAATTTTCTGCGGTGCCAAATCCCCTCAGCGTAATGGCCTACATTTTCTAAGTATTTTAGCCATGAAAAACTTCTCTACAAGTGGTGTCGTAAGACAAGCCGTTCAGACTCAGCGATAAACAGTAGGTCTCATACCATTGAGCCAATATGAATCGGCGTGCACTCATTGATATGTTAGAAGTCTCCCTTGTCCCTTCGGGGATGTTACGTGGCAACATATGGACATGCATATGTATTTATTACCCAGGTACATACTGATTTGGAGCAAAATTTCACCAATATATCTTTATTATTGAAACTCGAGTCGGCATCATCTACTTTGCTCAAATAACAAACATATCACTAACGACTATCTTTCAAATAATTATAAATATAAAAATTGAAATCGAAAAAATTAATTAATAAATATGTTATCAATTTTTAAAATAAATACGTATAACTTATTGCGCAGAAAACATTTATATTCACTTTGAATTATGTTTTTACGTCATAGAAGTGATAAAATAATATTATGACGTTGACTTTTTGCCGTTTAATTTTAAACCTCACGTCATTCAAAGCAATATTATCAATAAGTAATTTATTTGAGTTAAAACGTTAATATGTTATCTATCGATTTGCACTTGCTCATCTATGCTCATCCTGTTACAAAACCATCCGATTCTTTACTTTACCTTTTTATGCTTTTAAACTGCCTACTTAGTCCAGAGTAGCATCTAGGGGTATCGATGTGGATTCATTCATTCAGTCATTCACACAGTCTGCTGGATACGACTAAATAGTTAAGCGTACAGTGTAATATCATTTTTGTGGACGGCTGCTTCTGTGGCTTTGTTACTCTTCACCCAGTTTATTGTTGTCCTGTACATCTCATTTTCATTTCTCTTTTTTACTGCGGAAAAGACGTTTAGCTCCCTTCATTTCTTAGGATTCCCCATCCCAGCAAAATTTTGGTAGGCACATGTCATTACTTCATGCATTATTGAGTAATGAGAGCTCATTACTCTCCGCATACACATAAATACTTACTTGACTCATTACTAAGTAGTTATTAAGTAATGAGTACGGTGGCACAGAGCATGTGTGTCCGGCTACAAATCCTCAAGCTCTCCGTCGGCATGGAAGCTTTTTGTTAACAAAATTACGAATTAACTGTTCGTACAGGCGACCTAGTGTGTAGTGTGTTTGGCTTCAAATCTGAAGTTCGTGTAATGAAAACCAGCAGAGAGCAAAATAAAAGAAAAACAAGAAACATGTGTTGAATTTGAACATAAATTCACCTTAATTGTGTGTTTTTTAGCTTTTTTCGACTGGTTTAATATCTACTTAAAAACATATTTAAGGAAGTACTGCCTTCCTATGAAATCCCCATGTAAAAATAATAACTTTTACGGAAATTTGTAAGTTGACTACTGCCAAAATTTACTGAATAAAGTCGTTACTGGATAATGACTTTTTTTGCTGGGATATATCACAACCTTATTAATTTAATTTCTTGTGACAGCCTCTCATCTTATGTAGATACATACATGTGTTTAAATCTGGTGCTACTAACTACCACGTTTATTGTCAACACGTTGTCAATCAGTCTTATTTCTTTGTCGGATGTATCATTATGGAGGCTAAATTTTTAGATATATTTTATATTATCTTCTTTCCAATTTTGACATATTTTCTTTTTAAGCGCTCGTAAAATATGTATTTGTCAAGTCCATAATTGTCTTAATTTATGAATGGGACGTAGATTAGACTGATGCTAAAGTGTTTAGACTTTACCTAGTCTTTCGTCCACCTGGTTGAATCTATAGTCAAGATGTATTAGCTTCTGGCTAACTACAAGCTTAAAGCCACATGAGTATGTCTCATTGCAGCTATAATACAGTTATACCCTGCACTACATTGTCTTAATGGGGCTTCTAAACGGTATGTTTTATGCATAACGACTGTCACTTTTTACAGATCTGAATTTTGTACACATGGTGTGAACCAATATATGCATAACATGAAGAGTGACATAACAGTTGGAGGAGTTGATAATTATTTATCGTTTTTAATAAAAAGTGTTATTTTCAAAATTTTGAGTTACCACCGTTTTGTTGAACAGGTGCAATATAGCTCCCATATATATTTTCACCCGGTTTGAGATATTTGGTGCACCAAACAAATTAGATATACACTCCGGTTCATCTGAATAGAACCAACCAATTTTGCGTACAAATACCGTTATATCTAACGATAGGAGAGGAATTGAACATAATATTTTTGTGGACATGTAGAGTATATTGTAGCCTATATTTTCAATACCTAACATGTTTCACATATGCGTTATAACGGTACTTTTTACTCACTTTATGAAAAAATGTCAAAATATTGGCATGTTTTAATGGTTCACCAGGATAGAACCACCATAAGAATTAGCACAAATCCTTTGTCCGATGTGGAAAACTTTAACAAAAAACTACTTATAATTAAAAGTAAAGACCGTTAGTGTCGATTATCAATAAATATTGGGCAAAAAATTTGTGTTAGGGTCTTGGAATATGATGAAAATCGATGCCTAGAGCTCAAAAAGGATTCTTATGAAGAAATCGATAGAAAAAATTTAAAAAGTCAAAATTGTATATTGAATTGGGTTCGACATTTTCAAGTCTACAACAAAAGTACAAAAGAGTCACATTTGATAGCTTTATAAGCCCGAAACAAAAGTGATATGGTAAAGATAATTCAAGTTTCTGACTTTTCAATTCAATGATTGATATTTTTCTGAGGAAAATGATTGAAAATGGATGGATTCCAAGCAGTTTCGTTGGCTGTGGACATCTACAGATCCAAAAAATAAAGAAAATCCAATCGCTGAAAGCTTCATGTCACCATCAAGGCCTTGAAATTTCAAACGATCCCAAAACGTTTTATTTGCATAAACAACTTAGTGATAGGGACATCCAGAGGTTGATTTTATCGGAAGAAAAGTACTTAATTTTGATGGTTTTGAAGTGTACTCATGGTTTCTGTACCGAAAAAATATTTCTGATCCATTATAACACAAGAAAGAGCACCTTTGTTCCTGTGCATTTTACGCTACGTTATATCTTCTAAATCAAAGCCCTTGGTGTTGACATAAAGGGTTCAGCGGTGGGAGTTTTGATATTTTTCGGAGCTGTAGATGTTTACAGCCAACGAAACTGCGTGGAACCTATCGATTTTCATTCATTTTTCTCAGAAAAAATATCAATCATTGAATTGAAAAGTCAGAAATTTGAATTATCTTTACCATATTTATTTTGTTTCGGGCTTATAAAGCTATCAAATGTGACTTTTTTGTACTTTTGTTGTAGACTTGAACATTTGTCGAACCCAATTCAATATACAATTTTGACTTTTCAAATTGTTTCTATCGATTTCTTCATAAGAATCCTTTTTGAGCTCTAAGCTTCGATTTTCATCATATTCCAAGACCCTAACACAAATTTTTTTCCCAATATTTATTGATAATTAAACACTCGCGGTCTTTATTTTTAATTATAAGTAGTTTTTTGTAAAAGTTTTCCACATCTGACAAAGGATTTGTGCAAATTTTTATGGTGGTTCTATCCTGGTGAACCATTAAAACATGCCCATATTTTGACATTTGTTCATAAAGTGTTTTATGATGAAATTTGGAAAATGTGACTCAATTTGGTCTAGAAAATATATCGCCTAATTATATTAAAATCTACTTACAAAACCCCCTACTAACCCATTATTGTAACAAGGGCATGTTATCCTGAATAACTAGTTATTCTATAACCAGTTATTCTGTGGCCACTAGAAGTTGAAAAATAAGCTTTAAAATAAATGTTCTATTTTTAGAAAAGTTAAGTTGGAATTTGTTTTCAATTTCAACACATTTCATATTTTTATTATATTTTGCTCTCTGTTGAATTTGATAAAATTAACCTCTGATTTGTAGCGGAACACACTATGCTACGCGCACAAACATTAAGGGTTGTTTAAACGCTTACATGTGCACCAACAACTGTTTTTTTATATTTTTAACAAAAAACTCGCGTGCCGACTGCGAGCTTTGAACACACAATCTTAGGATTTGTAGTCGGACATACACGCCCTGTGCCACCGTACTCATTACTAAGCAATTAGTGAAATAAGGAGTTTTAACTTGATACATTACATTTTTACTGGGGCATCATATACTCCGGCCTGCCCGACTTTGATCCTTTCCTTACGGGTTTTTAGCTGTTGTTGAGTCGCTTTTCACATCACACTCCTTATAAGGCAATTAAGCATTTACTTTATTCGAGTCAGTTTTACAACAACAACTACTGTATAGCGTTTTCTACAATCATGAAATTATCGCTTAGTATCAATTTTCCATATTTATTTTTCTATTGTTTTTGTTATACTCTCTCAAATTTGTTTTGATCATTCACTTGTAGCTTACATTGTGACGTCATTCATTATTACCCCTTCGTCTCTCTGGTATTTATTACCCCTACCCCATTTGTTTTTTACTTTAATCCGCCTGTTTGTATGAGTGTATGTGTATTCGCGAATCGATTAACATTTCGTGTGACCTTTGTAGAACATCCTAGATTGAGGATTCTAGATCAGACTATGCTTCAGCAAGCGAGTATAAATACAGCAGAGTGAGTTGTAAATCATGACGCGAACCAAAGTTGTCAGCAGTATAGGAGTAAATCGTGAATTAAGCAAAGTGTAAACGATGTGAAATGAAGTCTTGTGTGATTAATTGAAGTGAAGTTAATAAAGCTTTGTAGAATTGTAATTTAAGCGAATCCACGTTTTATTTGGTACAAATCTTATCGGAAAATAAAATAAAACAACGTCTACATGGAGAAAGTTAAACATAATTCCGTAACAATATGAAGTTACCTGCTGTTTATTTAATACGGAGCAAGTTGCAATTACCAGGTGACCCAGAAGGCGAATTTAGGTCTTCATTTGCTGTCAAAACAATTTTTTTAATTAAAAATAAGTAAAAGAGGGCTATGTGAAAATGCTCTACAACATTTTTTTAGTCCCGTTTCAATACGGCTTGCGGTTTCCATGTAAAATCCTGAAAAGCCAAAAATGTGAAGCTTTTCCGCGATTTATTTAAAAATGCCTCCAGCGATTTTTTTCTTGATTTTTCTCTCCTATGAACATTGCTGTTTTAGAATCTGCAAACACTTCCCAGGATTAGTTAGTTAAGGCGCATCGTGCATGACATTGTTTTATAAGGAGGTGATACAGTTAGTGCAATGCCCCAATTTGAACTTCTATATCCCAATAATGGTAAAACTTACGAATATATCATAAAACTCTATTTAAGGGGGAATTTTCACAGCTACAATATGTGCTCTAATCACATTTCAATAGGACTTGCGCTTTCCAACCAAAATCGTGAAACCCTAAAATGTGAACTTTGACCGCGGTTTATTTAAAAATCCCTTCGTCGATTTTATTTTAGTTTTTTTTTTTTTGATTTTTCTTATCTATGAACATTGTAGATTCAGAATCAGCAAAAACTTCCCAGGTGTAAGCACCTTCCATATAAAGTTGGTTCAGGCGCACCGTGATTTTAGACAGTTATTCCGTTCAAGAGTTGGTTTTCATGTTTTCGTAAGTTGTCCGAATATGCCCCCAGAATTTAAATTATTGATTAAAAATTCGATTCGGATATTTTTCCCACAAAAGTTATGGTAAACTTTACACGCTAAATACTATCCGATCATTATCAATAATTGTTGGCACTATCCTTAAGCTTAGGAAAGAGTATTTTATCGTTTCCTTCTTTCTTTGCTGGATTCATCGCACAAAAGCTTTTGACATCAAATGAAGACTAAGGCCTGAATTCGCCTTTGGGATAACCTTACTCAATGAACCTTGATACGGACTTTATTAAGTTTCTGCAATCCTCAATCTGTGGACACAACCGAAAACACTCGGATTCCGCAAAGGTCGGACTTGAATTAGAGTATTCAACCATAATTGTCGCAATTCTAAGTTTGTTGTGTAGAGGGGTAAGATAAAGTGATAACCGTTAAATAATGATGCATTGTTTAAATAAAGATTATGCTTTATTTGGAAATTGTTGTATACAAAATTGAACTAGCTATTTAATAAACGAATCATTTTTCTGTTGATTATAATTTAGTTTTTGTCATTATTTTTAGGTGTTACTTCCCACATTAAATTCTCCTTTAACGAGAAGATATAATTGAACGAAATAAACAATGTGAGTTATTCGGAATCATTTCAATATCAGGCATAAATGCATTTGTCACTCACCCAGTCCGTCAGTCAGTTAGCCTGCACCACTTTGACTACGTAGAATCTGTAAATAAGATCACAAGGTGCCCATTTACATACCGGTACCATGGATGACTCACATTTCTTCTTTGTTTGTTTGGTGATGCATTAAGTTCGCTTTAATAAATTATTAATGGATTTATCTCATTGGCTTAATTCATTCAGTCATTATACCTGTCTTCCATCCGATGTCTGTCCGCTCATCTTCTCACTCATTAAATCATAAAAATGATAAGTAGATGTTTATTGGCTGGGCTTGCTTGTAGTTGACAAGTTTTTTTTTGTCTTTTAAGTCTTCGCCATGTGTGGCAAACGAAATACATTTCAAGCCGTCCAGTCATAAAACATCAACGAACATGTACTTTTTAAATCTATATGAGAAGATTAAGAAGCTGTAGACAACATTCGATGAGTGTGGAAACGGCTCAACACAATTATTTAAATGTTCCTCTTCATATTAAATCGAATACAAGAAAATGAATACAAGTGTAGATGTATAAAAAAACCAGGGGAAATACGGTATTAGCGGGTAAATAGTTGACAAAGACAAGAATAAAATAAGTGCCAATAAATGGAAGTCATAACAAACAAGTAAGAAAAGCGTTAAGTTCGGTCGGGCCGAACTTTTTATACCCTCCACCACAAATGTCAGCCATTTCGGTGGATTAATGTGACCACAACCTTCAAAATACCGAAATTCGGAAGGTACCGTTCTATGGGGGCTATATGATGGCGTGGACCTATACCTACAAATTTCTGGTGAAAAGTTTTATACGCCTAAAGAATACTAAATACCAAATGTCAGCCATCTCGGTGTGATAATGAGTCTAAAACGTTAAAAATATCGAAAATCGGGAGATATTGTATTATGGGGGCTATATCAACACGTGGACCTATATAAACATTTTATGGTAGAAATGTTTCTTAGCCTCTGGAAACACAAAATAAAAAGTTACAACCGATTCTTTGGTCAAATGGGTCTAATACATTCAAAATATATTAAAATGACGCGTACTTTATAAGGGGCCTTATGTGGGGGCTATACCAAAACGTGGACCTATATAACCCAACTTTGGTAGGAATGTTTTCTGGCCTCTGAAGACACAAAATACCAAATTACAACCAATTCTGTGGTCAAATGGGTGTAATACATTCAAAATATATTAAAATGACGCGTACTTTATATGGGGCCTTATATGGGGGCTATACCAAAACGTGGACCTATATAACCCAACTTTGGTAGGAATATTTTTTGGCCTCTGGAGACACAAAGTACCAAATTACAACCAATTCGGTGGTAAAATGGGCCAAATAACTTAAAAATTCCTTAAAACGACGACGCGTCATTTTGTATGGGGGCTATACGAAAGCGTGGACCTACATAGCCCGCTTTCAATACCAAAAGTCCTACATAAATAGAACATATTTTCCCAAAATTTCATCAACCTACGTCAATCCGTTCGGACGCTAGAGTGATTTCCACAGACGGACAGACGGACGGACATGGCTATATCGATGTAGAATTGCACGCTGATCAAGAATATGTATACTCTGTGGGGTCTACAATGATTATTTCGAGTAGTTACAAACGTAGTGACAAACTTAATATACCCCCATCCTATGGTGGAGGGTATAACAACGATCTGGGTATGTGTACGTTCGCCACTATTTTTGAGGAAAATTGACAATTTTTAAAAGAACTCTTCGGAAATATTTCAAACCCAAAAAGAAAGCATACAGCCTGAATGGGCGTCATGTGGTTGCAGAAAGTGAGTCTATTTAATTTGTAAAATAATATATTACCCCCAGTTTATGTATTTCGAAACGAAAATGTGTGCGCATGAAACACACCCAGACTTTAGTTTTTGAAATATTATTGCCTTTGCTTTTACTTCAAAACAAAAAACAAATTTGAGAAACACACTCAAATTTGGTAGTTTTTCTTGCGCATTCATTTTCTTATCGACATACATGAACAGGCTGTTATTCTTCACATCTCCCACTTTGATTTTCTTATTAGTCTTAATGATTCATTAAGAATACTAATAGTTTTCATAGCATAGGAATGTGGCACTATACATACGTAGACGAAGAATCTTATACTTTTCACTTTTAGCGTAAAAACCAAATCCAATTTATTTTTGTGGCAATAAAAAACGCTTTGAGTTAATTAACCATAATTAAGTTAATAAATTTTAATATACATTTTTCATTTCACAGTGTATTTATGTATTTTTAAATCATGGAAACTGTTTTAAATGTAAATTTCGAAAGAGACCAACCAACACGTTCACATTTACTATTGAATCGGAATCCGACAGGAGAGAAACATTGTTGGAAGCGAAACCAAACGTAAATATTCAGGGAGTTAATTCAAATTAATCAACTGCAATCACAATAAATCAACTGAATTTCATGAGAAGCATAGCGTGGAAAATTAGGCCCATACACGGTATTAACAATGTTCGTTTTGGTGAAATAAAATCCAGCTATGCTTTATAGATACATATGTATGTGTATGTGTGTGATTCTACAATATGTCTAAATAGGTTTTTGTTGTGGGATAAGTGAAACCTTAAAGTCTAGATAATTCAGTGAACAGATTCGACATATCGTCGGTGTCATGCTTCAGTGTTCCATACGCCGTTTTTTTTTTTTTTTTTGAGATACAGATGGTTTCTAGGATTATCCGGTATGCTCTTTCTGAATTTTCGGTCGGTAAAGATGGGAAAATTTTTTGTCACTTTGTTCCATATGGTGTACAATATTTCATATTTGTGTCATAAGTGTGGATACAGAACAAATCGTCAATAATTCCATTTAAAAAATTCTCTATAACTTTTATATTCCAATACAAATTCCTCTATATTTTTGCAAATATGTTCCATATTTTATTATTAATAATTCAAGTCAAAATTATAAATATATATTATTTTTATTAATTTTCTCGTTTAGAGTTAATCTTGATTATCGAAACTTTTTGCAAGTGAAAAAGGAAAGCCAAGGAATCGAACCCACACAGTCACCAAATTATGTGACCGGTTTCGCTGTTAGTTGGCTCTTCAGACATATCGAATGCGGAATGGCTTCTCTGTCCTACAACTTTTGGTTTTTCAAATGCAAATGTGTTTTTATACAATAACGGATATTTGGCCGTTGAAAACATATGAAAAATGTTGTCATGGCGTGTTAGCGTTCAAAGCCAAACTCATAACATCAAATATCCGTTATTGTATAAAAACACATTTGCATTTTAAAAACCAAAAGTTCTAGGACAGAGAAGCCATTCCAAAGTCGATATGTCTGAAGAGCTGCCCAACTAACAGCGAAACCGGTCACATAATTTGCTGACTGTGTGGGGGGTTCTAGTCCTTGGCTTTCCTTTTTCACTTGCAAAAAATTTCCGTCATCAAGTTTAACTCTAAACGAAAAAAATTAATAAAAATAAATATTTTCTTTAGTCAGCTACACGCAGTTTTGACGCAAAACATTAAAATGGGATTATCTCCAAACGGGCAAATGGCGTATGGAACACTTAAGCATGACACCGTCGAAATGGTGATATTTCTGTTCCAACACAGTCTTGGACAATTGTTACTGTTAACTCCTTTTGATTTTTCCAACATCGTCCACCCTATCAACCTGTTGTATACGTTTAGTTTTAGTTGATCTAAGTCTATTATAAAATCTTCGGACCTCTATTCCTTTTTTTGCCAGTGCGATTATTTTAGCATTTTTGGAGCTAAATTTTTTATTGCATTTATTTTTTGTATTTAGCCGCAAAATTTCCATTTATTATTTTTTAAAAATTTTTCTTTGCGTTTTGCAGTTGTTATTTTAGAATAAAAATCACAAATATTTTAGTACTATATTATACCCTCCACCATAATATGGAGGTTATAATTTAATTTGTCATTCCTCTCGGTCCACGTTTTCATATAACCCTCACAGAACGGTATCTCCATAGATTCGTTATTTTCAAGGTTACCCCTCATTATTTCACCGAAATTGCTGAAGTATTTAGTCGTCTTGGGGCTACAAAGCTTTCCCCCAGAAATTTGGTACAGCCCCCCATAAAACGATTCCTCCCGATGTTCGGTATTTTAAAAGATTAAGCCTCATTGCCACATTATCGAATTAACATGGCTTCCAGTTAGTACTTAGTCTTCCTTCCACGAAGAGAAATATATGTTTGTTTCCAAACAAATATATGTTTGCAACATTTTGTAGCATATCTAAATTGTATTTGTTTGGGTACCAAAATATGTTTTATGTTAGAACATATTTTTTATCCGTGGATTTTTTTTTAATAAGGAGCAGTGTGTATGGTGCAATAAAAGACGCTGAAGCGACGACGGGAAGATAAAAAATTGTTTTCGCTTTGGTGGTGTGTATGGGGCCAAACCGCATGTGTTTCGTTCTTTGTTGTTGTTGTTGCGATTTATTTTTCCGCAAGAAGTCATTGTTTTTCTGTAAATCGCAGTTAATTAACATAGCAAGCGAAGAGGAAAAGAAAAAATTTATGAATTATTTTTGTTCTTTTTGTGAGAAAGCATTTTTTCTTCAGTTTCCTAAAAACAATCGTTGAGTAAAGAGTGTAAAGTGAATGGAAATATTTTATTGGACAAAGATATTGGCAATAACATTAATACATTTGTCATATACATACACATATTTGAAATATGTGTGTACCTCTTAATTCCCCCCATACCTATTGCGGATATTATTCGAATGTTCGGCACAACTTTCGAAAACGATATCACATTCGAAGAATTGGCAAATGTTTTTCGGGTGTACACAAGCACGTCCTCCCATACCATTGCTATCACGATTCATTCGTCGCTCAGTTTGTTGCAGGAAAACCTTCGAATATCGTTAATAATATTATTAGCGAATGAAAGATGATAGTTTTTACGATAGTGCCGAAAAAAGCATTTTTGGCGGACATGACATGTTTAACTTTATCTGACGTTTCTTGATAGTTCTGTTATGTACTTTTTTTCTTCTTTCCCCTCATAACAATTTGCGATTCAATGTGTGTAACTGTTTATAAACATTGTTGTCTTGTATTTGTAACCTAGCCATATGTTGGGTTTATCATCACTTCTTGTTACTATTATACCTAGCATTTATATCGAAAATATTTGAAAAAAGCAAATGGGAATTTTATACGAACTACATAAAATTATTTTTTAAAAACTAAAAAATTTCCGAAGTAAAAAATGTTTCTCGTGACATTTTTTCTTGAAGAAAAAACATTCTCCAAATGTTCGTAAATGATATCCTTTTTAAACTTTTGACGAACAAAAGAACAACGTGCTTGTGTAAACCCGAAAAACATTTGCCAATTCTTCGAATGTGATATCGTTTTCGAAAGTTGTACCGAACATTCGAATAATATCCGCAATTGGTATGAGGGGGTTGTTCTTTTGTTCGTCAAAAGTTTAAAAAAGATATCATTTTCGAACATTTTGTTCGTCAAAAGTTTAAAAACGATATCATTTTCGAACATTTTGTTCGTCAAAAGTTTAAAAACGATATCATTTTCGAACATTTGGCGAATGTTTTTTCGTTTTCGAACAAAATATCCGCAAAACTATCGAAATACATTCGAAAACGAATAGTTTGCGATAGCAATGGTATGGGGGGTTACTTTATATAATGATTTGATTCCAGATGCCGATTACCCGTTGATGATTTCAATTTTGAGGAGAATGTGTTTTATTTCTCAACTAACGAGAAGCGTTCAATGATGTTTCTATATTTTATAATTAATAGTTTTCATTTGTTTTTCTTTCTAAATTGTGACAATACTTGGAATTTTGTATGTAACTGTGCGTGTGTTGTTGCTTTTGTGTTAGGTATTTTTAAGCATTTCAATAACATGAAAACAACCACCATTTATAAGTGTGTGTATGTGTATGTTTTTTGCGGCTTGTTTGCACCCAAACATATATTTGTTAGCACCCAAACATATATTTGTTTGCACACAACAAATATTTGTTTGCACCCAAACATATATTTGTTTGCAGGACCCAAACATACATATGTTATGTTTGAGACTGTTGCAAACACATATATGTTTGCATCAAAATATGTTTGGGACATATGTTAGAGAGAACTTTTTTCCTCCCTGTAGGGATATAAAACATTCCCACTGGTAATTTTCGGTATAGCGGCATGATTTAATATAAGTCCCATATAATGTGCATGGATTCGATCGCGGAAGCTCTCATTAGATCCGTCGCGTAAAAAAACTAAATTCACGCGGGGTACAAAGGAAATTGAATGGCACTTGTAAATTTTAATCGCAAAAAATAGGTTTTTTAAAAAAAATTCACGCATCAAATATTGGCCTTTAGACTCCGATTACTAGGATGCTGTAAGGAGCACACTCATGAGATATGCATTAAACAACGTAAAATCACGAGTTCTAAAATCCTATTATGAGTCCGAATTATTAAAAAAATGCAAAAAACCCCAAAATTCCGGCTTAAAAATGTCAGCCATGAATTTTAGGTGGATGCTGTGGATATATCGAAAAATGATATATCCATGGAGTATTCTTTGAGTCTTTCTTTGGGCATAGTTCTATAAAATATAAGGTTAAGCCAGAAATCGGAAGAGACATAAAAAACTTGTTGGCTTCAACCCATTTTTACCTATTTTTCTACATTGATGCCAACAAAGCTTCCACGTAAATTAATTTAATGGTCGACCTTATGAGATTCCTCCTAAAACACTTCATTTTAAAGAATTTCAGTCATACTATATAGAATATGTTAACAGTTCGCGAATTCTGAATGTGTGAAACTTGGATTCATCGATTGTTAAACATTTTTGGTTTTTGCCATATACACTTTCATACGGGCAAAATGTGCCTCATCGACATAATGGGACGAAATCCGTTTTACACAATTTGGAGTCGATTTAGCAATGTCCATCAGTCTGTCTGTCTGCCTGGTGCGCACGATAACTCTCGAACGGATCAACCGATTCAAACAAATTTTGGGTATCGTAATATTTTGCCTAAACTTAGTTTATGTTCGAAGTTTGGCCATATCGATCCTCTCCTTCGGGTAAATCCCCCACAATTTGAACGCACGATAACTCTTGAACGGAGTAATCGATTTAGTCCATACTTTGCACAGCCTGAAATTTTTACCAGACTTAGATGAGGTTCCATTATGGACTCAATCGGTCCACTCCTTCGGGTACCGCCCGCACAAAATTTTTTGCTGTAGCAACTTGTATTCACTGCCCCCAAACGACGGTACAAGTTTCATCAGGGGCAAACCCATACTTCCTGACAAAATATCCTGAAAGTGTGTGAAAGTGTGGAGTTGTTGTCCAAACTTAGTTTACGTTCGAAGATAAGACATATAGGTCCATTCCTTTAGGTACCTCCCCCACAAAATTTCAAAAATGTTCGGAAAAAATTGTACACACAATAACTCTTGAAGGGAGTGACCGATTCGGTCCATACATTACACTTCTTCTTCTTTATTTGCCTATTTGTCATACGAATGTTGGCGACCATTACAATTACAAAGAAACAATGGATTTTGAATAAAAAAATCAAATAAATAGATAGATTTTTCACAATATCGGCAAATATGTCTCTGCTTCTGGCAGCACTAAGTAGGTGTCCCACGTCTCGTATTCCAGTCCATTCTTGAATATTCGCAATCCAACTCAATTCCTTTCGGCCTTTAGGAGTTTTTCCTTCTATTCTTAATTTTATGATATCCTGCAAGAGCTTGTATTTTGAATTCCTCATGATATGTCCAAGGTAGGCAGTTTTTCGTCTTTTGATGTTTATCATTATCTCTCTATTTCGATTCATTTTTCGAAGCACTTCATTGTTTGAAACTAAGGCAGTCCATGGTATTTTTAAAATTCGGCGGTAGATCCACATTTCGAAGGATTCTAATTTCTTCACGTCTAATGATTTTATGGTCCATGCCTCCATAGCGTATAGTAAGGTTGACCATATATATGCATTTATAAAGCTACATTTAGTTTCAAGATTTATATCCTAATATATCTACCAGGGTGGTATGGGGTACCTCCCACACAAATTTTTGGATAAGTTCACTTTAAGACCTGCTCTCGAATCACTTTGATTTTTGTTGAAGGAACTTCAATTCACTGACCCCCTTTGCGATGGTACAAATTTTTTTTTCAGGGGCAAGTAAATACTTCCTGAGAAAATAGCCCGAAAGTTATAAAAATTCCTATGGTACCATGTGTAGTGGCTGGAGCGCACTATGGCACTCGAACTGCCCAGCAAAAATTCGGATCCATTAGTCATTACGTAACCCATTACAAAGTAATGTAAACAAGCGTCTTTTCCCATTACAAGTAATCTGAAAAGTAATGGGATACTTCTTAAAGGCAAACCTACTTACTTTGCTCCTCACTAAGTAATGAGGACGGTGGCACAGTGAGTGTGTGTCCGACTATAAATCCTAGGGTTGTGTGTTCAACGCTCACTGTCAGCACGCGAGTTTTTTTTTTTAATTAAAAAATAACAGTTCGTGGTGCACATGTGCACTGCACATTTAAGTTCTTAAGCCTTAATGTTGGTGTGCGTGGCATAGTATGTAGTGTCTTTGGCTAGTTATTCTAGTGGTCATAAAATAACTACAAACTGAGTGCGACATGCCCTTGTAAAAATAATGGGGAAGGAAGGGGGTTTGCGAGTAGTTACGGCTGCCAAAAATCCCTTACAAAACCCATGATTTTGGGAGTCACATTTTGGTCCAAACTTAGTTTTTAAAAATATGTCACTAAAATAGTATGCACAATACACTTTCTTTTGTCCAAATTTAGTTAAGCTTCTAAAATGGACCATGTTGGTCCTCTCCTTAAGGTATACCTTATAAGGTATACTAGGGGATATATGTATATCTCCCCTGCAAAAGTTCAACATTGCTATTCATTGTGGTCCTGTTTACAGCGATATTATGTTTTCCGTGGACAAGTTCATGCTTCTTGCCATACTAGTCCAAATCATATACGATGACCCACTGAAATGATTAGTGGGTGCGATATCTATTGAAAAGGTATGACTCTGAAAAGACCCTAAATACATTCGATCTGTCCGTAGATGAAAGTTTCAATTCACATAGGCTGAGGGTATACCTCTGTTTGCAAAACCGACTGATACTTTTTTAATTGTTCCATTTTAACTCAATACGACTCGTGGTGGACGTTATAAGAAGCTCGGCCCGGCCGAACTTAACGCCGTCAATTTTATTCTGATGAAACACAGACCCGACGTTCTTAAATTTAGCATTATTTTTTGGCATTTTAATATTTGTTTAAACATTTTTTAGCATTATTTTAATGCTGATTTAGCAACAACAATTTTTTAGATCTGGTCACACTGCTTTTTACGAACTTTACTCTCTCTCCCAAACTTTGTTGGCATTTCTGTCTACACAGCAAAGCAAATGTCGATACGTCAGAACAATTTCGGAAGCAAAATCGTTCAGACTTCTGTACGATTTTTCGATGAGAAATCGGAGCATATACTTTTGTGATCAAAATACAAGTCTCATCCGATTGAAAATTGAGGATGGTTATTTTTTTGTCCAAAGGACGCTATTGCTTTTGGTGAGAATCGGTTCAGATTTGGATGTAGCTTCCATACATATTTTCGACCGATTTCATGTATTTTATGCACGAAACACGCTATTTATGTCCTCTTTTATTAAATCTTGGAGTTTGTGACTAAATTTGGACCAGAAATAAATTTTCCAAATTAGCTCACATATGTATATATTTTCGTCCAAATTTGGTCTAGAAATAAATTTGCCAAATTATATTGAAATCGGTCCTGGTTTGGATGTATGTCCCTTATATATGTTCTTCCGATTTTAGGTATATGACGTACAAAACCCACTTTGTCTGTTAAATGTTGATGAAATTTGAAAATGTGACTGAATTTGGTCCTCAAACAAGTTTTCCAAATTATATCGAAATCAGTCCTGATTTGTATATGGCTCCAATATATATATTTTCTCCCGATTTCAAATATTTGACTCGCCAAACACAAAATCTAACAAATGTTTTAATAAAAGTTGAAAAATTTGACGAAATGTGAGCAAAAAAAATCCCCAAATTATATTGAAATCGTGGTAGTACATTATATCATATAGTCGGCCTTAATGCTTTCCTTACTGGTTTTATTTTCTCTATTGGGCGCCAGTTTCGTTTCTCGCTGATGAAGATTATTTACTCATTGCATATTACAAAGAAGATAGTAATTTAAGAATAAGCCTTTAAAATAATACAGTTTTACAAAAGGCTTTACTGCCACACTATTACTCATCCGTTTTTTGCGGAAATAATTGCAATATACAATGCGATTAACTATTGTAAAAAGAATAAACTGTAATATATAATTTGCTCTGATTCTCTAGCATATTTGAAAGCTATAAACAATATAAACAATAATGAATATTACCCAAAGTGTATTAGGGCAACTCTTATAAACTGTTCCCCTCCAATAAAGCTAATGTGGTTCCCTGGCCATTGCGGAATTAAAGAGAATGATAAAACTGCCAAAGGTGCCCCAAATTCTCCTTTATATATATATATATATATAATTGTTCCTCAAACATCCCTGAAGGGACAAGGGAGACTTCTCATCTGACAGTGTAGAACTATAATTATAGGGACGTCAAGAAACTTTTAAGAACAGATTTGGACAAGAATTTATTAAATAATTTTTCAAAAACATCAGAGTGGTATAAAAAGACAAACGTCAAAAAGAGTACAACAATAGATTATCTGAACAGAAGTATATTTCAAAGGGTGGATACATACGAAATTATCAAATGAATTCGGCTTAGATTAGGTCATACTAAGATTACCCATGGTCATTATATTGACAAGACAGTCCCGTCAACATGTAAATTTTATAATACTGGTTGTGTTTCAATCGAACATTTGTTGGATAATTGCCCTGCTTTTCTTACAATTAGGAGGTCTATTTTTGATAACGCTACTCCTGCATGTACTTTGAATTTTCTTCGCGATAATTATGTGTCAGATATGACAAAATATCTTCAAGCAGCAAAAATAATTAATATGATTTGAATTTGAATTTAATTACTCATTCACTAATGTTGAATTTAGCCTAAGACCTTAGATGTCATGACCATTTATATTTGCGTTATATTTAGTTTGTAATTTTTTTTTGGTTATAAGCTAAATTAAATTAAATAAATAAATAAATAAATAAATAAATAAATAAACAAATAAATAAGTAAATAAATAAATAAAAGAAGAATAAGCCTTGACTGGATGACATTATAATACGAAAAATAAATGCTAAATAAGTAGAATTGTTATTGAACATTTATTCTGCAATACAAGCATACGACTATGGGATCGCCATCAATATTTCTGATTACCACAAAATTAGAGAAGATTTACTTTTTGAATTATTTTTAAATGGTAACACTTGCTATTTACGAACATGTGTTACGACCTAAACTCCTAATTGACTTTTCGCTCTCTATCGCTTTACGTGAAATGGCATGGAAATCACATGATTTTGTACAATGCTAATGACTCGAAATTGAATAATATAATTTGAATTGTTTAATGGCAAACAATTTGACATAATAGCGAATAACAAAATGGCCAAAATTGAATTTGAACGATGTCAGGCTATTAAATGCGAAATAATTACCAAGAGTAGTTGCCACAAACTAGGCGAATATTTCTACACCACTACGCATGGGGAAGTCAATGAACATAATTATTTAACATTTATCTAGATTATGTGGCTGCAAACTAAACAAACGTGTATAGCACATTCGGTTTACACTTGTATATATGAATGTTAGTTTGTATATACAGTGGACATACTTCCGTAAGTACAAAATTTGGTATGTAAATATTAATGTGTAAGAACACCGGCACTATGACTTTTCTTATCGGACCAATCATAAAAATATTCCCAAAATTTTCAACCAACGACAGGTACGACAAAGTCGAGGAAAGTGATACCAAATTATATTTAATTACCTGAAATTAGTTAAGGTTACTGACAAATTTACGATGAAAATAATGAGATAAGGAGAGTAGTTTGTTCAAAGCTACTACCATTTTACTTCCTGTGTAATTGTACCCCAGTACTTAGGGAAAGATGAAATTGTTGTTGCCGCTTTATGTGGGTGCTATAATTTGCATCAAACAACAAATGAAGTTTTTGAGGTTGCAAAGCATTAATCTTACCATAATTTGTTTGAATTTCTGTTACCCAGGCAGTATTAGAAAAAACTATATTTTCAATTGACAAAAAATAATGAACTTAATTGATACGAAATGTATATTTTTGTGTACAAACTGTAAGGGAGAGCAAGCAACCAAGCCGTATTCACGCAAATTATAAGATGCATAAGGAAAATCAAAATATTTATCATATTCCTTTTTTAGTAATTAACGTCCCCTGAATCATTAAGTTGGTACAAATAATATTCTTATAATGAGACTCTCTAAAATATTTAACCATCGTAAGAAATAAGAAATTCTAAACATTTTCTCTCTGTTTATAGGAGATACAGTCGAACTTCTCCATAACATACATTTCATAAAAAAATGTTTAAATATTAAAAGTGAAATAGAGTAAATATTGAAATAAATTTTATTTGTTTCAAAAAATATTATGGAAATCCCCTCAGTGTAAAACTGGTTTACATTTCCCTTCTCTTCAAATTGTGTCGTAAGACACACCTTAAAAAGTAGGTCCCATATCATTGAGCCAATATCAGAGAAGTCTCCCTAGTCCATTCGGGGATGTTGTAGGAATATATGTATGTATGTACATATGTATTGAAATAAATGTTGTGCCACTAATTAACTGGCCACTACTGTGTATATATACTAAATATCTATGTATGTCTATAAGTTCCTAAGGACGCCTTTTCGTTTTCTCTTAAATAACATTTGCCAGGACCCGACTTTTCTTAAATTTTTGCCTCAAATAACTTAAAAAATGTTACTATAAAAAGATTTACTTCAGAAAGTCCGCATACATATATATAAAGGCCTCTCTAACATACATATGTCCCAAACATAACATATGTTTGACTCCTGCAAGCAATTATATGTTTGGGTGCAAACAAATATTTGTTTGGGTGGAAAAAATATATGTTTGGGCGCAAACAAAATTTTGTTTGATGAAGTATAAAACAAACCCAAAATCCACAAAAAACATACACATACGAGTACACACATTTATAAATTATGGTGGTTTTTCTTTTATTAGAAATACCAAACATATATGCAACAACATAAAAAAATTCCAAATACAAGAAATAGTGTCACACTTTTAGAAATAAAAACAAATGAAATCTATTAATTATAAAATATAGAAACATCCTTGAACAATTGAAATCATCAACGGGAAACCGGTACCTGGAATCAAATGATTATATAACGTAATAAATAGGTACATCCATATTTCAAATATATGTATGTATATGCAAAATATATTAATGTTTTTACCAATATTAAATGCGATTGCTTCTTTGTCTAATAAAATATTTCCATTTACGTTTTTAAATGTATTGGACATATAATTTACTAAAAAGCACCATTACTTTAAGAAAACACTGATTTATTCACTCACTTTAAGCATTACATCTAAGCATAATGTAAATATCAAATATATTATAGAAAGCATATGAAATATGTTTGGATCCCAACATATATTTGTTTGCAACCAGTCCCAAAGATATATTTGTTTGAATCCAAACACCTTTCTAACATATATTTTTCTGCGTGTATTTATAATAACACCATTCCCTATTTTGTATATTCAAATAAAATGTAATTGGTTGATTTTGAAACGGTTGGTTTGTCGACTGGTAATGTGAGACCATTTTCTTTTATTGTGTGACAATTTTCAGGTTATTTCTTCTATACCCTTGCTGTGTGTTACAGGGGCGGGAGCGGCTTAGCTTTGTAGACAAAATGTTTGTAGATAAATGTACGTATGTATGACAAGCGACAATCGTCGTTCGACATTGTACATAAAATTACATTTGGCGGATGCGCGTTATTAACTGTCTTGAGGTTTGGTGTAAAAAGTGTAGGGAGATCTTGTTGCGATAATAAAAAAACAAACAGTAAACAAAACGCACAAACACCAGATACATAAATACATTTTCAAAAAAAAAAAACAGAAAAGAAAAGAAAAATTAGAAAATGAAATCATTTTGGTAATTAAACATAACAGTTGTACTGTACGCGTTTTGTTACATCCTACGCACAGCGGCTCAGAAATTGATTTTCTTTGCCAAACAAATTTTTGTCGTCAGGGGTAAATTTTTGAGCAGAACATTTCGAATCTGAAAAACTTCATCTTGTGTTACTTTTATAGCGGCTCTTAAATTAAAGGACGAAAAGGACATTGAAGGAAGCGAGTTTGAAGGTCGAAGTGCTATACGAAAATAATCCTAATTCGATTAGACTGAAGACATGTCATCTCAAAAATAAGTTAAAGCAACAGTGAACAAAGATATAACGTTAATTCCTGATGGCTTACAGGGTCTCTAGCAAAAACTTCATCGCGTCATAACGCGGAAGTTCGACTCACGGCGGATCTGTCCTTCGGGGTTCTGAATATACTCATCAAGGCCTTTCTTCCCCAAGAGGAATTCTCCGTGCCCCAGATTCTCATCTCCATTTTGTTGCACAGTGTAATTTAAGTTAAATATGACAAATTTCTTACATTAACCCACCACAACCCTATCATGGCGTAGGCGCCGCAGCCCTTACATATTTCATAATATTAATATATTGACATTTGTAATTGATTTTTTCGTGCGAATTATTGGGATTTATATTCCGATAGATTTTATTGCTAGTGCTTTTTGTAATTTTTCTTTATTATAATTTATAATTATAATAAATATATTTAAATAAAATAAATAAATAAAATAAAACCGCTAGCGTCCGCTATCATACCTACTACACAACTACCAACTTTAGGGAGATAATAGCCGACCCAGTGGCGAAGGCGCCCCATCTTACCATATATGTCAAGGTAACGGACAAAGAATCGGCAGCTGATGTTTGGGAAGCATTACATCAACAATTTGAAGCAACATCCAAAGACCAACTGTTCAACATGTGCACAGAACTTTTTTCGTTTATGTGGGTTGAAGATTTGGACGTTTCAACGCACATTTCTAAACTTAAAAGTTTGTGAACAGAAATTAACGCCGGTTTGGAATTAAAAGGTAATCAAAAACTTCCAGAACTGCTTCTTACTTGTAAGATTCTGCATGTGCTACCATCATCGTTCAAAATTTTCAAGTCTAGTTGGATGATGTTAACTCGGGATGAGGATAAATCCTTAGACGAACTTATTATGCAGCTTTGCCTATATGAACGAAATTTCAATAAGTCTGAGAAGATCAAGAAGCTTTAGTCATCAATAAGAAGTACTCCAAAAATAAGAAAGTAAGAGCTAACAAGTAAAAAAGTGTCAGTCGGCTTTGCCGACAGATGTATACCCTCAGCCAATGTGAATTGAAACTTTCATCTACGGACAGATAGAATGTATTTAGCGCCTCTTCAGAATTTTGTGGCCCTTTTTCAACATTTGAAGTTGCCGACAAAAATGTGGATTAGGAATTAACACAAATGTTGAACTTTTGTGGGGGAGGTACCCTTAGGGAGGACCGATATGGGCCATTTTAGAAGTTTAACTAAATTTTGACAAAATATTAGGAGATCCAAAGTTTGGACCAAATTGGTTGCACCATTCAAGTGACATCGTCCTAAAATTTTAGTGAAATTTTTTAAATATTGGGGAGAAGTACCGGAAGTTGGGGACCGGTATTGCCCCATGAAACTAAGTTTGGATAAAATATGACGAAGACCAAATGTTGCACCAAATCGGTAGAACAATTCGAGAGCCACATATGGTGACATAGGGCTTTTTACACCTTTCGGGATGTTTTCCCAAGAAATATGGACCTGCTCCTGAAAAAACTTTTATCGTCGTAATGGAGGTAGCGAATGCAAATCGCTTCAACAAAAATCAAAGTGATTCGAGAGCAGGTCTTAAAGTGAACTTATCCGAAATTCTGAGTGTGGAAGGGGAACCCAAAAGAGTGCACAAATATAGTCCATATTCGAACCTGATCTATATCTGGTAGATATATTAGGATGTGCAGAGTATGGATTACATCAATCACCCCCTTCAGGAGTTATCGTGCGCATATTTTTGAAGAAGATTTTTGAATTTTTGTGCGGGAGGTACCTGAAGGAGGGGACCGACATGGTTTATCTTCGAACTTAAACTATGTTTGGACAAAATATTACGAAGGCCAAATTTTGGACCGAATTGGCAGATCGGTTCCAGATTTATTTTGCGCTCCAACCACTACACACGGTGTCATAGGGGTTTTTTGCACCTTTCAGGCTATTTTCTCAGGAAGTATGGACTTGCCCTTATGAAACTTGTACCGTCGTATGGGGGACACCGAATACAAATCCTAAACAGAACTTTTCCGAAATTTTGTGTGGGAGATACCCGAAGGAGTGGACTGATTGAGTCCATATTTAAACTTCATCTAAGTCTGGTAGAACTTTCACGATGTACAAAGTGTGGGCCAAATAGGTTACTCTCTTCAAGAGTTATCGTGCGCACAAATTTTCCGAACATTTTCGAACAAAATATTACGAAAGCCAAATTTTGAATCGAATCGGTTGCTACGTTTGAGAGTTATCGTGCGCACCAGCCAGCCAGACAGACAGACGGACGGACATTGGCTCAATCGACTCTAAATTGTCTAAAACACATTTCGTCCAAACATACTTGGGGTCTAAAACCATTATTTCGATGAGGCACATTTTGCCCGTATGAAAGTGTATATACCCTCGTTAGCATAAATGCTGAGGGTATAAAAATGAAAGTATTTGCCATTACTGTGGGAGAAAATGCCATTGGATAAAAGAATGCCGCAAGTGGATTTCAGATTGCAAGCCTTCCATGTCAAAGCCAATTAATGATCATACACGCAGAAAAAAAAAATGGCCTCTCTAACATATGTCCCAAACATATTTTGCAGCAAACAAATATATGTTTGCAACAGTCGCAAACACAACATATGTTTGGGTCCTGCAAACAAATATATGTTTGGGTGCAAACAAATTATATGTTTGGGTGCAAACAAATTTATGTTTGGGTGCAAACAATTTAAATGTTTGGGTGCTAACAATTTAAATGTTTGGGTGCAAACAATTTAAATGTTTGGGTGCCAACAAATACAAACCCAAAAGCCACAAAAAAAAACGAAAGAAAATGGACAAATGGACAATGATGGAGATGAGCGATATTGTATATATTCCAGAAAAAAAAGCTGTTCATGTTTCAAGGGATGTCTAATTTGTAGAGAAGACAAATAATAATCGTTTAACGTAAATCTGGTTGATGATCCGCAACGTTTATATTTGTCAACGATTAAACGTTTCGAAGATTTAATTCAAGATGACAAAATTCGGAATGGTCAGAAAGAGGAATCGGATCCAAACGTAGAACCACCAAGCCTAAGATGCACAAGATTTAGAAGAACAGAACGTCGCACAGTGTTGCCGCGTAGACAAAAATCAAAAAATGTGATGTTAACTTTTATGAATGTTTATGTTTTTTTCTTACAGTAAACACATCGATACAACGAATCTGAAATAATTTTGACGATATGTAAATCCATAATGAAGTTATAGCTCTTTAAATATGAAAAATATTTCCCAGGTAATCTAAAGCGATAATCATATGAAAATTAGACGACATTTAAAATAACATTTTCTGAAAAGTATGTTGATAATATTAAAAGTTTGGATGGGTGACATCAACTGTACATAGGCAAAGTACCGTTATCAAGAATTAAAAATTAACATTTGATAAAAAATATAAATTCTTAATATTTCGTAGAGTATATCTTTTGATTGCCACCTATTACCACCTTGGCTCTTGATTTCCGTTAATTGGACATCTCTTTCGAAGCGAAATGTGTAAAAATATTCTGCCCATCCCTGCAACCTTCTGAGATATATCGGTTCAGATTTTATAAAGCCCCCATATATATCTTTTCCCGATTTTGCTACAACTTGTTCAATTTTAATCGAATAGCCTTCAAATTTAATATGTGTTATTTTCTTAGGCCCCTGAGTAGTTTCACCGATTTACTTAAATATCGGTTCAGTTTTGGATATAGCTCCCATATATATCTTTCCCCGATTTTGCTATAAATCGCTTAATTTTTGATGAATAGCCTTCAAATTTCAAATGGGATGTTTCCTCAGGCCACTATTCAGTTTTACCGATGACCTAGGTTGATGAATATTTGCAGAAGTACTTATGAGGGCACAGGAATGAAAAATATGAACTTTGCTCCATATCGGTTTAGGTTTGAATATGGCTTCCATATATAACTTCGCCCGATGTCACTCAATTACGGATAATTACGTCCTATACATAGCGTGTTTAGTGCGTCGAACATAAAATCGGGCGAAAATATATATATATATATATATATATATATATATATATATATATATATATATATATGAACTTTATGCAGAACTAAACCGATTTTTATCAAAATCGGTGAAACTGAAGATATAAATGGAGGCTATATCCAAATCGGTACCGATTTTGCGAAATCAACTGAGTGTTGCAGTAACAGAAAAGATGCACTTAGCTCAGTTCGATGTTCAACTGCTTTCCTTTATGGAGAGTTGAACGAAAATATCTTCATGCAACAGCCAAAAGGATTTGATGACGGAACAAATAGAGATTGTTCTCTGAAAAGAAGCAAGCACCAATATGTTGGAATACCAGAATGCGTAATTTTTTAATCAAATTGGGATTTAAAACAAGCTCGGCTGACAGTTGTCATCAGAGAAAAACGGGGAAAAATAATTCTTGCTCTGTATGTAGACGATGGTTTAGTTGCTGCGCCTGATGTAAACGACTCAAAGACCTTTCTAGATGAACTTAAAGCTAAATTCAAACTTACACACAGAAATGCCAACTAAGTTCTTGGTTTAGAAATTGAAAAGTCGGATGAATGTGTAAAGATAAGTCAGAAGCCATATGCTAAGAAAATTTTGGAGAAATTTAATTTTTCTGACTGTAGAGCAGTAACAACTCCGATGGAAAGTATAGCAACCGTTGCAGAAGTTCAAACATCAACAAGTGATTTTCCATATCGACAAGCAGTTGGAGCAATAATGTATTTAATGTTGGGAACTAAGCCGGATTTGGCATTTAGTGTCGGTGTTCTGTCAAGATCTCTGGAATCCCCTACAACTGAAAACGTACAAAGACTTAATTTCTTCGCTATATTGCTGGTACACTTGATTATCGAAGCATTTACAAAACAAACTGTATAAACGAATTGGAATGATATAGTGATGCAGATTATGGAGGCTGTATGAGCACAGGACGATCAACCACTGGAGTAGTAGCATGTTATGCAGGCAGTCCAATATCCTGGATAAGTCAAAGACAGCCAATCTCCAACCGAAGCCGAAATCATAGCAGCAAGTGAGGCCGCTAAGGAACTGATGAGATTGAAAAGTCTTCACAATGACTTAATTTACTATGATGAAATAGCAGTAACACACATCGATATTACTGCTACTATACGACTGTCCCAAAATAGAGTTTCACAATCGAACGAATCATATTTCTTTAAAGCACTTCTTCATTCGTGAAAAAGTATATGAAGGCGATATTTTGATGTCTTAAATCTCAACTGATTATCAAATTGCAGTCCTGATGACCAAACCGTTACCAAAACTTCGATTGCTTAACTTCATAAATCTTCTTAATATTAATCATTTAAACAAGGCGAAGTGTTGAAGTACTGTGTTTAATCAATTAATATTTTAAATTGCTTGCCTTTGCTTTTTTATTCTACACTAGCAAAGTGCACGCTACTTCGTATGCGGAAAAAATAATATTTAATACAGAAATGGTATTTTTTAATTGAAATGTAATTTCATGTAAGTACTATTCGTAACACTTTAGTTGGATTTTCCAACAAATCGGCCGTATCTCACACCTGCAAATCAACATGGAGAAATTTCAAGTTATGGATTTCTGTCCGTTCTTGCAAAAAAATGTGTCGCATAGGTATACGTTTCTAGATGGACTTTCTAAAGCGTTCGGATAAAAACATAATATTGTTGAAAAATTTAATCCATATTTTCGTTCACAAAAACCAATAATATTCAATACAATTTTTAAGCGCTGGACCGTACCTCAAGTTTTACAGTTTTACCCTTACTTGTTCGACCAATTCCTATGGTATTACATGTAAAAACATGCCATACATTTTAAATGCGAATTTTCGTAAGCATTCTGATTTAATCCCAACATTCACCCTCATAACAAATTTCAAAGTGCTGGATTAACCAGTTCATTCTATATCACTGGTTAAATGGGTAGTACAATTTAGAAATTCTAAAACACGTATTGTATATACCCTTTAGAACATTGTGTACACTAATAATATTATTCCAAATTATATAATTTAAGCTTTAATTCGACGCACAGGATCAAATAAAAATTCAGTACCATTTAGTACTTTTCGTATACTTATGGTACGTATTTCCACAACTACATATTTGAACCTTACCTAAAAACACCGAAATTAATACCACATTTCCGAATTCCCCCTCTATTTATACACCCGATATCAAATTTATTACAATATAAACACATTTTCCGAGGTTTCTTTCTTATTTCTATTCTACACACAAACATTGATTTTAGAACTAAAATTCAGAGTTTTAGTTCTATATTTTAGCAAATACCAAAATGTTCAAAATTTAGTTTTACTTAACACTTCTCGAACACATAAGTATGAATTTCCAAAACTACTTCCATATCTCAATCCTACTCTCTAATCTCAATTTCAAATTTCCAGCTCTATACGTTCACCCAAAACCAAATTGTACCAAATTTAGTACCTTTTGGTACTGTTTGTACCCATAAGTACGAATTTTAAACTACTTCCATTTCACACTCCTACAGCAATCTTAATTCCAAATTTCAGGATTCCTGCTCTATCCATTCACCCAAATCCAAACTCTGCCAAATTTAGTACCATTTAGTACTTTTTATAAATATAAGAATGAATTTTCAAAACGACTTCCATTCTGCACTCCAACAGTATCCTTAATTCCTAATTTCAGGATTCCAGCTCTATCCGTTCATCCAAATTGTGCCAAATTTAGTACCATTTGGTAACCGGGTAGGTAGCTACCCATTAGTTATCTAGGCATGTAATTTTTGAAAACATGTGGTAACATTGGCGATTTTCATTCATGATTTCGCAAAATCATTGCCACATAGATGTGTGTCAGAACTTTTAATAGATTGGCAACGATCAACCAAGCAAAATCCTCATAAATAACTACGCGTAGAAATTACGGGCATAAGTACGAATTTTCAAAACTACTTCCATTCTGCACTCAAACGAATTTCAAGATTCCAGCTCAAACCGTTCACCCAAATCAAAATTGTACCAAATTTAGTATACTACGTATCCAAAAGTACGAATTTCCAAAACATACTCAATCCTACACTCCCACAGTAATCTTAATCCAAATTTCACACAAATCCAAATTGTACCAAATCTAGTACCATTTAGTACTTTTTGTACCCATAAGTACGAATTTCCACAACTACATTAATCCTACACCCCAATAGCAATCTTAATTCCAAATTTCAGGATTCCAGCTCTATCCGTTCACCCAAATCCAAATTGTACGAAATTTAGTACCATTTAGTATTTTCCGTATCCATAAGTACGACTTTCTAAAACTATCTCCATATCTGAATCCTACACTCCAACAGTAATCTTAATTCCAAAAATTTAGATTTTCAGCTCTACCCGTTCAACTGAATCCAACTTGTACTAAATTTAGTACCATTTAGTACTTTTCGTACATATAAGTACGAATTTCCAAAATCATTTTCTTATATCAGTACCACTTTCTAACCATGATTTCCATATCAAATATCAAGATTCTGGCTATATCCGTTTAAAATACACAAATTTCCAAATGTTTTTCAAAATAGTCAGGCTTAATCCCATAGTCGTTGTTTTAATATTTTATTAAAACAACTTTAATTTATTAGTTGGAAAAAATTGGAAATTCTCGATCAGAGTGTTTCTATGCGCACGTATCTATTTGAGCTAGCAATTGACACTTGGGTATAAAAAGTTTCTTGTTGAAAAACAAGAAATAACGGAACTGATGACGATCTGTGACGAGATCTGAAACTATAGTATTCCCTGCCTTACCCCTTGGTAAACATTCGTACATTTCCAGTTCAAATTTCCAAAAACCCAGCCCTATCTCACCCCTAAACACCAACAGCAACCCACAGGTTCTAGCTTCAGCCGTTTCTTCTGGGCAATGATATTTTATATAGTAAGATACAAACTTCATTTTACTTTGTATTATTACTTCGATAAAATTATTCAACTCAATAACTATATGATACCCTACACCACCACGATTTCAATATAATTTGGCGACATTTTTTCTAGTCCAAATTGCGTCACTATTTCCAAATTTCATCAAAGGGTTTTCCAATTTTGTGTTTGTTGCGTCAAATACGAAAAAATCGGGCGAAAATATATACGAGAGCTACATTCAAATCTGTACCGATTTCAATATAATTCGGCATTTCAAGACCGAAACCCCTTAAATTATTGTAATCTCATCATTCAGTACCTCAAATTGACCGAAAATAATAGTATACATTAGTTTACATTTCTCGACCGATTGCATTCTAATTTGGCAAGCTTATTTCTGACAAAATTCTGCTACATGTTCCCAAATGTTCAAAATTGGACAGATATAGCGTGCCAAGTTTTTTTGTAGCCTTCTCTTCATTTATTTATATCTTTATTATTGAAAAACACAAACTTAAGGAATCCTAAATTTAATAAAAAAAAGTTTTAGTCACCTTTGCAACTTCAAATAAATTTTCTTTGGTTTTGCATTTTGTCTCCGTTGATTTTTGAGTTAATGATCATCCACAAGTTCCAATCGAGAGCTATGATCATGGGATTGGACAGGCCAATAGAGAACTTCTTTCGAATTGTTTTGCAATCACTGATTACAACAGACGGACATGGCTAGATCGAATTTTATTCTGATCAAAAATATACATACGGTCGCAAGTGATTATTTCAATGCGTTACAAACAGAAAAACGTATTTAATATACCCTCCATGCTATCCGGAGGGTATAAAAATACTACATCCAAAGCTGCGACAAATAATTGTTTCCACAAATATCCTAGAAGGGACAAGGTGGACAAGTGCATCCCATCCCACTGATATACCTTATTTTTATCGCCGAGTACGTATATTGTGGAAATACTCAGGAAATTTCGCCGACATTTTACTGAGGGGTATTTTTGCCATCGTTCAAAATGTGATGTTACCTGCCCTGGGAATCGAACCCGGACATTCAGCGAGCAAGGTATGTATGTTTAGGCTAAAGATAGAAAAATTTGGTGGAGTCTTTGGAAAAACCTCTACACAGAAACCTTAAAAATGACCTAAATAAGTTAGTTAGTAAGTAGTAAGTGGCTCATACCTCATACCATTTATATTCCCCAATTAATAGGTGTCTAAGTAATTCTATAAGGATGGTTGAATTTGAGTTTCCATGTCATGGCTAATGTGTATGTCATCTCCAACAATAAAATAACCTGCAGTTATAAAATGCTTAATTTATATTCAATAATTTTATGCTGGTTTTCACGCTTATTCAATTTACTTTTCTGAATTTCACATAACTTAATTGAGGCAATAACCACGATTGGAAATGATTGATTGCGGCACCGAATAAATGATTATTAATGCCTGTAATTAGTGATTGGGGTTATTGAGGCTCGCATCATCATTATAAAGGTTTTAGTATGTAAAAAAACAAAATCCCACTTTCATACTCCACCCAACGAAAGAGGGAATAAAAGAGAGGAAAAAATACAAATGTCATTGAATAATTATTGTAGGAGGTAGATTGGGAAAAGGGGGTAGTTTATACAGTATGTATGTAGCTGATTAAAATGAACACGAGTGAATAATTGATGTTAATTATAGCTGATATCCAAAAGACAAATTATTTAATATTTAATTTTGTATCGACTTTGGCCCCCAAATTGAGAGTTTCTATTTAACACCTTAGTATTTATAATATTATTATATCATGTATTTTAAATGGCTATAAAACCGAGTTGTTCATGTAAATCCAATGTGAATTTTTGTGGAAAAGTTCATGTTTATAATATCCTACTAGGATCTCTTCGGTTTAATGTTCTATAATTAATTCAAGACGACTTAAAATTTGTTGTTCATCACGTATATGGGCAGATTTCAACAGGATCGCAACGAATATTATATACATAACACGACTGTTCTCAAAAACAGGGTTTATTGTAATCTTCTTCATTATTTGCCATTCCGTATTCGGGTTTTAGCGATCATACAATTACATAATGATAATTTGGTATATTTAACAAATCAGTTTATTAATTTATATATAAGTTTCTGTTTTTGGCGGCATTCAGAAGAGTTCTTTCATTATGGTGTTCAGTCCAGTCTTGAATGTTTTTGAGCCATGATGTTTCCCGTCGCCCTCTCGGTCTTCTCCCATCGATTTTTGTTTGGATAATTGTTTGCAGAAGCTTATATTTTTCATGCCTCATAATGTGACCAAGATATGCGGTTTTTTGTGTTTTTATAATTTTTATTAATTGGCGTTCGACTTGCATGCGTTCTAACACTTCGTCGTTTGTAATGCGCTCGGTCCATGGGATCTTTAAAATTCGACGATATATCCATATTTCAAACGAGTTCAGTCTTTTTTCATCTACAGCTTTCAAAGTCCATGTTTCCGCAGAGTACAATAAAACGGACCATATGTAACATTTTACAAATCGTATTTTTGTAGTAAGACTTATGTCGTGGCTAAGTAAAACTTTGTTATGTTTGAAGAAATTGCTTCTTGCCATTTCTATTCGGCATTTAATTTCTCTTGATATGTCCCATTTATCGTTGATTTGAATTCCGAGGTATTTGTAGGTTGTCACTCGCTCTATTTCATCGTTATTTATCTTTAGTGGCGTATTATTGTCGGCATGATTCCTGCTTACTACCATATATTTTGTTTTCTTAACGTTGATTTTTAATCCGTATATTTCGCTATTTTGTGTTACTGCGTCTATTAATTTTTGTAGTCCAGCTATGCTGCTTGCTACTAATACGGTGTCATCGGCATAGCGTATGTTATTTATTAAGGTGTTGTTTAGTTGGATACCAATATTCTTTCCACGTACAGATTCTTCGAATATTTTCTCGGAATATATGTTAAATAAAAGAGGGGACAATATGCAGCCTTGTCTTACGCCTCTTGAAATTGGAACATCGTCAGTTAATTCATTATCTACTTGAATGTTTGCTATCTGTTTCCAGTATAGGTTTTTAATGCAGTTTATGTCACTGTCTTCCAATCCGATTGAAAGTAGAATCTCTATCAATTTATCATGATTTACCGTATCGAACGCTTTTTCGTAGTCTACGAAACATAAAAATACATCTTTTTGTACCTCTCGACAATTTTGTATTAATACTTGTACAGCTAGTAACGCTTCTCGTGTCCCCATGCCTTCCTTGAATCCAAATTGTGTTTGTCCCATGTGTGCTTCGCAGATCGGATAGATTCGTCTATGTATTATTTTCAAAAATATTTTAAGAGCGTGGCTCATTAGACTTTTTAGTCTATAGTCGCTGCAGGTCTTCGCATTATTTTTCTTGGGTATTGTGATAAATGTTGATTTGAGCCAATCTTGGGGATATTGTCCTGTTTTATATATATTGTTGAATAGTTTTAAAAGAAGCTTGGTGTTATTTCCGTCTATTAACTTAAGTAACTCGGCAGGTATTTCGTCTGGACCCATTGCCTTTTTATCTTTCATTGACATAATAGCTAGTTGTAATTCATTCTCAGTAATGGGTGTCCCTGTAAAATTAATTTCATCCCCAGAGTTGGATAAGGATGTTCGTTGGTGATCGATAAATAATTGCTTTATATATTCTCCCCATAGTTTTTTCTTTTCTGCAGTTTCATAAATTGCTACTTTATTATCATTGTAGATAAATGTTGACGATCTCTTTGGATAAATACCAGATGTCTCTTTTAATTTTTTGTGGAGATTGAAGTCGTCATGAAGTATTTTAAGTCGTTCAATTTCCTGACATTGCTTATTTATTTGCTCATTTTTTGCAGCACGTGTTGCGATTTTAATTTCTTGGTTTATCTCCCAATATCTTTCATAGTTTACATTTTTGTGTTTACTTCTTTCTTTCCGAAGTGCTCGAATTTCATCCGTTATCCATGGATCTTCTTTTTTGCGCATGTTGGTTCCAATTATATTTTTTGTGACATCTTTTATGGATTTTTTCACTTGGTTCCATAGGTTTTCAACATTATATATTGTTGCATTTATTTCAATGAGATCGGCATTTAATTGTTCCTTTATCGTTTGTTTCGTTAATGGGTCATTCAGTTTTTCAATATTGATTCTTGGTTCCGGCTTTTTCTTGCGAGTGGTAGCAAGTTTAATTCTTAAATTGCACATTAAAAGGTTATGGTCTGAGGGGACATCAGCACCAGGGTAGGTAGAACATTTTGACACACACGTACAGTACCTCTTATTTATCAAAATGTAGTCTATTTGGTTTCTTACTATGTTGCCATTATTATCCTGAGGTGATTTCCACGTATAAAGTCGCCTAGGGTGAAGACAAAATAATGTGTTGGTGATTTTGTATTTATATTCTTGGCAAAACTGAATCAATTTCTCTCCTCTTTCATTCCGTTTTCCCAGTCCGAATTTGCCTGTAACTTCAGCTGTTACTTCTTGCCCGACTTTGGCATTAAAATCCCCTTGGATTATTGTGATGTCGTGCGGTTTTGTCATTTTCAACAATTTTTCCAAGTCGTTGTAGAACTGTTCTATTTCGTCGTTATTGCTATCAGAGGTGGGTGCATAAACTTGTATTATGTTTATATTGATTGGTTTTCCAGATATTTTCACCATCATGACCCTATCTGATATTGGAACCCATCCAGTGACGCTGGCAGCTATTTTGTTCTTGATCAGAATTGCGACACCTCTTCTATGAATTCCTTCAGGATTTCCGGAGTGATAAACTTTTATATCATGAGATACAAATTCACCATATTCGGTCCACCAAGTTTCACTAATGCCCAGCACATCTATCTGTAACCTTTTCATCTCGTTTATGGTATTGTCCAATTTCCCAAGTTCGTAAAGACTTCTGACATTCCACGTTCCTACGTGTAGTTTGGTTTTACCTCCGGGGATTCTTAGCACCCTCGAATTGCCGGAGACTGAGGGCCGTTTGTTATTTCCTGTATTCATTGTAATTGTATGGTTTTCAAGGGATTATACTTCAGTGGTTTCCCGTTGCCTTCTGAAGGGTTTATTGTTTTCCTTCTTTTTGTTCAGCCGTTCCTCTGGAATACAGACGCTGTTTGTAGCCGCCCAATATGTGTCAGACGCTACCGATGAAAGTGGAATGTGCTTGGCTTGCTCCAAACCGATATTCACATTTCGCTGTGTGTGTGCCGCTTTCGCAGTTTCTGCTACGCCACCCACTCTCCAAAAGCGACCATATTAGTCGACTCGACATCTGCCCGCCAGTGATACTAAGGGACCAGCTGCCGTCCCTTAGGCTAGATTTTGGTCACCCCCGGGTATTTTATTTCCCCGGTGTCCTGTATGTTGTTGAAACACACCGAACGTCCCCAATTCGCCAATGGGAGGGTCCCGATGGAGGATCTAGCAAGCCCCACACGGGGTTTATTGTAATGACGGACTGTAAACGCTAAAATATTTTAAATAAATTTTAAAATACATATCATTTAGTAAGTCACAAAATGTAATAATAATAAATTTATACTTAACTATAAGATAACTTTCTTCATCCGCTGAACTCTGATAATAAAATACATACATTTGTCATAAGCAATACTAATCAAATACATTGTTTGGGTATGACTCAATAAAATATTCGTTCGGTATTATGCAAATTGCAGTCCCAATTAATGAACAACGTCTAAAGACTCCAACAAATTTGTAATGTACACTGTGAAAATGTGTTTCGCCAACCTAAGTTCATCTAGGCCACATACAAAGTTCGTTAAGATTCAAATTATACAAACTACCAACATTATGTTATGGCCATTTATCATTTGCGTTCGGGTGATGGCCGTCATAAATGCCAAATTAGCTTCTGTATTTCTCAAATGTTTCGTTTTCATCGTCTACGAAAACAATGAATCTGAAGACAGAGGCGGAAAACCCAGAGACCTGAGGAGCACAAAATTAATTATAGTTTGTAATTAGTAAAAGAAAGAAATGAAAATAAAATGTAAGCACCTAATGGCACAAACATTTTCCCATTCGTTAAAAGATCGTTTGTAGCCAGCCGTGTATACTATGCAGACATGTGGTAGGTGGTCTAGAGATATAAACAAACAGTAGTGACTGTGGCAAGTGTACTGCTCACTAACTGCAGAATGAAAATTTGCACAAGACAGCTAGTCAGTCAGTCTGGTTAACGATACTCATGGGAGGGGCTGTTGGCCACTCTAAGGAAGCTAAGATAAATTACAGGGTACTGAATGTAAATTTAATACGCAGTTGAGTTAAAAAGCGGCATTACACTATTTTATTACGACGAGTATATAGCTACCGATTTCGGTTGCTTAGCTTAAACTTTAAAAATGCTGTCATTACGATCATGAAGTTTTCTCTAACGAATTGAACAGCGCCAGCGTAAAGAGTGATAATTGCATACAACGGGTAAAAATTATTCAAAGAAAACAATGTAAGCAACAAATTGTACACCAACTTCTGTCATAGGTATAACTTCATACCACAATCTTCATAATACATTGAGGATTTCACCAACTAGCAGAATATATTCCACCATAAAATGGATATGGAATGGGTAAAATAATGTTGCCTATTCGTTCGCAATTCGAAATATTTGTCGATGACCCCATATGTGTTAAAATACATTCGTGTTAATTGTAAACTTCAGAGTCTATCTACACTCCCGCTCATCTGAACATATTTTGTGTGTGTCTGTTTATTTACTTTGCAACAAGAAATTTCTCCTGTAAAACCTTGCAAGGTCTCAGTGAAGTAACAGACAACATTCTGCAACAATTTGTAAATTTTTTTACAAATACTGGGTTAACTAGACAGGTCTATTAAATAACAAAAGACAATGTATCATAACTAAGTCATTACGCCCATTTGGAGAGTGAAATTGATACTATTGCCAATTGAGACACACATATCATTTTTTAAATACGAAGCAATAGCATTCAGAGACAAATATGCCAGGGTTTACTAAAAGTGAAGTTTATTACAGCTCTAGCAATTTAAAAATATGCTGAACTGTCATGTTCCCATTATCAACCCTATATTTAACAATTAACAATAAAAAAGTATCAGTCGGCTTTGCCGACAAAGATATACACTCAGTCTGTGTGAATTGCGACATCTATGGACAGATAAAATACCGGCTGCAACAAAAATCTTAGCGTTCATTGCTGTTGTTCTAATGTGCTCTTTGCGGAATCCATACTGATGTATAGTCTCAAGGGTTTTTGCTACTGACAAGAGTGAAATTGACATGTACAATCCACTTTTGCTGGAGCTGGACCACCCTGACCTTTTTCCGGACTTCGGAAATGATGAGGATCGCTAAGGACGAATTGATATCTTTCGTGAGATACTCGACTCCCGGCTCATCCAGCCGTTTCAGCGATGCCATGTAAACTCCCTTAGCTCTTTTGAGGATTTAGCGTTTCGGTTTACATTTGTCAACTGTGTTGTCCCCCTTCGGCTGGAAGAGATATTATGCAGGGTAAAACTGTTATCTTTGCGTGGTGCTTGACGAAATGTCGACTTTTTCGTCTTGCGCACCTTTCGCCAGTCTTTACAATAATCGATTAAGAATGTTCAAAAGTCGAAATTATAAAATGTTTAAATAGAAAACCGAGCTAAGACAAATAGCCTTTTTATTTATTATCCGTCAGAGATATCAATTTCGCTTCGGACGACATAAAAGGGTGGTCAAAAATGAACATCGCCAAAGAGAAGCTAATTATTATTTAACAGCATAGGCCAATAAACCATTGGTTTGAATTCGGTGTGCAGATAACAGTCCATAAATTTGAAAGCAATTATTGGTGACTTATAAAAATAGTATTATCGAATCGTAAAGACGACTATCGACGACACAGCAAGACAAGAAAACACGAACAAATCCTAATTTGTTATAATCAAATCGTTTAATTTGGAGGGCGAGAACCCATCCCTACATTGAATGAAAACAGGAGGACCAGCCAAAGAACAACAAAACAGGAAACCCACACACACACCGACACACAACTTTGTACCAACAAACAAACATAATATTACACATTAACGGCCTGCTCTATGGTGTCTTCTATACACTCACACGATCGGAACAAAAAACAAACGTTGGTAGTATATGATGATGATGATCGTGCTGCCATGTGGTTAATAATAACAAATGCTGAAAGGCAATTAACATCAACAACAAACAAAAGCCGGTCTCTAATTAATAAATTATAAACGAAACCATCCGATCTTTGTATTGAGTGCGCTATGGACTAAACTGAAGTCTTCTTAAAAGGATCTTCGTTAACCACCATACCGCTTAAAATGAAAGAGTTTGAATCTCCCATGTATTCCTTAAAGAAACCCATCATTATCGACCAGAACTAATTTCAAGGCATGGCAAGTGCCAATGACACATCTGTGTTGGGAATTGTTTCCTTGTGTGCCTGAGCATCTGTGTCCTATCTGCTTTAGTATTTTGAAGAGTTTATTAAAATGAAAAACAATACACTAAAAATTATATTGGATGTAAATTTTTGTATTATTAATTGAATTCAAAATTTCAAAAATGTTAACGTTTAACATTGGCATAATGTTTTGATGACAATGGTGTTAACGACAATTGCGACCTATAAACAGTTGCACTATCAAAACAATAGTTTTGAAATATATTAGATTTTTTTTTCGAATCAAACGTTAAATACCCGTTTTAAAGATTATTTTATAAAAGCAGACACAAATTCATTGGTTTTTAGATATATCAACCAAATAAAGTGCAACAAAATTAAAATAGAATTCAAATAGATTTGAATAGAATTCAAATAGAGTAACTTACCAAAACGGCAAATCATCGCCTATCCAGCGACGACCTGTTATATGTACCGGATTCACCTGAGAAAACATATTCTCGGCTAGTGGTGTCAACCAAACAACTACATGTGTTCGTCATTCATGAGATTGTTGGTTTTAGGAGTCAGAGAAGAATAATGGTCCCTACGATTACCATCTGTAGGTGATTTTAACGTGTATCCATAGCCACATCATTCAATCCTTTGAAATTATCAGAGAGGCATGACGCTGATTGAGCAGTTAGATAGCTCAACATTTTGCACCGTGAACGTGGACGTCCCACCAGGATTATAGGAGACTGTCATAGTTCGTCTGACATATCCATCGGGCCACCTGGTCTGAGAATGACGTGACTTGCCAACGCGTTATATTCCACCAGAATTCATAACCTCTCCGCTGTGACTTTTTTACATTTGTGTGGACAAAATTAGAAACATTTTTATTCGTCGATCTTCATGATTTTTAATTAGGTGATACAAAAGAGTATATGTCATTTAAAATCAATAAGAATTAAAGTAACGGCTGTCAAAAGTTTCTTATGAGAAATTGTAAAATAATATATTTTTAGAGTAGAATATTCAGTACCGAAACTTTTATTATAATATATGTATTATAATTATAATAATTAATCGATTGTAACAGCTTTATTACATTATAATATACTACTTTGCTACTTCGTATGCAGAAAGAATATAAATAAACAAATATGCAATATTTAATATGGAAAAGGCGGACGCTGAAAATGTTATTGCACTAATACTGTTCGTACAACTTCAGTTCGATTTTCAAAAAAAAAAAAAAAAAATCAGCCGTATCTTACCCTTACACTTTTTATAGCATTATAGTAGGTCTTTATAATACCATTTCAGACCTCAGCGAACCTCATTGTACAAACGATGATATAGTTCATACAATAAAAAAATGGTACTAAATTTAGTACTTTTCGTACACCTGGGTGGGTATAAACTTAAAAAATTACCTACTTATATCAACCATTTATACCAACCACGAATCTCATTTCCAGCTTTATCAGTTCTTTCAAACCCAATAATAGTAATTTGTATATAAATACACAAGTATGAATTTCCGAAACCTCCTCCTAAATTATATCAAATTATATACCATTTAGTACTTTTAGTGCTACACTGCACTGACATTAATACAAAATAATAACAGTAATCCTCATTCCAAATCTCAGGATTTCAGCTGTATGCGTTCATCCAATACCAAATTGTACCAAACTTAGAACCATTTAGTACTTTTCGTACACAGAAGTACGATTTTCCAAAACTACCTCAATCCTACACTTTAAGAGTAATTTTAATCCGGTCGCACAGATCCAAATTGTACCAAATCTAGCACTTTCCGTATCTATAAGTAAGAATTTCGAAAACTACCTCAATCCCACACTCCAACTGCAATCTTTATTTCAAATTTCAGGATTCTAGCTCTATTAGTTCATCAAAATCCAAATTGTATGTATCTAATTAAGTACCATTTTGTACTTATCGTACCCACAAGTACGAATTTCCAAAACTTCCTCAATTCTACAGTCCAACAGCAATCTTAATTCCAAATTTCATGATTCCAGCTCTATCCGTTCACCCAAAACCAAATTGTAACAAATTTAATACCATTTAGTACGCATCGTAGTCATAAGTAAGAATTTCCGATACATCCTCAATCCTACACTCCCACAGTAATCTTAATTCCAAATTTCAGGATTCGAGCTCTATCCGTTCACCCATATCGAAGTTGTACCAAACTTAATACCATTTAGTACTTTTCGTACCCATAAGTACGAATTTCTAAAACTACCTCAATCGTACACCACAATAAAAATCTTAGTTCCAAATTTCAGGATTCCAGTTTTATCCGTTCACCCAAACTTCCACAGCAATCTTAATTCCAAATTCCAGGATTCTAGCCCGATCCGTTCACCCAAATCCAAATTGTACCATATTCAGTACCATTTAGTACCCTTCGTACCCATAAATACGAATTTCCAAAATATCCTAACTCTACACTCTCACAGTAATCCTAATTCCAAATTTCACGAATTAAGTTCTATCCATTCAACCATATCGAAATTATACCAAATTTAGTATCATTTAGTACTTTTCGTACCCACAAGTACGAATTTCCAAAACTACCTCAATACTGCACCCCAATATCAATGCTAATTCAAAATTTCAGGATTCCAGCTCTATCCGTTCATCTAAATCCAAATTGTACCAAATTTAGTACCATTTAGTACTTTCCATACCCGTAAGTACGAATTTCCAAAATAACCTCAATCCTATACTCCAACATCAATCTTAGTTTCATATTTGAGGATTCTACTTCTATCAGTTCACCCGAATCAAAGTTGTACTAAATTTAGTACCATTTAGTACTTTTCGTACACATAATTACGAACTTCCAAAACCATTTCGTTATACCAATACCAATTCCTAACCTTTATTCCTACACCAAATATCAAGTTTCTCGCTATATCCGTTAAAAATACACAATTGATGCAAAATTTAGTAACTTTTAGTACACTTGTAGTTCGAATTTCCAAAAACCCTTTGAAACATCTTTCTAAATCTCCATTAACAACACTTCGTTTGCAGTTGTTTCAGAGGACGGCGGTATAAAATCATTTGGACTAGTTCCACATGATAAATCTATATTTGACGCAGAAGCCATTGCTGTTTTAAAAGCTGTAGAATTATCCAAATCACAGCGTCTCAAAATTCTTATTTGTACTGACAGCCGATCGGTTTGCACTTCCTGTACCAATTGCTGGAACAAGAATGAAATCATTACATCGATCCAACAAGAAATGTTTAACGCCAAATCAAAAATAAAGCTGATGTGGATACCCAGTCATGTTGGTATACCTGGAAACGAAGCTGCATTATTATTCCATCTACGAAAAAACTATTATAAAAGCTGCTAATCATCTAATTGACACCGAAACCGAAAAACTTTGGGCGGAATACAGTCATATTTACAAAGAAATCAATCCCAACAGAAAACCACTGTTGTTGCCGTCAACCACGAATATTCTTCAAAATAAATGCTATACACGATTGGGATTATCGCATAGCTGCTTAACGCATTCACACCTTTTCAAGAAAGAATCACTACCAATATGTAGTTATTGCAGAATTTCCCCCTTATCGACCTATCATCTAATCGTCGAATGCTCAGCCCTTCATAACCTTCGATCAAGGTGCTTTTCACCTGTCAATGCATTGGAAACACTGAAAAATCCATCACACCAGAACATCACCAACATCTACAATTTCCTCAGTCTTTTAAATCTCCATTATAAAATCTAGTTTTTTTTTTATATATCATGTTTGTGTATATTAAAGCCTAATTTAATCTACTTTATTTAAATCTACTTAAAGCCTATAGCCGTAGTCGCTAGTGCTTTTAGCTATAAGTTTATTATATTTTTTAATTGTAATAAGTATTTAAATAAAAAAAATCTCTATTAGTGAGATCACAAGGTTTCAAATCTGTTCGCGTTCACAAAATCGGCCGTTGCGCGCAAAAATTATAGCGGTTTTTATTCTGATATAAAGAAAAAAATATTTTGTATTGAGAAAATGTATGCATATAAATTATACTGCCTCAGAGTCCGTATAAACCTCTAAAAATAAATTAAAAATACGCACAGAATCTAGACCACGCTTAAAAAAATATGAAACCAAAATTATAAGCATTGGCTTTATAAATTGCACATTTTAGCAACAACAAAAGAGAAAAAACTTATTGTTAAAATATTATTCCA
This sequence comes from Musca autumnalis, assembly GCF_047663935.1. Lineage (NCBI taxonomy): Eukaryota > Metazoa > Arthropoda > Insecta > Diptera > Muscidae > Musca > Musca autumnalis. The sequence goes on from NW_027411755.1 coordinate 112,455,674, forward strand.
AATACATTTTTGGTTTGATTAGAAAAATTAGAAACAAATATTTGGGAGTTCACCAACTGTTTCGCTAAAATCCCTTACAATAATTAATGTATACTGCTAAAACTTCAGCAAGAAATATTGTTTACCATCGCGAAAGCTTAACCTCTTGCAGTGATAACATATAAGGATAGGAAATAAGGAGGAATATTGACGGCGGCCAATGTACGGCACACAGTTGCATGTCACAATGCTAAAAACTATAACTAAGTAAAAGTCGCGCAATGTGCATACCATTTTAATGCACATCCGGTTTTATTTGCGCCCATCAAAAATACGTCAATACACATCTATTTCAAAAAGATTCTTCAAGAACCGCGTATTTGCCTCCACATTCTTTTTTGCGTAAAGACCCATATTACTCGTGTATCTCAGTAATTTATGACACGCGTTTTCGCAAATATTATAATCGCGTCTGCAGGATTCCATTTATGTAAAAATATTTAAAGAAAATCGAGGTTTAGTACGCGTATTTTGTCCTATTTGTAAAGGTATCTATATCAACGGTTTTAGTAGATAGATTCGATCGCGGAAGGGCTCATTAGATCCGTCGCGAAATTGAATGAAACTTGTAAATTTTAAACGCAAAAAATAGGGTTTTTAAAAAAATTTACGCATACAATTTTGGACTTTAGACTCCAATTACTAAGGTACTGCAAAGAACACACTCATGAAATATACATTAAACGACGTAAAATCACGAGTTCTATAAATCATAATAGCCTGCACATTATTCAGTTGCGCGTCCGGATTTTAAAAAAAAATCAAAAAACCCGAAATTCCGGCTTCAAAATGTCAGCATCAGTTTTTTCTTTGATTCTTTCTTGGGGCATAGGTCTATAAAACGTACTAAATAGTGTCAATGCAACAATTTATTTCAAAGCACTTAAGAGCGCTTATTTTAAAAGAAAAAAATACTGTTTTATTTCCGTGCCAAAAAAATGTGAACTTTGACCCCAATTTATTTTGAAATCGCTCCGGCGATTTTTTGGCTTTTTGTTTTTTCCCATCTTTGAACATTGTAGTTTCAGAATACGCAAAAACGTCCCAGGTGTAATCGGTTTTCATTTAAAGTAAAATAATTGTTTGTGTGTATAATGAAAATTATGTTTTACAAATATTTTCTTGTTATATCCTCTACCCTGGAATAATTAGTTTCCTTTCGTGTATGAAGAAGACTTAATACTAAATTTCAGCAATTTCGGTGAAACAATGTGAGGTACCGTTCTATGGGGGTTATTTCAAAACGTAGATCTATACCGACAAATTTCTGACGGAAAGTTTTTAGACTCCAAGACAGGGATGCACAAAGAGAATCTGACACATTTTCTCTTAAATATTTCACACTGCATTTTTGTTGGCATTTCTTAACTTTTTTATGTTTTAAAACTTTAATTGTATTCTAAAATAGTAAAAGTTGCATATTATTTAAAAATATTTATAAAACAATGTGTATATTTTTGATTGTACTCGTGTCAATTATGGCTGCGATTAAGAGTAATCGACGCTAGAGTACTGTTTTGTTCATCATTGCTCCAAGAAGACTTAATACCAAATTTCCTATATTTCGGTAAGAGAATGTGGCTAAAACTTAAAAAATACCGAAAATCAAGAAGTACGCTTCTATGGGGATATAGGAAGACGTGGACCTATACTGATAATACTCTTCTGGAATATTTTATAACTCTTGGAAGACTAAATAACGAATTTCAGCCATTTCGGCCCGATTTTAGATATTTTGGGGGTTCTGTCGAGATTTTATAACGGATTCGGCTGAAGTTTGGCATTCCGACTTCTTGGAAGGTAAGAATTATTCGTACCAAAAATTTCAATGTTTTGGGGGCCACCCTGTTCAATGAATTTTGTCCTTCTTTGGTACTTTTGGGCGAAATGTTATTATTGCTATTTCTACACACATATTATACATAATAATCAATTTTAATACAAAATGGTCATTGTAATAGTTTTGGCCACAACATTTGAATTTGAGACCATAGTGCAACCTAGCGATCTTTGTTTCCGTAGTAATTTGTATTGAGCCAAAGGCGCATTTTCACCAAAATTCTCTAAATGCCACAATTATGGTCCGATCGATGAAAAAACACTGTCTGTTCATTATTGTGGCTAAAAACCGATTTCTACAAAAAAATTTGAAGATCGAATCGGATTTTGATACAGCTCCAATATGCATATTTGGCCGATTTTGGATATTTTGCGCCCTATATAGCTATATCAAAAACCGATACTATTTTCAAAATTTTTTGTAGAAATCGTTTTTTTAGCCACAATAATTAACTGGCAGTGGAAAGGGGTAAGGGTTTGATTTGAAAAAAAAAACAGCTTCTTGTCCATTGTGATATTTTCAACAAAATTTCACATGAAAAATTAATAAAAGTTTATTATTTCCGAATATAACTGTAGTTAATCTATTATTATGAGCAGCAAATCTACTGCCCTTTGTGTAAACTTTAACTAAACTTAATTAATTTTAAATGAAAATTACGTTGGTTGTTTATTGCTATACTTTTATGACATAGAGATAAAAGAAAAAGCATATACTCAATTTGTTTAAATAAATGTAACTGTTCTTTTGAACCTTCAATTAAAATATGTCAGGTGTATCTATTACACTGTGCAACACGAAAATTATTAACCATATTCTGACACCGCAGTGTGATAGAACACCAAAAATGAGAAAAGACGTGTCTCACCGCTTTTCCCTATCTCATCAACCTTCGAGGTTATAGGCCTCCAAAGGTTTGAGGCTTTGATGTAGAAAGGGTCATTTAGTCAGGACTATATCTTCCAAACCGTTTGGAAATTTTAATTTATCTCGGAGGCAAATTTGTAGCTCTTGTCTTAGAGAACAAAAGTTGTGAACACATATACTCCATCAAGCTTCACCTGGAAGGTCAAAATCGCCATGGTCAAACATCTTTTACAATTTTTTCTCAAGTTTTGTTATACAGCTTTCAAACCGATCAAATTTGAAGCAAACAACCAACTACAAAAATGTACCTCAGATCTCAATAAACATCTTTCTAGAATATACGAACTCTGTAGCACCGCATCTTAATGGTTCTAGCAAAACAATTGCAATTTTCGTCCTTTTTTCTAGGATTCCGCTCCATAGATATTAAACCGTTCAAAATTCAAGAAAACAATCAACCACAATAGCGTAGCAAAGGCATCAATTAACAACTTTCTGGAATATGCAAATTTTATACTTTTTTCTCCGACTCTGGTCCAAAGATCCGCAACCGACCAAAAATTAAGGATACCGTGAATCACAAAAATGTACCTAAGATTTCAATAAACAACTTTTTAGAACATTTGAAGATTCTAGGAATGATTCTTAGGGCTGAAATTCACGAACAATTAAATTTTTTAACATTCTCCCTGCTCAGGTTTGGAAATAACAAACTGTTAAAAACTCAAGGAAATTTGAAAGGTTTGTTATTTACGGACCTGAACAGGAAAGAATGATCAAAAATAATCGAAATTTGAGCTTGAAGAATCGTTCCTAGAAACTTCATTTGTTCTAGAAACTTGTTTGTTGAAATCTAAGGTCCATTTTTGTAGTTGTCTGTATCCTTAATTTTTGGGCGGTTGCGTATCTTTGGACCAGAGTCGGAGAAAAAGTATAAAAATGGGATATTTTCAAAAGATGTTTGCTATTTTTACCATTAAGAACCGTTCATAGACATTTCGCATATTCCAGAAAGTTGTTTATTGCGGCCTTTGCTACACTACTGTGGTTGATTTTTTCTTGCATTTTGAACGGTTTAATATCTATGGAGCAGAAGCCGAGAAAAGAGGATAACAATCGCAAATGTTTTGCTATTTTGACCATTAAGACCTGTTCCTTCAGGATTTTTATATTCTAGAAAGATGTTTATTGAGATCTGAGATACATTTTTGTAGTTGGTTGTTTGCTTCAAATTTGATCTGGTTGATAGCTGTATAACAAAACTTGAGAAAAAATTTTAAAAGAAATTTGACCATGGCGATTTTGGCCTTACAGATGAAGTTTGATGGGTTATATGTGTTCACAATTTTTGTTCTTTAGGACAAGAGCTACAACTTTGCCTCTCAGATGAATTGAAATTTCCTAACGGTTTGGAAGATATAGTCCTGACTAAATGACCCTTTTTACATCAAAGCCTCAAACTTTTGGAGTCCTATAACCGCGAAAGTTGATGAGATAGGGAAAAACGGTGAGACACGTGTCTTCTCATTTTTGGTGTTCTATCACACTGTGGAGTCAGAATATGGTTAATAAAACAAAAATTACACACAGTGTTATTGTATATCAAAATCTGATCCGATTTTCACAATTTTTGTACGACTTGTTTTTTAGCCACAGCAATGAACTGGTAAAAAATTTTATAGATTGGACCATAAATGTGGGTCTTGGAGAATTTAACCTTAACCCATCGTCATACAATTTCACATGTAAGGATTTTGGGTCAAATGGAAAAGATTTAGGGGGCAGGAGTTCCAATAAAAAAATTGTTTTTTGGGTCGGTCTAATGTTGGATATATCAATATATCAACCAATATGGAAAAAATCATTGTTAATTTTTCATTAAACATAACAGGAAATTGTAACATTATTCATATTTTTATTTATTTGTTTTTTATTCGTAATATGAGTGTAAATATTGTTAATATTACTGTATGTAAATATTAACATGAAGCACGACCAGCGAATTAGTTTGTACTTCAACCATAACCTAATTACATACACAAATGATCCAATACACTTAGTTTGTTAGGTCGGTGTAATGAAATTTTGTTAAATTTAATTGCACAATTAAATAGTTTGATGTGTTCACTGTTAAGATCCGTTTTACAAGTATGTGCGTCGTATGTCGTTTCCTTTGACATCTGCCCGTTACGTATTTGCCAATGCCACAGAATACCTCATGGAATCGGACAACCGGAAATTCAATTGTTACCAACGTAATTATCTCCACACACACACATAAATATATAACCACATGCAACATTTAACATAATACCCACGCGTGTGTTTCCTAGCGCATGTGCAAATTGGAATGTTGAACAAAGAGAGAGGACTAAACTGATTCGGTTTTCGGTTTGCAGCAGGACGGGTGCAATTACATCAAAGGCATGCACCTTGCTTCACTTACCCATTTTATCGATGTCGCTGAATGGCAATGTGGGAAGCATAAAGGGCCATTCACTCATTCCTACTTACCTTTTATTTTCATTGCAAACACATTGTGTCTGTTGACCTTTACTTGACCAAAAATTTAGTGGAATTATAGTTTTCCTCATTGCTCTCTCTTTTTCGTTCTTCAGGTTGATGTTGAACTAAACGCCACGGTTTTCGATGAAGCGTGAAATTGGCTCGTTTTGTATTGTTATTTATTAGTTCGCTGGTTTCGGTGTGAATTGCCGTGGTCCGTAACACGATTGAAGTACAAAAGCAACACGACAATATAACATAGAAGCCAGCAAAGCATGTAACAGGGGTAATTTTGTTTAAATAAGTTTAATTTCCTATTAACACTTTAGTAATTAGGAAATGAATGCGTTGTACGAATGCATTACGAATACGAAGATCGATTCACATTATTGTTTTTTAATGGCTCAGAGTTTATCCTTTTTTAAACATTACATGATGTTGTTTTGAGGATTTATGTATAATGTATATTAGACCGATCAGGGACGTAGCCAGGATTTCATTTCGGGGGGGGGGGCCCACCTGACCAAAATTTTGAAAGTTCACGTTAGCGAAAATGTCTTATTTAGCAAATATGTAAACCTTATTTTAGACTTATTCTACTGATGAAATAATTGTCAATACTATTTTTTAGTTCATATGGCGCAAGACTTCTTGGCCAATTTTATCTTGTTTTTAGAACTTTTTTGATAATATGTCACAGTTAATATATGGTCAAAACAATGAATATATTAATAATGTCATATATTTTTGGGCGTACCATTTATCAAATAATTCACAACTAAACTGAATGTTATGAAATTCAGTGATATCACTTCGGTAAGGCCAAAAGAAAGCGAATACAATGGAAAACCTTAGAATTTTGGAAGCCCGAGAACTAATGCTTAGCAATAGTTAGTCTATCCATCAAGAAATTCTAGCACCTAATCGCGGTTATATAAATGACAAAATCTGTCGCCAAATCGTGCATCTGTCAATAGACTGATTTTGGCGTCCAATCTTCGGACTTCACATACAGAAATTCTGAATCTTCTCATAAATTTATCAGGAACAAGGGAATCTCTGGAATCCAGTCTTAACTTCGTTTAAAATGAAATTATGTCGCCCAATCCAAGGTCAATACATGTATACATTCTTTTAGCAAAAATCCATAAACACAAGTTTTCCCAATCTAAATTTTTTATACTCTCAGCCTTTAGCTAAAATGTGCCTCATCGAAATAACGGCTTTAGGGCCAAAGTGTGTTTGGAAGAAATCTGTTTCAGAAAACTTGTAGTCGACTTAGCTATGTCCGTTCGTCTGGGTAGCCGCCTGGGGAGCACGATAATTCTCAAACAGATCAACCGAGTCGGTCCAAAATTTGGCCTTCGTGATATTTTGATCTATCTACTCTTTCGGCAAACTTCCGCAGAGTATTTCAAAAATGTTCAGCGAAGTGCAGTTTAAGACCTCTCTGGATAAGCTGTGTAAGCTTAAGACCTCAATGGTCATGGCTTCACTTCCTTTATGCTAATAATATGAAATAAATAAATAAAAATATGAAATAAACAAATAAATAATTTAAAAGTCCTCCCTGGTCTTATCGGGGGTCCTTTTACTACCGTACAAGTTTTTCAGAAGCAAGTCTATACTTCCAGAGAAAATGGCTTGAAAGCTGTAAAGAACACCTAAGGCAATCATGTCTAGTGGCTAGTACACACGACAACTCTCGAACAGGATACTGCGTTGGTCCAAACTTTGTTTATCGCAATATTTCAGCGAGCCTTATATATACAAAATTCGAAGATGGTGCTTTTCGGACTACTTCTTCTGGTATTTTCCCCCCAAATTTCAAGAATTTTAGCTAAAGTGGGATGCGCGAGTTTTCTTGAACGGAGCAACAGATTTGGTCCAAACTTTGGATTTAGTAATATTTTTTTCAAACTTAGTTTTTGCTCGAAAATGGCCATACTGGGTACCTCCCTCACAAACCTTCAAAATAGTTGTTTAAGTGCAGTTTAGAGCAGTATTAAGTTTTTCGTGGTCAATTCCATATTTCCTGACATAAGAGTCAAAAGGTGAAAATTATACTGTGACGAACTGAAATAACTGGTGGGCGCAATATCTTTTAAAAGGAATGACTCCCAAAATAAGATCTACCCCAAAAATGAACTATGTCGGTCCGGTCCATTTCTCCATACCTCCTCCGCAACACTTGTGATCAATGATACAAATCCATATATTGTTTGCAAGTTCATACGTCAGAAAACGGCTACAAATTTCTGAAAGTCTCCTAATGCATAGTTTTTGGGTTCAAGGATTTTGGCTGTGTAGTCGCTATTCGATCTGTCTATAGATGAAAGTTTCAATTCACACAGGCTCAGGGTATATTCCTGTCCGCAAAGTCGAGTGGTACTTGTTGAGATTTTGACGAAGAAGAACCTGTTTCCGATCAGTTTTTAGATTTCGTTTGTCGTCACAAGGTCCTTTACCGAAGCAGGAAAAATTAACATTTCTAGAAATGTGCATCCATTGAAAGTACTTCCTAAAATACAATTGCTGTGGGTTTCTATGACGTTTTCTTCTGGTTTTATTCAAAGAGTAAACGACAGAAAAATCTCTGAAGATGAAATCCATTGTAATTTTTAAATATTGGAAATAATATGTAATAAATCAATATATAGAAAATAGAAAAATCTTTGAACGTTTGTTTGTTTGAAGTTTATGGACTCAAAAACCGCTGAACCGATCTTCCTGAAATTGTCAGGTAACATAGGCTATACAAATTTCTGAAATTCCGCAGCTTTATGTATCAGATTACGTAAAAAAACGAATTTCGATTTTCATGTCGGTTACGTCATCGGGCATTTATGGTGACGATATATTTTCGGCCATTTCATGTATTTTATGCATTAAACAACTATGCATGTCCAATTTCAATGAAATTTGGAATGTGTGACGGAATTGGGTCTATAAATAAATTTTTCAAATTATATTGAAATCGGTTCAGATTTGGATATGGCTCCCATACATATTTTCGCCCGATTTCATGTATTTTATGCACCAAACACGCTATATATACCCGATTTTAATGAAAGTTGCACTGAGTGACGAAAATTGGCCTACAAATAAATTTCTCAAAATATATTTTACCTTATACGGGGTAGCGAAGCGCACCGGGTTCAGCTAGTAAAATATAAACATTGACCTCAAGCTCAATAATCTTGATTTTATTAACATTCGAAAGATCGAACAAAACATAAAAATTCGACAGAAAAATCCTTTTGTCCAATAGATATTTACGACACTGCGTTGGAACAGAAATTATATCATAAAAAATGGTTGATATATATATGTACATAGTTTTTTTATCGCAAATTTCAAACATAATAAAGAATTTGTAATTGTTATGAATTTCAAAATAGTTCATTATAAAAAAATGTTAGAGAAAATATACAAACACTTAAAACCACAAAGATTAAGCAACGGTTTTACATTTTATTGTTGAATTGCTCTTATAAAAAATTTCAAAAACAAAATATCGCAAAAATGTTTTTTCTGGATGTTGTTTATAAGCCAAAGAATTGGACCTAATATGTTACAAACGGTCAATAAATACAAATAAACGTATTGTTCTGAACTCAGTAACACAGTCAGCCTAAAATTCCGATTAAACGCTTAAACAACACCTTAAAGAACTATGCATAAAATTGCTAAAAAAAAAGCCTAACTTGTTCAATATTTTTATATTTTCAAATAAACAATTCTCTGTAATGCTTCCAACTACTTTACATATTTATTTGAACAATTTAAAACAGTTTAAAATTTTACTCAAAAATTAAAAAATGTGTAACATAAGCTAATATCCTATGGGAACTAAAATCATTTCGGGCCCGGGCCCTTCGCCCCCCCCCCCTGGCTACGTCGGTGAGACCGATATATTGGTTGATTATATATAATAGTAAGATATAAATGCCGATTACGCTGTACATAACAAACATGTAAATTTACTATGTAGGTATTCGACACGATAAACTTAACTTTAGAGCCGGAACATAAAAGTAAATTACCAAATTAAACATTAAGGCTCAAGGACAAGTTGATATCGAATTGTTTCACTTTCTAAAATTTGAGAAATGCTTTCACGTTTCTTATTATAGAATACTTAATCCTATTCAATATGATTTCCATATAGATTCAACGGCCTTGCAAAAAGTTAATGAAATTGAAGACTTAGGTATGGTTTTTGATTATAAATTGAGCTTTACTCCGCACATAGACCGTTTGGTGCCGAAGGCTTATGCTATGCTAGCTTTCATTAGACGTCACTGCAATGACTTCAAGGATCCATACACAATGAAAACTTTGTTTACCTCTATTATAAGGTCTAAATTAGAATATTGTGCTATGATTTGGAATCCTCATTCAGCAATTAATGTTTACAGAATTGAACGAATCCAGAAAAAGTTTTTAAAGGTGGCGTTACGTTCATTAAATTTTACTCGGCCAATGTCAACATATGAGTCTAGATGTTTACTTGTTGGGATGGAAACCTTGGAAAATAGACGTAAATTACAGTCAATGATGTTCATTTATGACGTTATTAACAATAATGTCAATTGTTCTTCAATTTTAAATAAATTGTCCTTCACTGTTCCTTATCGCAGTCTTCGAGGATACAATATGTTCGCGATAGATATATATCGACAAAATTATATAATAAATAGTCCACTTATAGGGACTTTGCAAAATTTTAATGCCCTTAATAGTTGATTTTAATGCACCAAGGGAATCATTTAAACGTTTCTTAAAAAACCATATAAACTAATATATTATGTATATATAATGTATTCACTATTATTTATATTAAGTATATTTAATACTTTTTAATTTACATATTTGTTGTAGTCTATAAGGAAATGAATTTCATAGACGAAATAAATAAATAAATAAATAATAAAAAAATTTGCATAGCCATTTAAGAAAAACCAACCAAAATTTTTTTTTTGTAATCTACGCTATCTGTATCTCAAATCAGATTGTTTTATGTATCTACCTCTATACGAGGATGTAACTCGCCAAAGCCATCAGTTCGATGTCGCATTTTTCGAATTTCTCTCTGATTTTCCACACTCCCGCATTTAATTTCTTCTCTTTTTCTGCGGAAAATATGTTTCTGTCCTCGTTTTTATACACTGAGCCTTTAGGCCCAACCCAACTGTGCCTCATAAAATAGTGTTAGACCCAAGTATATTTAGATGAAATCTGTTTCAGAAAATTTGGAGTCGATTTAGCCAAGTTCGTTCGTCTATCTGTTTGGCTTGAGCAGATCAACCGATTAGGTCAAAATTTGGCCTTCGTAATATTTTATCCAAACTAGGATCAAGTTCGAAGATGGGCCATACATGTCTTTTCCCTAAAATGGAGCTCATGAGGCATTAGCTGATTTGGTCCATACTTTGCACATTGTAATAATACATCTCCCGGAATAGTACAGTTTAAGACTGGCTCTTGAATCGCTTTGCTTTTTATTGCAACAACTTGTATTCGCTGTCCCCATTACGTCTGTACAAGTTTATTTAGTGGCAAGTCTATACTTACTGAGAATATGTCCCGAAAGCTGTATAAAGCGCCTACGGCTACCATGTGTAGTGAGTGGCTGGTGCGCACGACAACTTTCGAACTGGATATTACGTTGATCCAAACTTTGCATACCGTAATGTTTCTGTGAATCTTAGATAAAGTTTGGAGAAGGAACCCGGTTCACAAAATTTATTTTTTTACCTCTGCCTTTAGACTAACGAGGGTTTATATGCCTTGTTGCGATAAACATGAGCCTCATCGAAATAATGATATTGGACTCCATATTAGGCCGGGGCGATTTATATGGATGGAAAAACCTTTCTGATTCTTGGGATTGTACTGAGCAAAAAAGAATACTAGAGCATACAGTTAGTCAACTACCTTATTGCAAAAGCAAAATTATTACAAAATTTTAATTAAAACAACGTTTTATTGGTATAAATAAATAACATTATTAATATATTTATTAACAGTTTAATTATTACACCTGTTTATGAATAAAACGAGTAAGAGAGGGCCATGGTCGGACGGGCCGACCATGTGATGCACCACCCCACTACCTTGGGCATCACCAATTTTCCACGGAGTCTATTTAATCTTAGAAATATTGCACATATGTACATACACCGACATTACTGGAAAAGTTATGAGTAATTTTCCTTATTTTATAATGGACAGCCGGACCTTTTTGTATTAAAAAGCAAAAAATATCAAAAGACATTTAGAAATGGTTTTTGGGCAATTTTTATCGACCAATGAATAAACGACTAATATTTCAAGTTATTACCAAAGGTAGCACAAAAACTTCAAAACCCCGTTCGGCGTTGTAATTTTATCAACTTTAAAAACTTGGAACTTCTCTATCATTATTTGAAAACTCTTCTATCATGATTCCCACATTTTGTAGCATGCAAAGTAAATGTATTTCTTGACAAACAAACCAAAACGATAAAGCAGCCCATCTATATGCTAGACAGTAGTTTCGTATTCTAACCGCTACATTGATATAATATGGACCAAATTATTAAATCATTGGCATTTTTTTTTACCAAAACTCTTACCTTCTGCAAAATTTTGTCAGTATTGAACTATACCTGCGACTCCTAGCGTGATTAAGATGGCACTTCACACAATTAAAACTGTGGAATCCTTGTATATTCTAGCCTGTAACTCTGTTATCTGATCACGTACATCAACATAATTGACATCACTGGAAAGGTCGAAGGTTCCTCTTCTAAATATAACTTACGTGGGTGGAATGTATCTTCCAGAAATAAAAATATAAGAAACATATTGAAAATTTTACCAAATTTCACACAAAAGTTTCGGTCCATTTAACCAGCTAAATATTATGTGATCATCATGTTAAATTGCAACCCCCTTCTCTGTAATAAACTCAAATATTACCAGCGGATCCGACCATAATTGCGACCTACAGAGCCGCTACAAAATCGGGTAAATTTTCTGTTTTTGGTCAATTTCACTCGCTAAATATTGCGATCATCCCCAATAACTATAGAGGTCTATTCTGGTCTGAACCCCTCCTCCATGTAGAATTTGCTGACGATTGGTCCATAATTGTGGTCTGTAGTTTGATTACAATTTTCAATGGACGGACGGACACACTTCTTAAAATCGTTTTATCTGGTCGAGATATGAATTGGGGTTTTTTCCTGCGAATAAATTTTCTATATTCTGGGAGCACAAAATTCCAATTAACAACCAATTCAATAGCAAAATGTGAATAAGATCTTCAAAAAATCTTAAATGGGGTCTTTCTATTGGGGGCTATACCAAAACTTGAACCTATACTGTCTGACTTTTTGCAAGCGATGTTTTGTACCTATAAAATTTTTTGGTAAATATGTACCATAATTTCAGTTATTCCGGCTGGTAATGTGGCTAAAACTTTCAAAATACGAAATTCGGGGGTAAAGTTATATGGAAGCCATATACCGGCATATGTATTTCTGGTGGAAACTTTTATACCCATAACGAAGACCAATTACCAAATTTTAGCCATTTCGGTGTTATAATGAGGCTAAAACCTTCAAAATACCGAAAATCGGGTGGTATAGTTATATGGGGGCTACATTAAAACGTGGACCGATATAGCCCATTTTCAATACCAAACATCCTGGGAGGAATAGAAACTTCTATACCAAATTACAAAGCTCTATCTTAAAAATTGCGACGTACAGACGGACATGCTTATATTGACATAGAATTTCACCCTGATCAAGAATATATATGCTTTATAGGGTCTCCGACGAATATTTCGATGTATTACAAACGGAATGACAAATTCCGTGGAGGATATAAAAAGTAGCTAAATTTTACTAAAAATGCTCCTAAAATTAACAAAAAGTAGAACTACTCATAACTTCCGAACCCATTAGGGTTTTCTACTCCATATATATTTGGATGAATTCGGTTTCAAACAATAGGGTCTAATCCGTTCGTCTGTCTGGTTGGTTGGAGCGCACGATAACTCTCGATTGGGTACAAAATTGTACATCCTAATATTTTCACCACACTTAATTTATGTTCCACTCTCGAAGGGAGTAATTGATTTCGTCCAAACTTTGCACATCGCAATATTTCTTAAATATGGATCTAGGTGGGTGATAGAGAGGAGCTCTGAAATGTGTATGTATGTATGCACTATATCGGTTCTCTCCTTCATGTACCTCCCAAAAAAAAAATACTATTACAATGGTGCAGTATTTTCGGGGGTAAGTCCATGCTTCTTCCAATTAAAATAACTGATGAAAACGATAACTTACTAAATAAGTATACGAATTGAACGAAATATTGCACATCGTAAAATTTCTTCCAAATGTACGACAACCTCCCAGAGGGTCTATACGGGGCAACATGTTCGGATACCTCCCCCACAAAAATTCGACGTTCCAGTTAAAGGATTGTCTAAAGATCATTTGAATTTATTTTCCAAAGGTACTCCGGAAGTATCGGTTGGAAATTGTAACCTTTAATGGGGGACCGTAAAAAATTTGAACATTTTCTTGAAATATTTTGTTTGAAAGTGTTCTATTTGTTGAACATTTTTAGTAAGTTGCTGATAATTTAATTCTCATTACTATTTAAGTTTTGCTTTTAGACCATTTAATTTTTTGGCTATTCGTATGATCGAAGTGGACTTATATTTTTATATACCGAATATGTTGAAATTCAATTACAATTTCTAATCAGATTAGGGTTTAGAAAAATACACACCGCCTATGGTGACAATTTTTGGCCGAAATTAAATAGATTTTCATTAGAACTTTTTATTTAAGTCCACAAGCTTATCTCCTCTAAATATATTGGAATAGTATTGTTTGTTGATCTCACACACATGATTATGACTACCTAATCACGTCATAAGACATATGTCCGTACATTCATTTGGTGGGTACTTAAGCGATGTGTTATCTGATGATCGCGGTAACATTTATCTTTATCTCACTTTAAATTAATTTTCTTTCCAATATTTTTAGAGCGTAAAAAGTTTATTTTTGATGTGTTTAATACAGTTGTTCTAAACATTGATTGTGTTATTTCGAAATCAATCAATTCGTCAAATTCAATCAAAATTGTGTTAATCTGTTGTTAAGTAATAATAATTGAAACCAAATTTTCATTTATTATTTAAATGTACGTAATGTTATTTGAGTTTCTCATTGAGAAAATGGTTTCCGGTCTTTCTACACTTGTTTCTGCGTTTGGTTTGCTCTAAACAGTTTTAATATTTTAGTAGTGAAGCCATCTTTTAGAATACCGATCTTAATATTAGCTTTATGTAGGAAAACCTTGCTGAATTGCAATATTTTAATTTTATTCAATACGTCATTATGTTTAATAACTTAATAAAAATAACACAATACGGTGAAATTGAAAAACAAGACTCAAACATCGTTGTTCACAAGAGGTTGATCCTACAATAAAAAGCGATGAACTTTTAATACTTTACACCACAATGTATGTGGCTCGAAATCATGGTCACAGACTTTATATATACCAAAACTAATGTGTGTCCATTCGATTATAGTGCATAGACAGCAAAGATAGGACAACCTTGTTGTTATTTTGATTGGATCATATCAAAGAGAGGATTTTAGTGATGGTCAGAGAACATTAAAATATTGGAATGGACAAAAAACGTCTGTAGGGAAAAATTCAACTTTTATTCTTATGCGACTATCTCCGCTTCTAATAAATGTATTCCAAACAAGTAAGAACGGCATTAAGTTCGTTCGCGCCAAACTTTTTAGCCTAAGCCTTCCCTCACGTTAAGGTTTATTCCTTAGAGGAGCAGAATACCTTAACTGATGATAATCATTTTCTGAATTGAGTTCTTGTGTACTCTGACAAAACACAATTCCAAATTACAGCAATCTCCTCGGTTCAAACATTTGACAAAAAGTCCTCGAAATACATTAAATTGGTAAAAACCCGTTTCATGAGGTCTAAACTAAAAGCCGAATATAAATGGATTGTTTTTTTCGAGTAAGTTTTCTATCTTCTTCCAATTCGATAGAAAAAGGGACATTTAAACAAAAAACTTAAATCGGGTGATACCCTATATGGATGCCATACCAAAACGTTGACCTATACTGTCTGATTTTTTGCAAGGAAATTTTTGTACCTGTCATAATAAATATGAAGACGTAGACGTATAACGACAAAGTTCTGTTGGAAAGTTTTATACAGATGTGTTATTGAGGTCACTACCTTCAAAATGACGAAAATCGGGAGGTACCGTTCTATATGGATTATATGTAAACGGTAACCTATACCGACAAATTTCAGATGGAATATTTTATACCCCAACGAAGATTAAATGCCAAATTAAAGCCCTTTTACTAGGATATTAAGGCCACAACCTTCAAAATAGCGAAAATCGGGAGGTACCCTTCTATGGGGCTTTATGAAAACGAGGATCAATATCGATAAATTTCGGGTGCAAAGTTGTATACCCCCAATGAAGATTTAATACCAAATTTCAGTAATTTCTGTGGAATATTAAGGCCACAACCTTCAAAATACCAAAAGTCGGGTGGTATCCTGTAATGGGAGCAATATGAAATGCCAATTTCAACCATTTCGGTGGGATATTGTAGCCAAAACATTAAAATACCGAAAATTGGGAGGTACCCTTCTATGGAGGCTATATGAAAACGTGGACCTATACCGAAAAATTTCTGGTGAAAAGATTAATATCACTAATGAAGTCTAAATATAAAATTTCAGCAACTTCGGTGGGATATTGATGTCACAACCCAACTAACAGCGAAACCGGTCACGTAATTTGGTGACATGCACACGCGCCTTGCGCTTAGAAGGTCTGCGGTTCGATTCCCATTATAAATTTAAAATCACAACTCTCCTTCGAAAATTGTTCCACAGTTTATCATTTCCATTTATCATCAAATGGAAATATGAATTGTATTTGTTATATTATAGTCAGTTTAGACAGAAACTACAAACACATAATAAGCAAGAATTTATCGCTAGGGTATTATGAGTGTTTATTAAATAAATCAGATTAGGAAAAACCCAAAGAACAAACATTAAAATATTTATTTAATACCTCACGTACGTATACCTATTTAGTACAACAATGTATTTATTCTATTTGTATGTGGTAGAAAATTATGATAATCAGTTTAAGTTTAATTTCTGTCGTCTACAAAAAAGTTTTAATAGGTAACTAATATTAATCCATGCTGTACAGTTACCTGTTGGAGGTTGTTTAATTTTTCATTAATTAAAATGTCTAGTCATGCTGTTTTATGCCTTGTATATGAATAGTAAAGTGTATAAAATTATCATTTGTTTAAATTAAATTTGGCCACACCTCCAGCCAAGAATTGATTTCAGGCGACAGTGTCTGGTTGCTACGACATCAGTATGCGTCCACGCATCTACATACGAAGGTAAAACACGCACAAACAAACTCCTCTACTACTAATGGACGATTGCGGTTGGAGGGGAGCATAAAATTAAAATGATTTCTTTTCGTAACTCTTCTTCCATTAAACTAATTTTAAATACAATATTCAGAAGTCACTATTTATGAATTTTATTGGAATTAATCTTTTAAATCATATATTAATAATAAAATTAATTAAATAAATGTCGTTCAACTCTTAAAACAATTACCTATGAGATATGCTTTAAGTAGTATCAAGGAGTTATAAATGTGTTGTATTGTAAAATGCTTTAGAAGAGTCATGCAAAAATTCTAAATTTAATAATCGGTATTAACTCGAATTCCAAAACGAAATATTGTCTTACCTTAAGAATCGGAAACAAGATACGAATTCTACATAAATTGGGTTTAATTTAGGTTTAATTTGCCCAATACAGATAATAAGAGGTTTTGGGACACTAGGTTTTGGGGCACGTTAAAAACTTGGGTTTGGGCGTCGGGTTAGTAACCCTCCCCTAGAAAAAAACAGCCTACTATGAAAAAACGAAAGAAAAGAAAAACAAACCCCTCTAAAGTTGACGAACCCCGCAAACGTTTTAAGGACCATGATCTGCGAATCTGCACCTGGAATGTTCGCACTCTTTATAGAGAAGGTGCAGTCTTCGCATTGGCAGACGTACTTGAAAAGTACAAGGCCGATATTACTGCCATACAGGAAATACGATGGATTGGGAAAGGCGTCACAACAACACCTAAAGGTGACGCACTGTATTATAGCTGCCATGACGTAAAGCATGAGTTTGGTTGCGGATTCGTAGTTAGTCGGAGACTAAAACATCTGGTATCCAGCTTCACCCCAGTGAATGAAAGACTTGCTGCAATTCGAATAAAAGCTAAATTCTTCAACATCAGCTTTATTTGCGCTCATGCTCCCACTGAAGAAAAGGACGAACAGACCAAAGATATATTTTACGAGCGCTTAGTAGAAACATATGACCGTTGCCCTGCCCATGACATTAAAATCATTCTAGGCGATTTTAATGCCAAAATTGGAAAGGAGAATATCTTTGGCCCAACAGTCGGGAAATTCAGTCTCCACAGTGAAACATCTGACAATGGTATGAGGCTGATAGACTTTGCAGCTGCAAAAAACATGGTAGTTAGCAGTACCAGATTTAAGCATCTCGATATTCAAAAGGGCACCTGGCTGTCCCCAGATCAAAGAACAAGTAATCAAATTGATCATGTTGTGATAGATGGAAGACATTCATCCAGCGTGTTGGATGTACGATCGTTCCGAGGCGCAAACATTGATTCGGACCACTATCTTGTTGCAGCAAAGGTACGTACCCGTCTAAACGTTGCAAACAAAGCACGAACAGACACAACGCGGAAGTTGGACATCGATAGGCTGCAAACACAACAGATAGCCACAGCATATTCCACTCAATTAGCCCAATTGCTTAACGCGAGCACTCCTTGTCCCGATAACATAACAACACAATGGCAAAATATTGCCCACTCCATGCAAACAGCCGCAAAATCCATACTTGGATTCCAGAGACCTCCACAAAGGAATTCATGGTATGACCAGGAGTGTCGTGCTGCTACCGAAGAGAAAAATGCGGCATATAGAGCTACTTTACAATCAGTAGCAACGCGTAGCGCACGAGAGAGATATCGGGAGAAAAGGAGAGAAGAGAAACGTCTTTTCCGCAAGAAATAGAGAGAAATGGAAAAGCGGGAGTGTGAAAAAATCGAGATGTACAGGAGCCAGAATGAAGTCCGAAAATTCTACCAAAGAGTGAAACAGATGGCTTTGGTACAGGCACATCCTCCTGTAGAGACCAGCAAGGTAATCTGGTAACAGATACAGATAGCGTGCTCAGGATATGGAAGGAACATTTCTCCAATCTGCTGGTATCCAATAGTAGCGAAGACGATGATACCACAGATCCAATCCCAGAAGATGGTATAGAATGTATACCGCCGGCCAAGATGAGGTAAAAACAGCAATCATCCGGCTGAAGAATAACAAAGCTGCAGGAGCCGATGGCTTACCAGCCGAGCTGTTTAAAACCGGAGGCGACGCGCTGATAAGGTGTATGCATCAGCTAGTTAGCACCATCTGGCAGGAAGAACGCGTACCCGACGATTGGAACCTGAGCATCCTATGTCCCGTCCACAAGAAAGGAGATAAGACTGTATGCTCCAACTATAGGGGCATAAGTCTTCTCCCTATTGCCTATAAGATAGTGTCAGGGATATTGTGCGAACGACTAAAGCCAATGGTCAACGAAATAATTGGACCATACCAATGTGGCTTTAGACCTGGCAAGTCCACTATTGACCAGATATTTACCCTACGGCAAATCCTAGAGAAGACCCAAGAGATGCAGATCGACACATTTCACCTTTTTGTCGATTATAAAGCAGCATTCGACAGTCCCCTCCGATCAAAGGTATTCCATGCAATGTCTGATTTTGGTATTCCCGCAAAGCTCATAAGGCTTTGTAAGATGACTCTAACTGATACTAGGTCCTCAGTTAAAATTGGAAAGAACATCTCCGAAGAATTTTGTACCAAAAGAGGTTTCAGACAAGGAGACAGCCTTTCGTGTGACCTATTCAACATTTTGCTGGAAAAGGTAATACGAGATGCAAATGTCAAAAGAAATGGCACAATTTACACCAATAGCCACATGTTACTTGCCTATGCTGATGACATAGACATCATGGGACGATCAGTAAAGGAAGTAACTGATACCTTTAGGAAGGTCGAAGCAGAATCTGCGAAAGTGGGTCTGGCGGTAAACGGCGAAAAGACCAAATTGATGGTGTCGACGCGCAAAGCGTCCATAGAGCTCGGACCAACCGTAGAAGTTGGTACCTATAATTTTGAGGTAGTTAAAGACTTCGTCCACCTCGGCACTGCCATAAACACAACAAACAACATCAGTTGTGAAATAAGAAGAAGAATTGTATTGGCCAACAGATGCTACTATGTATTAAGTAAGCAATTTAAAAACAAAGCCACATCTCGTCAAACAAAAATAACACTATACAAAACGCTGATACTACCCGTGCTAATGTATGGCTCCGAAGCATGGGTACTTGCGCAAACAGATAAGGCAGTGCTTGGTGTGTTTGAGAGGAAAATTCTTCGAAAGATCTACGGGCCGATTTGCGTTGACGGTGAATATCGACGTCGTATGAACCACGAGCTATATAAGCTATACAAAGACATGAATATAGTTAAACGTATCGAGATGCAACGATTGCGTTGGCTAGGCCATATCATGAGAATGAGCGATGATGAACCCGCTAAAAAGGCGTATGAATACATGCCACATGACGGTGCACGCAGAATCGGCAGGCCTAAGCTTCGATGGAGCACACAAGTGGATGAAGAAATGGAAAGGCGCGGTATTCCAAAAAGTCAAGCGAAAAACAGAGAGGAATGGAGATCTTTTCTTAGTTCGGTCTATGGAACAAATGTTCTGTAATGGGCCAACTAAGTAAGTAAGTAAGGTTTTGGGGCACTAGTCGTATTTTTGAGCGTCATTTTGTTATGTGGTCCCATATCATTGAACTTATATGAATCTTGCGAGCAGTGGGAAATATACATATGTATGCAGAAGATCCAAAAAAAGATACTTAAATGTTTACATACATTTTTTGGTAAAAACTCGATATTAATATTTTGAGAAATTTCTTACTCATATTCCCTTTATATTCGGTGCGTCAAACAAAATATGAAATACTGTCCAGAGAAGTTTCTTATTGCGGAAATAATCAAATACATTTTGTCGTGGGGTTATGTGAAAAACGAATTTTCTTGTCAGGGTTCGAATTACTGCAACACCCTAGCATAATAAAAATATTTTTTATTTCGTCACCATAAATGCCCCAAGACGTAACCCACAAAACCAAAACATTACAGGAGAAGCAAAATACGTTATAAAATGAAAAACTGTTTTATAGAATATCAATCTTATGAGGCCGAGTGAAATAAGTAATGAAACGAAATAAGTAATGAAACTAAACCTCGAAAACGGTTGGTTTTTGGGTTCCTCATTACAACAACATCTGCAATTTTATCCCACTTTCCGAAACACAATTTCTGAAATAGGATCCCTATTTTTCAACGTAGAAGCTTTAAATTTTGCAAGAGCGTGTATATTATGTATCAGATTCCATCAAAAAACGAATTTCGATTTTCATGTGGGTTAGGTCTTCGGGCATTTATGGTGACGATTTGAAATAACACCCCAATCGAAGAAGAAAATATGCCCCAAATTAGTATTTGGAAAACAATAACAAAACTATTGGGGCCTATTTTCGTGTTTTTGGGACGTTTTTATACCATCAGCCTTTAGGCTAAATATACCCTGCACTTTGATACGATCAAAAATGGTCGTAGACCCATACATATACCAAAATGAATGTATCGACGAGCTGATTGATTTTGGTAATGGTCGGATAATATTCAGAGGTCGGAATAGACAAAAAACTTATTTGGAGGAAAAGTCAACGTTTTATTTCAAAGCAAATATCTTCGCTTCTATAATGGGTATATGAAAAGCAAAACCTGCTAATGAAAGTAGAAAATATCACCTTTACAACGGTAACGTAGGTTGTCGTAGCGGGCAACGAAGATATCGCAATTGCCGCTAATAGAACACATCTTTTCATTTTTGCGATTTTATTAATAATGACGAATATCACAGCTTTGGTTGGGGACCTTTCAAAAACAAAGTCTGACTATGAAAATAGAAAATCCCATCTTTACAATGATGTAAAGCAGGTTGGCGTAGGTGGCCAAATAACGGAGATATCGCAATAGTAGGTAATACATCCCATTCTTTAATTTTGTTGTAATCACGCTACAAGTCTCATTTTTGATTGGAACGTAACGAAATTTTGGGTGTTAATGGGGGTCCCGCAGAGGAAAAAACCTATTGATTTTGGTAATGGTTGGATATTATTCAGGGGTCGGAATGTGAAAAAAAAACTTATTTGGAGAAAAGGCTTTCAAAGCGAATATCTCTCTTCTGTAAGAGGCATATCGAAAGCAAAACCTGGCAATGAAAGTAGAAAATATCACCTTTACAACGATGTGAAGTATGTTGTCATAGGTGGTCAAACAACAGAGATATCGCAATAGTCGGTAATGTATCCCTTCTTCCATGTTTTGTGCAATCACACTACAGGTCTGTATTTTGATCGGATCCTCACGAAATTTTGGGGGTTGATGGGGTCTCACAGAGAAAGAAGCCTACTGATGGTTGGCGTACATCCAACTTTTCCATTTTTTTATTTGTACTGACGATCCACTTAAATGCGTTTCAACAAAATTGACCTGTATTAATGAAGACATTCAGAGCAATGGCGCTAAGCTACCCAATTTTTTTATATTTTGAATTTTACCAGTCAAAAGCTTATGCACAGGGGTAGTGGTGTAGGGTATCACATAGTCGGCCCCGACCCGACTATAGCCTTGGCTCACTTGTTTTTCATCAGTGTTCTAGAGAACATCGTTGAGTAAAGACGGTAAAGTGAGTGAATAAATCAATGTTTTGTCTTTTCTTAAAGAAATTTTAGTAAATTAAATGTTTAATACATTTTATAATTGAATCAAAACGTGAATGGAAATATTTTATTGGGCGAGGAAGAAATCGCATTTAATATTGGTAATAACATCAATACATTTTTCATATACATACATACATATGTATATTTGAAATATGGATGTACCTACTTAATACATTATATAATCATTTGATTCCAAATGCCGATTTCCCACTGATGATTTCAACTTTGAAGAAAATGTGTTTTATTTCGCAACTAACGAGAAGCATTCAACGATGTTTCTATACAATTTTTTTCCTATGTGTCCTTGTTGTTTTGCTTTTTTCTATGCCCTTCAATAAAAAACACCACCATTTATAAATGTGTATATACACTGCCGCTCACTTGAATAGAACCCCCCTGCAAAATTTTTTTCAACCTCCATTTTTTCCGAATTATACAAAATATGAAGTTTTTATGTTTTATTATATTTTACTTCATGTGTTTGGAGTAACTTAGTCATTCATTTGAATTCGAATCCAATTTATATAAGAATTATACAAGGAAAACAAAATAAAGTCAAAAATTGAAGTAAAAAATTTGGCTCATTTGAATAGAACCCTCTTTAAAACTTGGGGTACATAGAACGAAATACATAACAGACTTTAATAAAAGAAAAAACTGAATGAAATAACTTATAAAAAGTCGCACTTTTAAAAAGAAAAAATTATACAGAAGCATCGTTGAACGCTTCTCCTTAATTGTGAAATAAAACACATTTTCTTCAAAGTTGAAATCATCAGTGGGAAATCGGCATCTGGAATCAAATGATTATATAATGTAATAAATAGGTACATCCATATTTCAAATATACATATGTATGTATGTATGTATGTATATGAAAAATGTATTGATGTAATTACCAATATTAAATGCGATTTCTTCCTTGCCCCTTAAAATATTTCCATTCACGTTTTGATTCAATTATAAAAGGTATTGGACATTTAATATACTAAAAAGCACAATTTCTTAAAGAAAAGACAAAACACTGATTTATTCACTCACTTTACCGTCTTTACTCAACGATGTTCTCTAGAACACTGATGGAAAAAGACCAACATAATTAATACCATTTTTTCTTTTCCTCTTCACTTGTTATGTTTGGATCCAAATATATATTTGTTTGCAATCAGCCCAAACAAATATTTGTTTTGACCCAAACATATTTCTAACATATATTTTTCTATGTGTATGAATCAGAGGATTGCTTATTAAAATTTTTTTGTAGATGTCAATGATTTGGTATAGCCCCACAATACGGCCCCTACAAATTCCACGTATTTTGGATACATAACCAATATTCAACCGATCTTCTCTCTTGGGGACCGACGAATTACTAAGTTATAGTGAAAATTCGATATAAAGGGAGTACTTTGTGTGCGAATTTCCACTTGTGACTTAAAGACAACTTCGTTATAGAGAAATATTCGTTACAGGGAAGTTCGTTATAGAGAAGTTTAACTGTATTCTATATACGTCATAATAATTGTGTTTCTTTTTTTTTTGTCAGAGGCTGAAGGTACGTCTCCGTCTGACCAGCTGACCGACACTTTTTTAAATGTTTCCTTTGGCGATTAAGCTAATTTGGCATCACAGCCAGAAAAATGGAAAATCAAATTGGGTAAATAATATTGGCGTGTATTTCAGTTTTCCTTTAGGACCTTTTTGACTAACATATTTCGGACTACAATGCATGTTTTTTGTTTACAAAAACAGCAAATTTTAGTGCATTTTCATATATTATTCTTAAGAAATAAACAAAAATTGGGACGCAGTTTCGTAATTTTTTTTTACAAACAATGACTTTTTTCCAATATTATGCCATATTATTGAAGTGTATCAAGGCGAATTTAAGAAGGTGATCCAAAAGGCGAATTCAGGCCGAAGTCTTCATTTGCTGTCAAAATTTTTTGAGCGGAATGAATGAATGAAGACATCAGTTTGTATAACTGTATCACCTTCTTTCTTGTATTAAATTACGTTAAATATTTAATTACGTTAAACTAAATTAGGAAGTATGTTTTAGAGTTATCTTGCACAATAGCCATTTTAGTATGTTTTTTTTTTTGGAGCTTTTGGGCCATTATATCAGGAAGTATTGACTTACTCCGAAAAAAAATTTTACCGTTGTAAATGAGGCCGCTAGAACAACCTACTGAAAAAAAGAATCAAAATATGCGAGAGGAGCTCTTAAACTTCACTTTTTCCGAATTTTGTGTGGGAGGTACCCAACCTGATACATGACTGGATGAAATAATACAATGTGCAAAGTCTGCACCAATCAGAAACTCCCTGCGAGAATTATCTTGCGGATTTGCCATTTTGGTTGGTGCCGTCAGGGTTTCTTATCTCAGGAAATATGGACTTGCACAAGAAAAAAAATTGTACAGTAGTAAAGGGAGCCGCAAGGACAAGCTACTGAAAAAAAATTAAAATGATCCGAGAAGAGCTCAAAAAATTCACTTAATCCGAATTTTGTTTAGAAGGTATCCGAAGGAGTGGACCGATATAGTCCATATTCAAACCCGATCTCTATCTCGAAGGAATAATACGATGTACCCGAAGGAGTGAACCGATATGGCCCATCTTCGAAATTAAACTAAGTTTGGACAAAATATTACGATACCCAAAATTTGGTTCGAATCGGCAGATCCATTCGAGAGTTATCGTGCGCACCAGACAGACAGACGGACGGACATGGCTAAATCGGCTCCAAATTGTCTGAAACGAATTTCGTCCAAACATACCGTTTGGTCGTATCAAAGTGTAGGTTATATAGTCTAGCCTAAATCTGAGAGTATAAAAATGTATTAAAGAAAACTATGGATTGCGTAACCTGATTTTGGACATACCCCAGAGGGCCGGCTGTCCAGAAAAACTTTAAAGTGTTGGAAAAAATTTTAATCTGTAAGCGATATTACAATGGGTTTTCAATTCAAACTTTCGGATCAAATATACATTATCCTAAATAGACTTTACCACAACATACATATACACAAGCTGAAAATGTGGGCTCCATGGAGTTACTAACTTCCAAGCTTCATTTCATTTTTCAACGGTGGCAAAATACCGCTCAGTAATGATGGCGACATTTCCTGAGTATTTCAGCCTTGAAAAACTTCTTCACAAGTGGTGTCTTAAGACACGCCGTTCGGACTCGGCGATAAACAGTAGGTCCCATATCATTGAGCTAAATATGAATCGAGGTGCACTCATTAATATGAGAGAAGTCTCCCTTGTCCCGTATGGGATGTTGTGGAACAATGTTTTTTTTTATAAATATAATATTTAATATTGGTGTCTTATAGGCGATAATTCTCTCTAATATCTACGCACTTTATATTTTCCTAACAATTGCCAAAGGATGGCCTGCAACACCATTGAATTATTAAAGAATACTATATTAGTTTATAGTTTCCTATAAATAGAAAATTTATGTAAGTTTTTAGATCTAGTACATTACATTGTGATTGTCTTTCCCTAACCGATGGTTAATAAGCCTTTACTTTCTGGCTTCTAAAAGTCTTTCATAACTTCTTCTATGTACTCGTACTATATGCATGTGAGACATGGCGCAGATTCGTCACTGAACATACAACCATTTGCAATTCAAATTATTTGTATTGCAAAAATAAACAAATCTAATTCAATTTAGGAAAACGTCAATTTTACAATTGATTTAGTCATGCAACATCAATGAAACAATGTATGGAAGGAAAGCAGCAATATATAAAAACTCAAATTCTTATATATACAGTGTTCGTCAAGTAAACACTTAGTAGATACACTACGATTCACCTGAATAGAACTAACCTGATTGAACTTACAAATACCGTTATATCCAACGATAGGAGATGAATTGTTTATTATCAATTTGTGGACATGTTGCACATATGCGTAAAAACGGTATTTTTTACTCGCATTATGAAAAAAATATGAAAATATTATCATGTTTAAATGGTTCATCAAGATAGCAACACCCTAAGAATTTACACAATTCATTTGTCAGATGTGTAAAATATTACAAAAAATACGTGTAATTTAAAATGAAGGCCGAGAGTGTTCATTGCTAATAAAGTGTATTAGGGTCTGGGAATATGATGAACATCGATGTTAGGAGCTCTAAAAATTTTCTTATTTTGAAGGTATCCAATTTCAGGCATTTTGGTAAGATAATGTGGCTATATCTCACCAAAATGCCTGAAATTGGATATTTAGTATTCTTTTGGCTTACAGAACTTTCTCCCAGAAATTTGTCAGTAGAGGTTCACGTGTTAATGTAGCCCCCATAGATCGGTAACTACTGATTTTCCGTATTATATAATCTTACCAAAATTTGGTATTTAGTCTTCTATGGACCTACAAAAATGTCCCCAGAACTTTGTCAGTATAGGTCGACGTGTTGATATAGCCCCAATAAAACGGAACCTCCCGATTTTCGGAACATTGAACGTTTCAGCCACATAATCTTACCAAAATGGCTGAAATTTGGTATTATTTGGGACAACAAAACTTCCCCCTAGAAATAAATCACTATAAAAATATACACACAGTGGCGGACAGCAAATTAGGGACAATAAATTCAGTTCAATAGATTAATGGATTTCATTTAAAAATGTCAAGATTTTGATGAAATAAATTTTCTTTATAAAGTATTGTTAGAAGCACTATCGAGTGATGTCAAAACGTACTGAGATTCCCCATATGTGGCGGAAGTACAATCCACTTTTCTGAAAATGGTCCATATTATCCTGGCCAGCTAATTAGCGACATTAGTAGTAAAATCAACATTATATTAACTGATGTACATTTTTGTACAACAATTGCTTGTATTAGTTAGTTTATAATGTATTCAACTGATTTCATGCTTTACACCCACCACAAGTCCTTTAAGGGGCCGAAGTATTACTATAATCCCTAATAATGTGTTTTAGGCCTTTTTTTCGTTAATGCACCAGACAAAATGACATTTATTTGGCTCTTAATAACAAAAATTATATTTTTAGTAACCCCAGACAACATTCCGAGCCATACACTGCAATTACCGCTCCATTCTGGGTATAGATTTCTACTTAAATTACTTATAACCAGTTTGGATGAGTCATTAGGCTGAAAATCCTATTTGAGGGATAAGTTATAATGCATTTTTAAGGCAACAAAATATGGTTATCTGGTCATTAGACATAGTATAAAAAAATATTTTGCCGTTAGCTATAAAATTGAGCAAAATTTAGATGAGGGATTCTTTACATGCACACTTTTTACAAAGGCTGAAAAACACCCAACATTGATGGAAGCCCCAGGGATCATTGTGTTAGCTTTTGTGTGGAACAAAGCACAATTTCACATCGAAACCAATCGATACTACCCATTCTTGAGAAAAAGGAAGTTTATATTGCTGGAAAATTATCCGGTGCATATAAACAAAAAGTTGGCTTAATTGTATAATTTTAAAATGGCACACAGACATTTTCCTCCATGCCGAAAAAACTCCAGATGTTAAAATAACTGAAAAATATTTTTAACACATTATGTCAGCATGCTAATGATCAGATGACCATATTTTTATACCCTCAGCCTTTAGGCTAAAGAGGGTATTTACACTTTGATACGACCAAAAATGTGCCTCATCGAAATAATGGTTTTAGACCCCAAGTATGTTTGTACGTTATCCGTTTCAGACAATTTTGAGTAGATCTAGCAATGTCCGTCCGTCTGTCTGTCTGGCAGGCTGGTGCGCACGATAACTCTCGAACGGATCAATCGATTCGGTTCAAATTTTGGGTATCTAAATATTTTGTCCAGATTCGATTTAAGTTCGAAGATGGGCCATATAGGTCCACTCATTCAGGTACCTCCCCCACAAATGTTCAAAAATTGTCGCAAAACTTGTGCGCACCATAACTCTTGTAGGGAATAACCGATTTGGTCCATACTTTGCACATCGTGTAATTTCTAGCTTAGATGAGGTTCCAATATGGACTCAATCGGTCCACTCCTTCGGGTACTTCCCACACAAAATTTCGGAAAAGTTCAGTTTAGGACCTGGTCTCGAATCGCTTTGATTTTTGTTTACGCACGTTGTATTCGCTGTCCTCTATACGACGCTGTAAGTTTCATTAGGGGCAAGTCCATACTTCCTGAGAAAATAGCCTGAAAGTTACGAAAAACCCTATGACACCGTGTGTAGTGGCTGGAGCGCAAGATAACTCTCGAACGGATCTGCCGATTCGGTCCAAAATTTGGCTTTCGTAATATTTTGTCCAAACTTAGTTCAAGTTCAAATATGGATTATATCGGTCCACTCATTCAGGTACCTCCCCCACAAATGTTCAAAAATTGTCGCAAAACTTGTGCGCACCATAACTCTTGTAGGGAGTAACTGATTTGGTCCATACTTTGCTCATTATGAAATTTCTACCAGACTTAGATGAGGTGCCAATATGGACTCAATCGGTAAACTCCTTCGAGTACCTCCCACACAAAATTTCGGAAAAGTTCAGTTTAGGACCTGCTCTCGAATCGCCTTGGTTTTTGTTGTAACATCTTGTTTTCACTGTCCCCTATACGAAGGTACAAGTTTCCTCAACGGCAAGTCCATACTTCCTGAAAAAATAGCCTGAAAGTTGAAAAACAAACCCTATGACACCATGTTTATGGGTGGAAGCGCAAGATAAGTTTGAACGGAAATGCCGATTCCGGCCAAAATTTGGCCTTCGTAATATTGTTTCCAAACTTACTTTAAGTTCGTAGATAAGCCATATCTCTTGATGGGAGTGACCGATTTGGTCCATACTTTACACATTCTCATAATATCTATCAGATATAGATTAGGTTCGAATATGGACTATATTTGTCCACTCCATCCCGTACATCCCACACAAAATTTTGGATAAGTTCACGTTAAGACCTGCTATTGAATCACTTTGATTTTTGTTGAAGCAACTTGCATTTGCTGCCTCAATTACGATGGTAAAAGTTGTTTCAGGGGCAAGTCCATACTTCTTGAGAAAACAGCCCGAAAGGTGTAAAACCCCCTATGGCACCCCATGGTCTATGTCGGTCCATTCCTTTAAGTACGTTATCCGCAAAATTTTTGAACTTTAATCCTATTCAACATTTTTGTCGGTTCATGCGACCAACATTTTGAAACCCCCTAAATACAAATTTTTTTTTTTAAAAAAGTGTTTCAATTTGCACAGGCTGAGGGTATATCTCTGTCGGCAAAGCCGACTGATACTTTTTTACTTGTTTGATTTAAAAAAGCGTCATATCTAATCCTTGAAATAGGATTTTCACCCTAGTAACTCATCCAAACTGGTTTATAAGTAATTTAAGGATAAATGTACACCCAATATGGAGCGGTAATTGAAGTTTATGGTTCGTGGAAAATAAGGCCAAAATCACATTATTATATATTATATTAATACTTCGGCCCTTTAAAAGACTTGCGGTGGGGGTAAAGCATGAAATCATCTAAATACACTATTAACTAACTAAATACAAACAATTCTGGTATAAAAGTGAGTTCCAATTAACGTTAAGTTGATTTTACTACTAATGCTGGCCAGTCTAATATGGACCACTTTTAGAAAAGTGGGATGTCCTTCCCCCACATATGGGGAATCTCAGAATGTTTTGACATCACTCGATAGTGCTTATACCAATACCTTATATACAAAATTTATTTCGTACAAATATTCACATTTTTGAATGAAAGATTAAATACCTATAAGATTTCAAATTCGTCTATATATCCAGAATATCTGAAACCGAAGCTACACCATTTTCACATGTAACTCGAATAATTTGAGTTGTAATTCAAAACATTTCACTTGTAATTTGGGTATAACAATTGAATTTCGAAACATTTCACTTGTAATTTGAGAATTTCATTTGAAATTCGAATTATTACATTTGTAATTTGAAAAATCCATTTGAAATTCGAATTTTTCCATTTTTAATTTGAATTTTTTCATTTGAAATTCCAAATGAAAAACTTCGATTTACAAATAGAAAAATTCAAATTAGAAATGGAAACATTCGAATTACAAATGAAATAGTTCGAATTACAAATGAAAGAATTCAAATTACAAATGAAATAATTCGAATTTCAAATGGAATTCTCAAATTACAAATGAAATAATACGAAATTCAATTGGAATTCTCAAATTACAAGTTTCGAATTTCAAATGAAATATCAAATTACAACTGAAATTCTTCGAATTACATGTGAAAATGGTGTAGTTATTATTGAGTGTGAAGAATCTAAGAAATGTTTTCCAGTCCATTAGAAGCAAAATCTCATGCCCATTACTAAGGTTCTAGTGTATCATATGGTCCATCCGGTTCCGCTATAGCCCTTTCTTAATTGTTTAATTTTGAGTATGTTTTAAACGATATTTTTATTATTTAAACAAATAAAAAATATTAATTAAAAAGAAGTACCTACCCATCTAAAATTAAAATATGCATATGCTGTCGAGTAAATACGCTTGCATGTATACGTAACTATGTGTATACAACCAGCTAACATTTTTTTCCGAGGGCTCTGATTTCCGATTTTTTTCCTAAATATTCTGAATATTTTTTAGATATTTGTCGATTTCTCTAATATTTTTCTAGAAATTGTACCGATTTTCTAAAACTTTTTTTTAAGAATCTAATCGATTTTCTAATGGATTTTTTTGTTCGATTGTTGTCGAAAAACAAAGTGATTTTTTATAAAATTCGCATATACAGTTTTTGAATTGTTTTAGTATAAATGCAACATATAATAATTCAGGCAAGTGTTGATAGCTTCAACATATTCGTGCACATTTTTCTACTATTAATCACAAAATGATAACAACAGCGAAAATCATTAGGACGTTTGAAATTAGAACCATCCATAAAAAGCGCATTAAAAGAAAATTGTCCCTGAGTGGGGGATATTTGTTCTGTGTTGTGTGTCAGTATCAAAGCGTCAGCGCCCAAGAATTTCTTTCGATTTTTTCAGAAAATCTTAACTTTTCTTCGAATTTTTCCAGAATTTCTTCCCGAATTCGGACCAATTTTCTTCAAAAAATCTAAATTTTCCACCGAATTTTACAGAATTTTTTTCCGAATTCGGACCGATTTCGTTGCGAAAATCTAATATTTTTTTAAAATTTTCATAGAAAATTCTTTCCGAATTCGGTGGACACATCCATATAACTTTTCTATCGAATTCGGAAAGAATTCGGCATCAGAATTGGCAACTTGTGCAGAGATTCTGACCGAATTCGCAAAGAATTCGGAAAAAAATGTTAGCTGGGCAAAGACATTTGTTATGTACTAATAGGTAGTTCATTTTAATTGAAAATGCAAACGACAAAAAAGTACCACAAAAGTACAGTAAAATGCATTGCAAATAAATGAAACAACTGTCAGACTCATTCATATTTCCACCGGTGAACACAAAACCCCTCACCGTCAGACAGACAGTTATTCATTTTGTTCAAAAGTGCGCACTCGTCGTTTCATACCAACCAGCCCTCCTCTGTCATTTCTCTAGTTTATTAAACAAGCAGCAAATTTACGTGCGAACTTCCACTAATGAAATTTATTGTCCCCCACTCAAAACATTATTCAATTACCCACTTGTAACATAAATCAACGTTAACAGACCTCATCTGCCCCGCTGGCAACTTCGATGGCAATCAAGAGTCATTACCTTGCACTAACAACAATAACAACAACAATTTTTCCCCAACAGTAACAATAAATGAGTGGAAGTGAGAATCTGGTTGTCGCCATGCTTGTTTGCCAGCCACATAATGATGTGGAGGATAGAGCAAGAGAAACTTAAATTCAATTAAACTGCACTTCAATTGGTGGTGGTGTCTGCCATATTGTATTAAGCCAATGAATGAACCAACCCATTCACACTAATGGTGGTAACATCAAATGATGGGCGGAGTTTTAATTTTGAAACAGAGTTATACGAACTTGTTTGCTTATTGTGTGTGCGTGTGTCTGAGTTTCACTCAGGTGAGTGAGTGTGCTGAGCACTTGTTGTTCTGTACTCACCTGTTCACTGATCGTGTTATCGTCGAACAAACTAAGTAAATTCTAGTAACGATCTTCTTGCCATAGAGAGGGAGAGAATAATTTCATTCATGCTTTTATTCTGTGTATTGTTTTGATGTTGTGGGGGTCAACACATTTCGTCTCATTCTAACACAGGTGAGTTACGTATGTCGGACGGATTGGGTGCGAGGAGTTTGACATCATCACTAACCGGTATTCGAACCCACCTGAATTAATGCCTGTTCTTGTTTGCCGGTAGACCCACACCTTTGGCTTCACACCGCCACAACAATACGAGTAGTTTGCTGTTGACTTTTATCCAGCGCGGTTGTTTACGCTGTCTGTCGTTCCGTTTATTTGTTTGTTTTTCTTACGTTCCTACTTGCACCGGTTTCGTATCCACTACTAATTGGTACTACAACTCATCACATTTAAAAACGGCTAGTGTTCCACAAATCACAGCTCCTAATTTATAAACCATAATTCACCAGAAACGTTGACTTTGTGTGGGTTGAAACTTTAATGGTGGTTGTGGCTATTTTTTGCCGGGAATTCGAGGCAAACAATTGGGTGCTAATGAAACTCAAATATAGATTGGTGTTATGCCAATTTGAAATGTGTGAAAAAATTAAATAAATAACAAAAAAAAAAAATTGACAAGTCCTAGAAAGAGTATTAAATAAAAACACACAAAAAGCTTAAAACGTTTAAAATGCATATGAAACGCTAAAATAAAAAACGAATACTGTTAATTTATACTAAAATTGTGGCAAAGTCCGACGGTGGATTTTTAAAGGCAATTTTAACAGAGAGAAAAGAAAGATAAAAAGCAGCATTGGATATTTGTTGTAATAAAACACAAAATTATACAACAACAACGGAATTTTGATCAATAATCAAGCATTTAAAGATACGCACATATTTTTTTGGATTTTGTTATTTCAATTAAAAATTGGTGAGTTATGTTCAAGACTAAAACTATAAAACTATTTTTTTAAATTTGTGAGTTATTAAAAAAATAATATACATTCATAGTATTGAAAAAAAAGAAAACAATAACAGAATTGTTAATTATACATTGAAGTACCTATAAACATTCAAGCAAGAGTTTAATTGAAAAGCGAAATTAATTTGTATTAAAAATGGGATAAATTCGATGCTCTATTCGCCATCAAAGTTTTTATTTGTTCGTTACTGACAATTCTTTTTATAATACGACACATGTTATAAAATTTTTTCTTAGCAGAAATAATTTTTATAATGTATTTTTGGATAAGTTTTACGAATTACCCAAAACCTAGGTAAGTCGTGCATTATCCCACTATGTTTAATAATTAAGCTAGACACGCCTTTTTAAATACCAATAGACTTGGTACAATGATTTTTGACATACATTTAAAGAATGACGACCCAGTTTAATACTCTTTATAATACTCTCCCCGAAATTTTGGGAACAATTAGCATTTACCGACAGAAAGGCGTATATTGAAAGGTTGTATAAAATTTGGAATTTTTCATCGTTTATCAGGAAGACTGTCTAAATTACTTCAAAATATACACCTTAAAACAGCGTTTCTGAATTGGCAAATTTTTGTTATTTTTTGACAACGGAAATCCTAGGTTAGGTTAGATTTAAGAATGCGCAGACACCGTAACAGCGGCCAGTCGTATGCCTTTGTCCCATTGTTTTGATCCTTGATAATGTGCAAAGTATAGGTTGTGTGGTGATAGTATAAGTTCTCTGAGTTAGTGAACATTAGAAGTATAAATTTCCTGGTTATTGCGACCACTCCACAGTGGTTCCACTTGTATGGACAATGTGGCCAAAAGTATTTCCTGTGTAAATATCAAGCTAATGCGCTGGTTACAGCTTAGTGCTGCTGCGCAGATTGTTTTAAGAAACCATGAGTGTAGTATTCTCCCCTTTTTCCCCTCTGGAGAGAATTGTTTTATGCTTTTAATACAAAATGCCACGAAAAAAATTATACCGATTACACTGCTCAACAAAATTGAAAAAGTTGAATGTTTCAGACGAAGTTGCAGTTGTTTCTAGATGAAATCGGCGAGTTATTTTCACATCCGGTCCCGGTTTTTCTCCATCAGCTCTTGTTTTTGAGTTATAGCTCAAAATCGGTTTTTACGAGTTTAACCCAGACTTTCGTTATTTTCGGATTCAAACAAATATTTTTTGTGGGGTTTTCGACATTAATATATTAAGGAGATGTTGTACGCTCGATACAAATCGTTTTTGAAATAGTTATGGTGAGTACATATCAAAAAATATAGAAAATATACGACGGACCTTGTAAAAATTGCTTATTTTGAGTACTTTAAGCTGTAATTACGTCATCGGGGGAAGTCATAGGATCTTCATATGGCAAAGCGGATATGCTTAGGGTGTCTACTATATAGTCCAGTATTTAAATATATAATATAAAGTTCATAGCGCCCATGATTCGGCCATAACCTAAAAATCACCATAAAGACTGCCATTGAAAAGTAAATGGCTTATGTGGTAATGATATCACTGGTAAATTATTTCCCTTTAGCAGTCTTCATGGCGATTTTTAGGTTATGGCCGAATCATGGGGGCTATGAACTTTATATTATACATTTGAATACTGGATTATATAGTAGACACCCTAAGCATATCCGGAGTACCATATGAAGATCCTATGACTTCCCCCGATGACGTAATTACAGCTTAAAGTACTCAAAATATGCAATTTTTACAAGGTCCGTCGTATATTTTCTATATTTTTTTGATATATACTCACCATAACTATTTCAAAAACGATTTGTATCGAGCGTACAACATCTCCTTAATATATTAATGTCGAAAAACCCACAAAAAATATTTGTTTGTATCCGAAAACAACGAAAGTCTGGGTTAAACACGTGAAACCCGATTTTGAGCTATATCTCAAAAACAAGAGCTGATGGAGAAAAACCGGGACCGGATTTGAAAATAACTCGCCGATTTCATCTAGAAACAACTGCAACTTCGGTTGAAACAAAAGTCCTGTTGACCAGTGTTATCTTAAGATGTAAAAATAGGCATGGGGAACCAAAACAATCTCCAAAACAACATAAAAAGCAACCATTTAAGCGGGTCAAATAGACCAACATTTTTGTCTGAAAGTTTGTAAAATTTTTAATATTGATCTTATAGCGTTCTACGCTATTACCTCCTCCTTCAAAATTTGGCCAATATGTGCACCCACTGTGCACTCCACTCGGAGACCCTTGATCCATTGTGTTCATCCTGTATAGTTTGCAAAGAATAAGATTTGGTAATAAAGCAAGGAATTGTACAACCTAGGAGAAAATTACAAAAGCCAAGATTTTCTCTAGTCCCATTTAGATAAGACCCAAAAACTTTCCAGGTGTAAGCGGTTGACATGACATTGTTTTATAAGGAGCCGATTCAGTCAGTGCATTGTCCAATTTTTTATTTTTTGATTTGAACCTTGCTGTTTCAGAATCCCCAAAAACTTCCCAGGTGTAAGCACCTCTCATATAAAGTGGGTTCAAGAGCGCTGTGATAAGCGAAATCATTTTGTCCAAATTTTTTGGGGGTATTTTGAATTTTTATCCTTTTTTGGCTAAAAAATATTGAAACTATTGTGGTATTTATTTTAACGATTTATTATACGAATAAATACGAACGTTTGTCTAACAAATTTCGTTTGAATTTAAGCCCAAAAATGTTGAAGGAGTACCTTCGGTTTTCTAATCCTCGAAAAGTCTTTAAACTTAGGCGAACATTTAGATGTTTTGTGAGTAAGGTACAAGATGATGTTGTCAAACAGTCTATCTTCAGCCAAATAGGATACTCAATAGATAAATCATCGTGCTCATCGAGGCAGGGGTTTTTAAGATTTTAGTCGTAATAGGGGCCGCAATGACACCAACCAACGCGAAAATTTCAAATATGTCCTTAGAAAGCATTTGTTGAGAAAAAATTGAATTTTTGTGTGGATGGTACCTGAAGGAGTGGGCCGAGTTAAGGTTAGATTTAGGATTTGCAGCAATCTAATAGTATAGGTGACTGCTTCACTCGAAGATGATTCGTGCATTGTGTTCATCCTGGATAGGTTAAA
This sequence comes from Musca autumnalis, assembly GCF_047663935.1. Classification (NCBI taxonomy): domain Eukaryota; kingdom Metazoa; phylum Arthropoda; class Insecta; order Diptera; family Muscidae; genus Musca; species Musca autumnalis. The sequence continues at coordinate 112,492,203 of NW_027411755.1, forward strand.
GATGGTGAAAATCATGTAAAGGTGGTGATGAGGTAATTATGATTATCAAGTAAAGATGACAATAGATTAATAATTGATCGACGGATTAAAGATGATGAAGGAGATATGGTAGTAATGATGATGTTTGTGGATATTGTTCCTTGGGTTAGAGATGAAGAAGAGTAGATTTCTAGAGTGTAGCAGTGTTGCTGGTCGATCGCTTTACTGGAAATAGATAGAAAGAAATTTTTAGTAGTTGTGGACCTTTGCTCTGTCGACATAAGTGTTTGGCAAAGTTAAAAAAGATAATAAGGTTTATATTAGAAAGAAATGTGAGAGTATCTATCCCATATATACTTAGTATTCGCTGTCTTCTTGTTTGCAACAAGTGGCACCGACAAAGTAGATGTTCGACAATCTCCATTTCTTCTGCATCTTCACATAGCCTGCAGTAGTCAATGCCACTGTCATTCCATTTTGAAGTTAGATATCGCACTTTGCAGTGACCCATTATAAGTACCACCGTGATTTTCATCCCTAACTTGTCGAGTAAGAGGAGGAAGGTCGTTCTACGACGAGTGACCACAGGACAAATTGCTTTGTATGTCCTGCATCCAGGTTCCAAGAACCTAATGTACCTTCTCGCTGTAGATCTCACGAAGTTTGCCGAAGTAGCCGCAAATTGGTGGCCGGACAGTTTCATTTATATTACTATCACCCGGATTGAGGGCCTCTTGAATATCGACATGTATAGTCAAGCTCTTTCACCAATTTTGCAGCTTTTCTGATAGTAAGAATCTCTGCCTGGAAGACGTTGCAGTTATCGTTAATCTTGTATGAGTGTTTAATTAGTGGGTTCTTGCAGTAAACGCCGGCGTCAGTGCCATCTTCCGTCTTGGACCCATCTGCGTGGAGTGAACCAATATAGTTAATATTCGCACTTGTTCGACGTCTGGAAAAAATATTACGATGTGCAAAGTTTGAACCTAGCTGTGGGGTCTAAAACCATTAAGATCTCGGTACATAAGCGACTGGCCTTCTTGCTTACGTTTTTTGTGGTAGAAGATAAAAAGAAGAAGGGCAACCAAGTTCGAATTTGGTTCGACAGTTCTTTATTCTTTTGAAATAACTTAAGCTAGAATGCCATGCATCGTATGTACCGAGGCTTTTATTGCGACAAGGCCCATTTGTATTGTATAAACTATCTATATCTTCTACCTAGCTTACAGAGTAATAGTTATGAGTTAGTTCTACATTGTAAGATCACCGGCCAGATTGCCCTTGGATATTTTGCATCCACATTTCATTTGATATCTACTGTCCGCCTTCTTAAAGTAAACCATACCATTCTGCAACCACGATACGCTAGCGAGTTTATGGTCCATGATTGGACTGCTGACTATCGACATATGCATGTACATATAAAGTCACGGGTCCTATGAGGCTGGGTACTAGTTCTCCAACGGCTACTTTCCCGATACATAAAATCTCTGCTTGGAAGACAAAGCAGTTATAATTAAGCCTTGTATAAGTTTTTAATCAATAGACACCGGTGCCTTCCTCAATCTTAGATTTTAACAGGACACAGGTTGCGTATGCCATAATATGTAGATCATAACGCATAAGACAAGACTATTTAGATTGAAAGTTCTTCCAGCAGTCATAATTTTTGTTTACGATTAATTCACTATAACATTGAATTTGGCAGATTGGGTGAAATCAACTGGCCTTACTGTTCCACAGTTCGTTCAACTTTATTACGAATATTTATGTTCGGAAAGAATTGGTCGATTGGGCACCAATATCGTGTAATATCACTATCACTATTATCACTACTAGTTCCAAAACGTATGAGTAACGTGTGAAATTACGTATACGCAGTGTTTTTCATATCGTTCCTCTAGTTCAATTGGCACAACTCTGATTGAGCTAGACATAATCTTCACAAAAATATTTGCCAAAGAATGTTATTTGAAATGATAATAATCATTTCCGTTCAATTTGAATTTTCTGAGTTTTTTTCGTAAAAAATGTAGGAAACTCGAAATGGATCACTTTATACATAATTTATTTAGTAATTTATGTTTCTGAATATCGTATGTTGCGATATAGTTATACATTTAAAAATAATGAATAAATGCTCTGATATATTTCTACTAATCTTGCATATGCATTTATCATAGCGATGAAGAAGTTGTTGATACACAAGTATCAGAGATATTATATCAACTATTTAAAAATGTTTTATAAACCATTGATAAAAAATAAACCTAAAGCGGTAAAACATAAGAGCAACTAAACGGTATCAATGAGTGTATCAGCTGATGTTTTTGTTTTGTTACAAACATACACACAATTACAAAAGAACATCCAATTATGAAATGTAACAATGTGTGGAGGTGGGATGTTTATCTTCCCCATTATCATTGGAAGATCTGCCTAACAATTCAACATGAGCAAGTTATTATAGACCGAGTTGGAAGGACTGCATTAGTTTATTCTCTTTGTCGAGATAGTAGGGTATGCCCAACAAACAGCACACAGACAGCAAGAGTTTATGTTACCCATGTACCGCCGCCAGTGCTGACAACTAACAATAAACATATCGAATTGTTCGTTGATTTGATTACAATTTTTTGTTTTTGTTTATTTGTTTTGTGATGTGACATTTCTTAATTAATAATTTTATGTTTTCGCTACCTTTGATGGATTGAAAACATGACTGGATCCATGTTTTTGGTACACAATGAGAGTGAATGAATCTATTGTTCGACTGTGTCGAAACACAAACTAATTAAGAATGTATTTAATTAAAAGTAGTTTGAATTGACAGCTGAAACAATCGAAAGCTATTGAATTTGGTGAGTGTGTGTTTTTTCGATGGGTACTATCATCGTTTGAGGCGGCAGACTCTATTCAGTGGCATACAAAATGATAAATGGTATGAAAATAACGTCTTGGCAATTTAACAGTCTTCGTTCCTCTCAACACAATATATTATCGAAGAACGCTGTTGATAGAAGATTTATTTTGTTTTTAATTAATTATCTATGCAAATTATGTTAATCAACTTAAGAATAGGTTGTTGTTTTTTCTAAGCTGGTTCAGATGAGAATAAGAAGAAATAAAATAGCAACAATGTTGTATGCATATGTATGTTGCTAGAATATATTTGCTATAAAGCAAATGTTTGACAAAACGTTTTGCAAAAATATTGTTAAGATTATTTTTGGTGTTTCTGATAACGGTAAGAACTTTATTAAAATAGAACAGTGATATCAACTAGATTAGCTTCTGGGCCACACAGCCACTCGAATGTCGAATAATAAACGTTTGTTGTATAAAAATGTCAATGTTATTTTATTTCAAATTCTATTGTCACGTGAATATTTTATAAATTAAGTTGATTTTCTTGTACTGTACTTCGGAAAATAGTAGCAATTTTCGTGACAAGTTAAATAATGAATAAAAGCGATTAAATGTTTGGTGTATTCGCTATTTCATTTCTTTTAAAACTGATAAATCCAAAAAATGCTATTTAATGCATATAATGATATTTCTTTGTGTTTGACCCTGGTGGTTTTTAGTATTGATAAAATCTATTATCAGAAAATTTATGATTTTACTTAGATTCTAACTGAAAATTTTATCATAATTTCGAATTTTTAGTTGGTTGTGTGGGAATCTCTTCGGATTCCCTTTTTATATGCAAAAAAAATCTACGATTGTGGGTATTCGGTGGGATCACTGCCCAGTAATGTAAGGGAGATTGGATGAGATTGATAATAGGTCTGTTCGATAACCTCGCAAGTAAAAAGTATTTGCAAGTTCTTGCAAGTACTTGCAACTACTTCTCGTTTATCTTTTATTGAACAAGTTTGTTATCGAACAGCATTTTGTAAAAGTTTGAACAAATTTGTTATTCTGGTGCTTCATAATTTACGATATAATGATATAATACAATTTTTGAGTGGTACCTCTAATCTAATCTCCAATTCGAAAAATGAAGAACTTTTAAGATGTGTAAGATAAATTCCTAAATAAAACAAAACAAGAAATTTTCAAATTTTTTGGTAAAATAACAAATGTTTCACACTGCTATAAGCGAAAAATTGCATTGACAAATTTTAAAAAAAATTAAAGAAATAGAAATTATTTGAATCACACTACCAAATAGGACTTAAGATTTTTGTAATTAATCGTAGTTTAATACAAAAAAATTTCAAGAAAATCAAAGAGTGCAATAAATGATAAAATTTGATTTTAAATATTAAATCACGAAAATTGCATCCAAGTCCACTGCGGAATTTTTTTCCATTTTTTATTGGATAGGTGATAAAAATCAAAAAAAAAAGGATTTTTTTTTCTATTTAGGCAAATTTAAAGAAGTTATGAAGATTTTTTTGCATATTGTTTTTACTCTGGAACCGTTAGTCAAAAACAAAAAAAAAGCAGTTATGAAAATAAACTGAAATGTTTTGCCTGAGGAGCAGCAACAGCACAGCAAAATAAAGGAAATCAAAAACCACTTTTTACAAATGTGTCAGATTTCACTCAGAATTCAACATATATTTTTGGTCAGCATAAAATTCTAAGTCGATATAACCATGTCAGTCCGTGCATCCCTCCGTCCGTCTGTTGAATAAAATATTCCAGAACAGAATTATCAGTATAGGTCCACGTCTTCATATAGCCCCAATAGAAGAGTACCTCCCGATTTTAGGTATTTTGAAGGTTGTGCGTGCTCTCAATATCCTACCGAAATGCCTGATATTTAGTATTTGTTTGGGAGTATAAAACTTTCCAACTGAAATTTGTCGGTATTGCTCTACGTCTTTATATAGCGCTCATAGAAGTGTATACACTATAGTGACGGTTTTCGGTATTTTAAATGTTTAAGCCACATTGTACAGTACAGGTCAACGTTTTTTGCAGTCTCCATAGAACGGTACACTCGATTTTCGTTATTTTAAAAGTTTTAGTCACATTAATTAATTAATTAATTAATTAGGATTTAAAATATAAGGACATATTTGTATACCCTCATCCTTTAGCATATCAAGATTATATTTAATAAATTTATTCGGTAACCTTTCACACAAAGTGCAGTTTATTCGTATGCAACAGGTTCATTTTATTGCCCTTATTGCAAAACTGCATTTTTTCGGGGGCAAATCCAGACTACAGCTACCGATACACGATAACTTACTTGGCCGAAACATTCACATCCTAAACTTACTTACAATCGTACATCAAGTTCTAAAAAGGTTAATATAGGACACCTTCGGGTACCTCCCTCCACATTTTTGATTAAGTGAAATTTTAGGGCTGGTCGGGATAGTTTTTAAATTTTTACTAAATCGACGTTTGTGGTCTAGTTTACAGCGATATAATGTTTTTCGTGGACAAGTCATGCAAGCTGACATAAATTTCTGGTAGGCAATATGTTTATCCTTTAGGTACCTTCTCCGCAAAAGTCAAAAACTTTTATGTTTTAATCCAGTTTTGGACCACTTTAAGGGGTTTCCTTTACTTATCAAAAAAAACAAAATTATTGGCTCATTTTGAAGCACAGGTAGAATAGAGTACTCCGCAACAAAAAATTGGATGGGAGCATTGGACGAGAAACACTTTATTGTGATTTTTATTTATTTATTTTATTTCTCGATAGCTCGAAAACGAATTGACCGAATTGGTTTGGTGAGGTTATTAAATACATAAAAAGCTTGTCTTTAAGCGAGATAGATTTTTTTGCCCGATTTTCTAACAAAATTTGAAAACAACAAATATGAGATTAAGCTTGACTACAACAAATAGTAAGTAAAACATACATCTCAACAAAACTGCCAAAGTGAATCTAAAAATCGGTCAATTTTTTCATTAAATTCGAAATTTTGACGTTGACAGTTCACAATTTTTTAAATCGATTTTTTAAAATTCTGCTTTGCTTAAAGACAAGACTATTAGGTTCTTTAAACGCCCACAAAAAATATACTAAGATCGGCCCATCCGTTTTCCAGCTACCGTTGGCACCACAAAGCGCTTTTACAAAAAAAGGGTTTCGCGACAACAAAAATTCCAGAAATAGTATAAGATGTGCTCTTTCAGATGAATTAAGAACTACTTATATTATAGGTAGTTTCTTTGAAAAACAAAAATCATAAAATGAATTTTTTGGTCTGCACAACTTGGGATAACCCCTTAAAATCATTTTGAAAATTTGAGTAACAGGTAGTCGTTGTGATCAATACTACAAGATTTTAATTTGTATGTTAGCGGAAGCCAATTCTTTCTTAGATATGGGCGCCGCCTTCATACACATCCTTCACTAAAGTTTTTAGTTTTTATACCCTCCACCATAGGATGGGGGTATATTAAGTTTGTCACTACGTTTGTAACTACTCGAAATAATCATTGTAGACCCCACAAACTATATATATTCTTGATCAGCGTGCAATTCTACATCGATATAGCCATGTCCGTCCGTCTGTCTGTCTGTCCGTCTGTCCGTCTGTGGAAATCACTCTAGCGTCCGAACGGATTGACGTAGGTGGATGAAATTTTGGGAAAATCTATTATATGTACGTAGGACTTTTGGTATTGAAAGCGGGCTATGTAGGTCCACGCTTTCGTATAGCCCCCATACAAAATGACGCGTGACGCGTCGTCGTTTTAAGGAATTTTTAAGATATTTGTCCCATGTTACCACGAATTGGTTGTAATTTGGTATTTTGTGTCTCCAGAGGCCAAAAAACATTCCTACCAAAGTTGGTTTATATAGGTCCACGTTTTGGTATTACCCCCATATAACGCCCCATATAAAGTACGCGTCATTTTAATATATTTTGAATGTATTAGTCCCATTTGACAACAGAATCGGTTGTAACTTTGTATTTTGCATTTCCAGAGACTCAGAAACATTTCTACCATAAAATGTTTATATAGGTCCACGTTTTGATATAGCCCCCATAGGACGATATCTCCCGATTTTCGGTATTTTGAAGGTTTTGGCCTCATTATCACACCAAAATGGCTGAAATTTGGTATTTAGTCTTCGTTTGGGGTATACAAATTTCCCCAGAAATTCGCAGGTATAGGTCCATGCCATCATATAGCCCCCATAGAACAGTACCTTCCGATTTTCGGTATTTTGAAGGTTGTGACCACCTAAAACGAAATGGCTGAAATTTGTGGTGGAGGGTATACAAAGTTCGGCCCGACCGAACTTAACGCTTTTCCTACTTGTTTTTTTGTGTGATTCGGTTCATGATTGCACGAATATTAAGAAAAAGTCGCAAATATTACGCTGTGTTGTATTTTTCCCACCGTGGTGTGGTTCGGTCTGAAATCGAACTAGAATGCCTGGATGAAAAGCGGGTACGTTTACCACTGCACCTACAGTTTATTTTGATATTCGACATAGAATCACTTTCTGACTTCATTTGTAATTATATATTGTAACGAGTATGTTTTGGCTTGGAATTTAAATCGTACCCATATTAATGAAACCACACAGTCTTAACACCACAGTGGCCCCATTAATTTGATTTATTTATTTTATAATTAACCCCACCTCCCAATGAAAACAAAGTTGTTGAAATTTCTTCTGAAGCTGCGAATTGAAAGAAGCACAACTAATCAAAAAATAATGAATCATAATCAGTTTCAGTTTTCATCATCAACGATTTCCAATCAAATAATTAAAACTCTGATTGTCCGCAAGCATATAAGCACGCGCTACTCCATTAGATTTGTCCACAATGGATTTATCCAATTCCATAACAAAAAAGGCGCCAATGAAAAAACTAAGCCAAAAAAAAAAAACAAATTATCCACTGATTTTGTCGAATTTCTCTGGCTGTTGATGATATGACCGTGATCGGTGGTCAAAACATGCCGAGCTATGAAAGAAGAGGATTCACATGATTGATTATCTTCAAAATATATACATAAGTATGAGGCTATAAAGAAACCAATTCACTGACTACATACCTTTTTGGCCTGTTACAAAGTAGCCAAACAATGAAAACAGAAACAAGACAATAAAATCCAGTCATAAAACGACATACGGCAGGCGCCGGAGGGTATCAATTATACGCCAATACTGGTCAATTAGCCAACGCATCACCACCGTGTGAGTGTGTTAAATCCCGTTGATGTGGGGTTTTTGTGAGAAACACAATAAAGAACAAACTGCTGGAGAATTAGGGACAGACGTTTCAACAAAGTGGCCATATTATGAGATTATTGTGGTAGCACAAACAAAGGCATCAACAAGTGTATCCTCATATAAATCGGGTATTGTTTATTGGTATCAATAATTCGGAACGTGGAGAAATGTTAAAAATTTTGTGACTTTTTGGCATATCGAAGAATAGACACAGATTCCATTTTCGAAATAGGCACAAACACCAAGTAGGTAAACTACTTAAGTGTACATATTATAATATCATAATTAAAACACAAACTCCAGTTCCTTTTTACTTCCTGGCTCGGTTTTTTCATCCTCAATTTTTTCATCTCTAATAACGTTCATATTTAAGGGTTTTGGATCAAATGAAAAAAATTGGAGGGTGAGTATTTCTAAAAAAAACTTTTGTTTTTCTGGGACAGTCTAATGTACATACCCACACATTTTTACGGAGGCGACACTTATCACAATGTCGACCTCACCGGTGCTAAAACAAATTATCCTCCCCAACTGACCCATCATTTCTTATTGTAAGTTTTTTTCGGGATGTTTCCATTCTTTTAGTTTATTTTTGCTGAATTATTTCTGGTGTTGCTATTGTTTTTGTACTTTGGTTGGTTTGTTTTGATTTCAAAGTTACTTGACAAGAGCGTTTAAGTAAGAATCGAGTGATAAAACCATTAATAATTTATTAGCTTTTTGTACGAGAGTGTTGTGGCTGTTGCTGTGATGACATCGACAACGATGGAGACAACCACAACAATGCATCAGACAGACGACGACCATACATACCTTTGTTGGTATAATCCATTCAATCCCATAATAAGTTCCTTCTCTTCTCCAGCCGACTATCCCACCAAATTCCAAGTGGATGGATGAATGAGTCATGTCTACGGTACCCATAATACTATGCAATGACAACAACAGCAGCAACAAAACGGCCAGTCTTTTCAACGTGTTTCCATTTAGTCAAATGTGAATGACAGTCAGGCTGTTGTTGGTGGGGAAGATGAAAAAAAATTATAGCAGTATGCGTGTGTGTGTCACCGTTGTCTCACTCACCTGTTCCTGACCATGTATTTCGAAACGTTTTTGTTTTCTTATTTTATTGCTGCCGATTTTATTCTTATGTTGTGTATTGTTGTCGTTGTTTTCAGTGGCGGCAGTGCTATCAGCAACATTTTAGTGGCCGACCGACTGTGTTCCTCGTATTCAATTTGTTTCCCATTCTTGTGTTGACCACGATCAGTGAGATATCTCTTCTGACCGTCGCCTTTTGTGTTGGCGGTAGGTAATTAAGTATACTTAGAAGGTGAAGTTTTTTGAATGCTTTTTGAAGTTACAATCGTATATAGTCAGCGTCACACTAGTTGCTCCCGAAGTTATTAGAAACACGAACATTAGGGATTCAAGTTTTATTTGTGTGCAAATAAGACTGCATTACCAAGTGGAGAATTTTGTTCTGATAAGAAAAATAACATCCGAAAATAAATAGTAATTAATAATAAATGGCGTTACTAAAGTGATTCGAATTTGTATTTCTCCTTATTATGTCGCGCTACAACCAAAAATGGTTGGGTATACCACAAAAATTTAAGCCCACAAAAGTATAGGGTTATCGGTCCATTCGTTTTTGTACCATTTTAAGAAAACAAACGAGTTTAAAATTTTTTATTCACATACGAAACAACACGGATTCTTCCCTTTCAATGCTTATATCCCGATCGACTTTAATCAATAAACTACTTATACTTCAAAATGAGTCAGGAAAAAATTTTCGATTTTTTGGAAGTTGCAAGTAGCACGCCACGACCAGAGGTTGCAATATTTTGATCTGAACTTTTGTTTTCCAGACTCAAAAATTCTACAACCTGAACTGACTGGGTCCATAAGAATTAGGAGACATGTGAGTGGGGTTAGCTGGGGTGCCAATATACATGCAAGGCATGTGTTGGGCATTGTGTCATCACTTCGGGTCCAATATGAATTGAGGCGACTGCATGGTCCGGATCTTAACAGAGCTAAAAACATTCGTGGTTGTCTTGACAGCAGCGTTCTTCTGCTGTGGTGGATGAGGGGTTTCTCAGAGTACGGCATTCAAACAGTACCTTTGTTCGTTCCACCTATGCGACTGCATCAGTGTGAATCAGAGGTCCGCAAAATGCCACTCGCTTTTAATGCATATTCGCGATTTCGTGCTTTTTTCATTGCTTGCTATTGCCATCTCTGTTTAATGCTAATGCTTGCTTTGCCTTTACTTTCATGAGTGTGTGCCAATTGCACACACACAACACACTACAAGAGCTCGTTGCCTTTTTTTTGCACGCTGCCTTCGAAAAAGCACGTTGCATTACAAAAAGCAGTAGATATTTCTGGTCAAATTTACATGTTAATAAACATAAAAAAATTAATGTTGAGACAATAAAAACAATTACTAGTTTAGTTTATCCTATTATTAAAGAAACTCAAAGTAAAAGCGAAATTTGGCAAATATATTCATTTATTCAAACAGAAGATGGTACGATACTGTGTGGTGGTATGCAGTGTGAATAAAAATGTAAAAGCAAGCAAGCACGCACTAAAGCAGTGAATCATTTTTTGGGGTGAATCTGCTTTTTGCACATTCATATTTTTTATATGCAAGGCACTGCACTATTCGCTTTTGGGAAAAGGCAATAGAGTGTGCCTTTTATATGTATTTTGCTGACCTCTGGTGTGAATGCTGTCTAATCCTGCCTGATAGGCTCGTTGGTCTAGAGGTTCCAGTTTATACCTTTGGACCCCTCTCTCTAAATCATCACGATCTGTCCTGACGTACCTGGATGGGTGCCACTAGATCGTGGCAGGGATGCTCCCGTTTATACCTTTGGACCCCTCTCTCTAAATCATCAAGATCCTGACGTACGTGGCAGGGATGCTCACGGCGGTAACACCCAAGCAGGTACTGCATCGCCAATATTTTGTTGTGTTGACGTTCCGGCAAAATCGTCCTCTATTCATGAAGATGGTCCACTGGTGTCATGAGGTGCCGGTTTTTCCACAGCGTATCTCTTAAAAGAGGTTAAAAGGGTTTCTTTGTCAGCGCCCCAAGTGCTGCCGGCCAGCGACTTGAGAATCTTGTTCCACTTCTGATCTTGTCGCAAATAGCGGCGACGATTTAAACATGCTGTCGTAAGTTCCACCTAATATCTTTATATAGTTAGAGGACGAAATAAGGATACCATCGAATAATTTGTTCAGGGGGAGCCTCATTTTAGCCATCCATATGGTGAATAGTGTGGCAGAGGATTTAGCGGTGGATATTTTGGAATATAACAGCCAAACCATTGAGATTTTCGATCCAACACAGACACAAAAATTGTAGCCAAGACAATAATTAAGAACTCTCTAGTACACCGCAAAAGCAGTGGAACGCTCCTTCCGGCAGGTTTGGCCTTGTGGATAAAAAGCTTCAAGTCAAAATCGGAGGCTCGATTTTCACCGTAGACATATGGCCTAGAGGACTTATTTGCTCAGTACCAACCAGGAATCAGAAACGCATAGGGTCCATTAAGGTGTTCAAATCGCCTCACATTGGCCACCAAAACTGTTCAGTTGCAAGGCCAATTCTTGATCAGTCCACGACTGATATGTGTGGATATGGCGTGGTGCTATGCACTTTCCGGAATCCATGATGATCTTGGGTTTCTGCGTCTCTGCTTCTTTTCATTGGGGAGGAATAATGTCTCTAGAATCTTTGCTACTGGCGACAGGAGGCCTGTACAATTCGACTCTGCTAGCTTCAGGACATGGACCACCCTGCCTTTTTTCTAGGCTTCTGGCATTGGGAGGAGTAATGCCTCTAGAATCTTTGCTACTGGCGACAGGAGGAAAATCGGCCAGTACGATTTACCTCTGCTGACTTCAGTAGCTGGGCCACCGTGCCTATTTCCAGGCTTCGGGCACAATATGTACGACTAACGATAGATTGACGATACTTGTTAAATACTCAACTCTGGATTCATCCAGTTGCTTAAATATTACCATTGATATTCCGCGTGGGCCCAGAGTTTTGGCTGATTTCGCGTTTCGAAAGATGTCTGCAACATGTTCATCGTAAATTGCATAATCCATCCAATAGAAATTTCTTCAAAGTTAAACAAATAATCCATCCATTGATACATCATCGTACATTCCAACTATTTCCATTCATCGTTGTGAATTTGATTTATGTATTTTCATTCATTATCTAAAACAGAATTTCAATTAAAAATTTTAATTGAAATCTATGTTATTTTTCTCCACTTTCTGTTTTATCAATTTGTGGCAAGCCCTTGTTGCATGTTGTTTATTAAGACAACAAGAGGTACAACACAACGACACACCAGTTGCAGCTGCCGCTGGCGACCGCTGACGTTGCCACAAGATATCGGCATCAATAAAAGTAACAAGTCACAGAAATCAACTCATCGCCGTAGTCGTCGTCGCTGCTGTCCGTCTAATATCTCAACGCCCGAGCAGTAAGTAATTAATGTTATGTTACGACACCACTAGACGCCACTTTAACCATTACGATTATCTCTCATTTCAAGTCTTATGACTCTGCCATCACACCACCACACTTCCGTACCCTAATCTAGGCACTTCGTTAGGGCAGGCCAAACAAGTTTTCAAACTGACACAATCCAAACACTGTGCTGGCTGACTGACCATTTACTCAGAATCTGAGCATTTTTATGGATCACAGTAACAAAAATATGTATGTATAATATACACATTGGGCGGCAGGAAGAGTAGTAGCCAATAGAAAGACTAAAGAAATTTTTAAGATTTTTTATTGCAGATCGAAAAAGAAATGATTGAATCATGGACACTAACCATTATGAGTCATACATACTTACATACAATGTCCAATGGACTCATGTCGATGAAATCATAGAATCCATACAAGGAAAACCAAGCACAAAACATGTATGATGGGATCTGTAACTATTCCTAGCTCTTTGGCATGACTCTGTACGCATGATTTCACACAGTTTATGCGTAAACGCTTAAAACAGCAAATGTGAACAATATTCAGCTCCAGAAGCTGAATTGTTAATTTGTGCCTAAATATCAACTGCTTACGAGTATGGGTAGGGAGGGTGCCTGTGGATGCAATGGTGAGTCCGGGATAAGTAAAGGGTGAATATTCTGTACATTTGTCTTTGTATGTACGCATTTCCCGACGTTGCGTTTAATGGTGTTGACGAGCACATTCAAAACCCTGAAAAGCGCCACATGGTGCAGCAGTAGCCGACAATCGCAAGTTGCAATAAAGTCAACAACAGCATGAACTCTACGTACTTTAGAAAACACAACTTTAAAACGAATAATGGTTAAATTTTCGCGACACGACACTGACGCTCCCCAATACCGCAGACACGTTTTTTTATTTTCATTTTGATAAAAATGTAAACAGAAGCACTTTATGCTCATGTCCAACAGTCGTCGTAATATCACTGTAGCTGTGTGTGTTAGTGTTCGCACTGATGCAACTAACTTTTGTGAGAGAGTATTAAGAAGAAGCTTGATTTGGCGTTAATGCTTACTTTGAGACGATTGAAATGCTTCGTGGCCTTTTATTTATGAGTTTACATTAGGCTTAACCACATCAGTCACACTTTATTGATCTGTCTGGAATGTAGCGATAAAATGAACACAAAGAATAGTGAACATTGTTGGCCACATTAACAATACCCATGATTGGTCGGTAGAAACAATACTTTGACGCTGACAATGTTGCATGTCGCTGTTGTTGTCAAATGTATGGCTGCAATTGATGAAATAGGCTGGGTGGGTCTAATGACCACTTTAATACATTACGGGTATATTGTAATTATGTATGTTGAGGGGGCGTGTCCAAAGTATGTAATAATACTGTTTTTATACACTTCACCATAATGTGGAGGGTATAATTAAATTTGTCATTCCGTTTGTAGCACATCAAAATATTCGTCGGAGACCCTATAAAGTATATATATTCATGAAGAATAAAATTCTAAGTCGATATAATCAACCATGTCCGCCAGTCCGTTCGTCCGTCTGTTGAAATCAACATACAGCTCGCAATTTTTAAGATAGAGCTTTGTAATATCGTTTAGAAGATTTTTGGTATTGAAAATGGGCTACGTTTTGATATAGTCACCATATAACGGTATAACCCGATTTTCGGTATTGTGAAGGTTTTAGCCTCATTATCACGCCGAAATGGCTGAAATTTGGTATTTAGTATACATACCATACAACGATACCTCGGTATTTTGAAGTTTTTAGCCCCATTATCACACCGAAATTTGGTATTTAGACTTCGTTGGGGGTACCACACTTTCTACCAGAAATTTATTGGTATAGGTCCACGTCTTCATATACATAGCCCCCGATTTCCGGTATTTGGAAGGATTTGAAGTGGCTAAAATTTAGTATTTAGTGTTACCTGGGGGTGCAAAACTTCCCACTTGAAATTTGTCGTTATACGTCCACGTCTACATATAGCCCCCATAGAAAGGTACCTCCCGGTTTTCTGTATTTTGAAGGTTGTGTACTCTATATAACACCAAAATTACTGAAATTTTGTACTTAGTCTTCGTTGGGGGGTATAAAACTCTGCACCTGACATTTGTCGGTATAGGTCCACGCCTTCAAATAGCCCCCATAGAACGATACCTCCCGATTTACGGTATTTCAAGGGTTTTAGTCTCATTAACACACCGAAATAGTATAAATTTGGCACTTAGTCTATATTGGGGGTGCAAAACTTTCCACCTGAAATTTTACAGTCTATGTCCCATAGAACTCCCATAGTACTCCTCCAGATTTTCTGTATTTTGAAGGTTGTGGCCTCAAAATCACACCGAAATGTCTGAAATTTGGTCTTCATTGGGGATATACAACTTTCCATCTAAAATTGGTCGGTATAGTTCCCCGTCTTGATATTGCCCCCACATTTTTCAACCGGAACAACTGAATTTTGAATTTTTGGAATTTAGTCTTCGCTAAAGGTACAAAGCATTTATAAAGGTACAAAACATGTCTTGCAAAAAAATCAGACAGTATAGGTCCACGTTTTTGTATAGCATTTAAGTTTGTTTGCAGATTTAAATTTTTCTACCGTTAATTGGATAGAGAGAAAACTTATTCGCAAACATATAGTCCATATTTATATCCAGGTTTTATGTATTTCGAGGGTTTTTGTCAAATCTTCTTTAAAATTGTGTTTTACCAGAGGATACTGAAGCTCAATTAGGAAAATTGCAAGTATTGGTCCAGGTTTTGGAAAGAACAGCCATGTCGTCAAATGATGAATCTTTTAAAGGGAGTATTTATTATCAGTTTAGGCATTCTGCTCCTTTTCTTTCATGAACGAAAGGAAACTTATTGTTCCTATTTACCGTAACACACTTCATGGTGGAGGGTATAAAAAGTTCGGCTGGGCCGAACTTAACGCCGTTCATACTTGTCTTTCTTTTGGTAAAATAAATAGTCAAACATTGTAGAGGAATTTTGTAACTCATTTTTTGGCTACCGACAAAAATCGCTAAAACTAAAACACAATTATGAAAGAAAAGTATAATTAAAAGTCAACAACACTGTTTTTATCGGTAGGACTCAACGAAAACTTTATTTTGGTCGCTAACTTATCTATGTGGTTCTAAAGCATGTGTTAAATCATATATCTGCTAACAGTGACTTACAGAAATTGCAAAAAAAAAAAGTTTAATTAATTTGTGCCTAAGGTTTTCTATCAAATCACTTTATATGTAATATTGTTTTCTGAAAATAATCTAATCTTAATTACAAAGTCATCACCCTAGTATATGTATGTGCTATATCTGTGGTGTCTCATCATCTACATCAACGTATGTATATATAACTGGACGCCTGAAAATGATTTCCGCGAATTAGTTATGTAGGGTACCCCATGAACGGCGAAAGTCGGACGGGACCGATTCCTTTCTGAAGTTTGAGTTGCCAATCCGAAAAGCATGGACCAAGAAACTTACATCCCTGTGATTAAGGCAATACTTTTATGATGGTTTCTTCCCTTTGTTCACCAAAAAAAAAAAAAAAATAAAAAAATAACGACATATTTTAAAAATTGTCATTAAAAACATTGCAATAACTTCATCGTTATAATTTTTGTCATACACCAATTCTTTTTCCATATAAAGCTTATGAAAATAATGTTGTCGAATTTTAATTTTTTAATAAGCAATTCAAAATTTTTTCTATATTGCAAAGTGACATGGAGGAAGACAACTCCGAATGCATCGTCAAGACGTCAAAATGAATGATGACGATGCTCTGAAAAAGAACCATGAATTTAAATTGGTGTCTTCGTCTTTGGTCTTCGCTGGGGCTGGGCAAACAAATAGCATCCGAACATGACATCAAATCTAATTATATAATTAATGCCACATACTGTTTGTATTTGACTTTAATTTTATTTTAGTTTGCTGTCATTTTGAACATTTTAACACACCATTCATTCGTTCTGTATTGATAGTAAGTAGCAAAAAACAAACAAAAAATGTGCTCCCGACAAACATCAATAAATTTTATTATTCGTATTTGGCCTCGGGATATGTGTACATTCGTATGTTATATGCATGCGGGACTATTGCATCTGTACTTGAAAGCATAAAAAATCCAACAGTGAGGCAGAACTTGAAAACAAGTGAAAATTGCCACAAAATCATATCAAGTTGGGAAGCTATCAATTATTGTTTTTGCTGCACTGCACTCACTCACCACCAGTTAGACAGACACCAAGTCTGACAGACATTGAAGCAATATTGAAATATAAATTTCATCTCTGTATTCTACCATTAGTATCGGACAGTAATCAATGTCCACTATGGTCTGAATGCTCTGATGTAGTTAACTAACAATGTAGGACGGGCAAATAAACATCCGAGTCACAATATGGATGACGATATGTTGTTGTCCACTGCTGGCATTGATACCCGCTGCCTGTCTCGGGATGTGATGACTAGTTTTTGTCATGCGTGTGACATTATGTTGGAACGCAAAATATGCCACAATTGTCCAAATGCCATTTGTATAATGTTTTAAATGGCAAATTTGTGTTCATAATTGATTTTTGTGTGTGCGTGTTGGAGGCTCTTCTCAACGACCCTCATCTTTCCTCAATCGAACACCGGACAAGATTGCTTGCTGGCTGATCCCTTGCGTTTCGTATAGGATCCTGTCGATTCAATTAAAGATGTAGTAACAATTTTAGCGGCACGTAAAAATAATCACAATCCGCATCTCTGTCGTTCTCGCTGTTGTTGTTCTTGTTGATGTTGTTGGGGCATCGGGTTTTGTTGTTTTCGAATCTGCACTGTTTTAATGTCAACACGATCAACATTATCATCAATATTGTCAGCATCTTCATTTCGACCGCCACCACGAAGAAGAAGATGAAAAATCTAAAGGTAGTCTTTTGCTGATTTCGAAGTCATGTTTGGTACAAGGTAGCAAACCCCAATACACAACATAAGGTTGTTGAAAAAACGAAAAGTTTTCTCTTCGTTACTACACCGAGCAATATTTAAGCATGAACACACATTTGTGAATTATAAAACTATAATCATATTACAGTTATGAACTTTCCGAATAACTTTATTAATTCAAAAGCTACACCAAGAAAGCTCAAAATATATCAATATTATGTAACATTCCTATGAAACAATCTCATCATCTTCAAAATAATCCATCTATGTAATCCAAATTAATAAAATATATATAGAAAGAAACGTTTTTGTAACGTGGGTGCCACCGTAGTGCAATAAGAACCTTCCAAAGATGTCTAAAAAAAACGATAAAAAGAAAACCAAATTGGTTTCTTCTTCTTGAATTTCAGCTTTCTCAGTTCTTATGGTAATTGTACCGGAATACATTTCATACATTTCTTCGATAGAGATAACGTGAAAACTACGAAATCTACTTATATGCCTTTCTCTCCAAATTTTCAAAACTTGAAAAAATAGTGTCATTATATTGTTTTAATGATCCTCAGTATAAATTTGTCCCAGCCTGCGAACCAACCAAATGTCCTCTCTGATTGCAGCTGACAATGTCTGTGAATTGGAATCGCTTGAAAAGAATCGTACCCAATTCAACATGAGCTACTTGTATGCTGCTGGTCCATAAAAGCAACAGACAAAGCACATAACAGAACGGAAAAAACTGAACTAACAGAACAAATAAGAATGAGTTAATAACTCAACATTTCATATTTCATGATGCTTATGATGCTTATGACAGATATATTATGTTAACAAATTCTACGCATGTCCAAGTGACAATTTCAATTTGAGAAACGTTGAAATCTCATTTATAAGACTAATTATGTTTGTACAACTGTGATTTAAACTGCCGGAATAACAACCAACAAACACAAACAGTCTACAGCACCTCGATGACAATCGTGTTGGATAGAGGTAGCCAGGTAACAGCGCTTAGGATACGCTTATGCTAGTGCACCTGAACATCCATTCGTAAGCTCGACTGAAGAAACCGAACAAGTTATTACTTTGTTCTGAAACATAATTACCCTAATTAAGTAATAATCTTTCGTTATGGCTAAATTAAAACACACACACACACAAATTTGTAATGACTTCCCCAAAGACAGATGGAAGTTAAAGAATACTAAATATTTTTGTTGTACATATTTTTGAATTCGAATATGTACTATTGTGAAAAACATAACATAAATAAAAAACTGAAAAATGCTACAATAAAATTCCACAGCAATTTAGTTAAATTCTATGAAAAAATTCTTAAAAACGTACACAGACATACACATCTATAGACATTTTAATCGAAATTGCACAGTGGTTGATGTTTAGTAATATGTTTAATAAAAGAAACTTGTTCGCACAGTGGTCGAAATAACTAATTTACCAGTGAAATATTAATAAATGTCTACCTGATTGAGATGGGTAGCTAAAATTCATTAGTACATTTATCATACACGTATAGTGTTAATGAATATAGTATGAGTTATATCGGACAAAATTTTGATGAAGCCCTCATATATACATGTATATTAGGGTGAATACTTTTTTTAAAAACTCGTATGCCTGTATTATATGTATATGAGCTTTTATTTAATATTTGATAAAATCTTACATATAAAGTAACTCGAAAGCTCGGTAACTCGCCTGTTTCTCTATTCTCATTTTTACTATTGCTGAATGATTTTGAGAGAACATTGATCATCAAACCCTGCACAAAGAAGTACTCGATGTTTGGTGATTTAGTCGATCCATGGAGAACTTGGGTATGGGGTTAAATTTCTCTTCGAACATTTGCTGCAGTGGAACTACAACGCCTGTCTTTTAGTTTGTTGTTGTTGTAACGCAAATGTGCTTGTTCGTGTATTATTTCAGTTATCAGGTTCTGGTTACTCCGTATCCAGACTCAAAAAATCCGCAACCTGGACTGGTTGCGTCCATAAAGAATCAGGAGACAGGTGAGAGGGACAGCCAAACAATTGCAGAGTGTGGTGTGATCCCAGTCCCCATGCTGGGCATGTGTTTGGTATCGTGGCATCAATTCGGGTCCAATATCAATTGAGGCGGCTGCACCGTCCGGATCTTGACTGAATTAAACCACTCGTTTTTGCCTCGGCTGTTGGCGTTCTTTTGCTGCGATGGATGGAGGTGGTTTCCGAATACGGAATTCACACTGTACTATCTGCGCAACAACATCAGTGTGAATGATAATCAAGCCTGTCTGATAGTCTCGTTGATCTAGAGGTTCTCTTTTGCTCCATTGGTCATGAAAATCTGTCCTGACGTGCCTGGGTGGGGGAAGCCTCTCCATTAAATTGTGTCAGGGATGCTCACTGCGACAACACCCTGTTGTACTGGTAAAAACTTCGTCTCCTCATGAAGATGGTCCATTGGTGTCACGAGGAAGCAGGCTATTTTTCAGTAAGTTAGCGACCAAAAGAACGTATGTAGTCGTAAAGTTGTACAGATAGCAACTGCGTTGTAAACTTTTATTTGAACTTGTCATTCATAATTTTGCGTTTTTATTTTACCGACATTTGTCGGTAATTAAAAAAATGAGTTAGAGAATCGCACTACAAGACACCATTGAGCAATATGTTTCAGCCGTCCAAGTGGTAAACAGTGTGGCAGTGGATTTAGCGGCGGATATTTTCATATTCCTCAGATGGAAGAACTGCACTAGGTCAGCTATTTAGATATTTAACCTATCACGCATGCCATCGATGGCACCCGATGGGTCTTCAGGGATCGTATGACAGAGTTAATCACGCTCATTTTTTAGACCCGTCGCCTCTGGTGGGAAATGTGGTCTGATTTCGGGTATTCGACCAGTAGGTATGTAGCGAGCGTCTGCTGCTGTGATGTAGCCCGGACAGTTCTCTCAGCTACCCGAGGATCTAAGGGAATGTGCAGGTCTCTAAAGCGGTGACTGGTAAATTCTCTGAACCCTTGCTTTCGATGGTACAGAAAAGTACTGCGTTCAGAGGTTATGAAGTCGGGTGGTCTATTTTTGGAGATGATAATAGGAAGGTTGTCTGAGCCAATAGAAATGAAGGATTGCCAGGACATGTTGTTTCTCAGACCTGTTGCCACAATGGCAATATATGGCGAGCTGTGGCAATCTCCTCTTATCCTCATCTTCATTCACAATGCAAAACGTGAAGTTATAAATTTGCTTGGCAAGCGCTGTAACCCTCTGGTCATTACTTAGGACGGAATGCCAAAGCTCATGAAGGGCATTGAAGTGTCTTGCACCAGACATTTATTCACCTCTAAAATCAATCTTATATTTCATATCATTTATTTCAGTCAATGTAATTACAATTATCGGGCATATAACGGGGGACACAGCTATTCATCTACGTTATGTACCCATTGAGCAGCTTTACTTCGACAGTGTCACATTTCACTGCTACATTCCTTGTATGGATCACAAGAGTCAATCTCAATCAAGATAGCACATACGATACTGGACAAACTGGAGAAATAGGAAGGCAAGTCCTCCTCCTCCTCCGCTTCTTGTGCGATCCTTCCGCAAAATGTTGGAACCATAGGAACGTTGCATGCTAAAGGTGACGCTGAGCTTTGTTTCCTGGATCGGGGTTGGATCATAACATCCACAATTTCGTCAACCTTATTGCAGGAATGATGCGATTCCGGGCGCTGAACAACAGCTTGGGCCGTTTGTTGTTGTTGGAGAGACTGCGTGGATTTTTGGTATTGTACATGCGCTATATCAGTCCATGTTTTGATTTGAAGATTTTACTCACGTTATGCAACCCAAATAGCACCAGTATTTCAAGATAAACGTTATGAAAATACTTATACATAAAAGCGTTTTGGAATCAGTGGAATGTTTTTCATTATTTTTATAAGAACCAAAATTAAAACAAATTCGTTGGGGGTATAAAACATTACATAGTCTGTACATGACCTCCATACAACGGTACTGCCCAATTTGCGGTATTTTCAATGCTTTAACCCCATTATCCAACCGGTATAAATGGCAGTTAGTATTTATATTCTTTTGCGTATTTCTGGTATATTGTTTATTTGCAACTGATCTACTTTCGCACCAAAAATGTCGCTAAAAGTACATACATGCATGCTAAATTTTCCTAAAACTGTCATTAGCAAATTTTTAATTTATGTATTGTAGTTAACATGTGAAAGTATATACTCTCTATTACGGAAAACATCAATTAGTTAGTTTCATTTACATTTCATACTCTTATTACATTCCTCAAAATGTTAACCTTTAAACAGAGTTATAACTTTGACATGTACTTTTTTAATAGCAACATATTTATCGAAAAGATAACCCACTGTGAACTGTCAATATAGAACATTTTAACGAACTACAACTTGATTTCATATTTTGGCGCCAATTATTGTTGCAATTTATAATTAGGGCCAACATGCCGACTGCACCATTTTTTGCCATCACCCCATCCAAATTTAGACTGGGCTGGCTTCACTTTTTCTTCTCCACCGTGCATGAGAGTACGTACCGCCCGTGTAGAGTTGTCGGTAGTTAACGTTGCGTCAGTCGTTCCGACAGCCCATGGTAGTGCAACATGTAACCGGCATTCCTGTGCGTTTGACATTATTGTGTTAATTTGCTGCTTAATGCACGCAACAATTATAAAATAATGCGGCGGCAAGGTTTTGAAGTGAAGCACTCAAATGTCAGCAATGAAATCGACAAACAGATCAGTTTGACTGTCTGTCTGAATGCTCCTTTTCGTTCGTACCTTTCATCTGTCTTTTGTAGTCAATCACACTACATTCTTTGGTTTATATTTTTTACTTAGTTGAATAATGTCTGTCCATTCATCGTTTTTTTTTTTCTTTTGACAATCAGATATGAGGCTTGTTATTGGCATTTTCTATACATATATACCTGTGTATTGTAGAGTTTTGTTTACGCTCTGTTCGCCGTGTGAAAAATTGACGTATTCCCTGTCTATATATACCTCCACAAAAACATACATAAAGCATACATATCTTTATGGCTTCAAAACTTATTCACACTGGAAATTGGTCAGTTACCCATTTTAAGAGAACCAATTTGCCCCCACGTTCATTGTTTTATTAACAAATACAGCAGTTTTCACTTAGCTGCATTAGTTTTAGCTGCATTTTGGCGTTAGCTGCCCAATTTAATTTTTCTTGTGTAGAACAAATACGCTATTTTATCTCAAATTTATTTAAGATAACTGCATGTTTGGTTTACAAAATTTTCTGCAATTTTTCAATGTGCAGGTAAGAGAAAACTACTGTACTAATTTATTTATTATACATATTTTTAATAGTGAGCCTTTGTGTGTATGTGTGTAATTTAAAGAACTGACTGCTGAATGCAATTTAATAAATACTACATGGGAGAATTTCATCAATTAACCTCAGCCACAGCACAAAATACAGTGATAAACTGTGTAAGCAAAGGCAGGCATATGGCAGGGCAGACATTCAAAGTTATGCACTTATTAATAAATTTATTTCTTTATTTAGCGATATAACTTTATTAGCTACAGTGTTCATATATACACACTTGTGTGTGAGTATGTTTTTTTTTTTTGAATGATGATCGGCAATTAAATGTTTATGTCTTTTCTTTGATCACCGCTTGCTGTTAACAGCAAAATTCAACATTTCCAATGCCGCCTAATAATTGTGGGAAAGATGCATTTACTTTATTTAGTTATTTCATTGGATGAATGAATGTAAACACGTTTGTCGTCACAATCGAATCGATACAAACCACAGTTAGTAATTAAAATTTTTATTATTGAATTGAATTTTTCGTTGTACGTACGAAAGGAATTGACAAATTGGCCAGAATTTTATGATTCATGACTGATTTAATTGAAATAATCAACGTAATGCTGATTGACCAGTAGATAAAAATCTTAATTGATAATAAGAAACTAATTTTAATGTTTTGGGTTTTAAGACTTTTTTTGGACGGTACATACATAACTTTTATGACGTATACACTAAGTAAAAGCTAAATATTTGTTGAATGTTTTAAATAAGAAAACAAGTTAATGTGGCATCAGGACGCTTAGCAATGTACCATACAGCTCCACTCCTTTGGGTACCTCCCACACAAAATTCGAAAAAAGTTAAAGAGCTTCATTCGTTGATTTTTTTCAGCAGGTTACCTTTCGACGGTACAGTTTTCTTAGGGGCAAGTCTGTACTTCCTGAGGTTATGGCCTAACAGCTCCAAGAAACCCTGACGGAACCAATTAAACTGTCAAAATCTCAAGATAACTCTCGTAGGGAGTTTCTGATTGGTCCAAACTTAGCACGTCGTATTATTTCATCCAGTCATGTTTCAGGTTGGAATATGGGCTATATCGGTACCGTCCTTCGGGACGTCTTGGATCGTTTTGACATTTTTTTTCACAAGATCTCCAAAACGCCTGCCGGCACAACTAAACTGGGTAGTACGCAAATAAGATAATAATAATATCGGACTACTCTTTCGGGTACCTCCCACAAAAAGTTTTTAAAGATTGCAGTTTAAGGCTTCGTCTGGGATTTTTAATTTTTGGCAACATGTTGTGTATGGGGCATTAATTTCGATGCAATTTGGAATGTATGGCGGTATTTGGTGTAGAAATAGAAGAGCGAAGTTATACTGAAATCGGTTCAGATTTGGATATGGCTCCCATATATACTTTCGTTCGATTTGAAGTATCGATTGTTACAAAAACGCTATATCTTTAACACATTAATGAGATTTGGAAAGTGCGACGGAATTCGGTATAGAAATATGTCTGCCAAATTAGATTAAAATCTGTCTAGGTTTAGATATACCTACTAGATATGGTCAAAACTAAATTACCTTTACAATTTCATTTGAAAAAAAATTAAAAAAATTGAGTATAGTGGTTAAGGAAAAAATTCTGGTTTCACATTTGTTCACGTTCACAAATTTGGCCGATGCGCGCAAAGTTTATAAAGAAAAAATATTTTAAAATGTCTTATTTGTTGTATTGTGAAAATGTATGCATATATCGGTAACAGCGTTTCCATCCCTATATGCACCATAATTTCTAAAATTTGTTTTTATTTTCGCGGAAAATCAAAAAAAACTTAAAAAATATCTGGGAGCAAATTTTAATTTTACTACCTCAGAGTCCGTATTAACTTCTAAAAAATAAATTAAAAATACGTACAGAATCTAGATAACGCGTAAAAAAATATGAAACCAATTATATGTTTTGATTCGATTAGACAAATTAGAAAAAACATTTGGGAGTTCTCCAACTATTTCGCTAAAATTACATACAATAATAAATGTATAGTGCTAAAACTTCATCAAGAAATATGGTTTACCATCGCGGAAGCTTAACTGCTTACTGTGATAACTTATAACAATAGGAAATTAAGAGTAATAATGAAATTACAATCATTCAAAAAGTATGAAAATTAAAATGCTTGTTATTCGCGAGTTAGTTAAAATCGTTTGATGCGCATCCGATTTTGGATGCAGCGAATAAATCTCTTTCAATATCTATGAATATTTCAGCGGCCTTTGTGTGCCGTTGCATCTCACAATGCCAAAAACCTTAAAGAAGGTAAAAGTCGCGCAATGTGCATACGCTTTTGATGTGCATCCGGTTTCATTGGCGCCGATCAAAAATACGATTTCAAATAGATTGTTCAAGAGCCTAGGATGTGCCTCCACATGCTATTTCGCGTTAAAGACCCATATTACTCGCGTATCTCTGTAATTTATGACACGCGTTTTCGCAAGTATTATAATCGCGTATAAAGGATTCCATTTACGTAAAAATTTAAAGTTTTAGTGGATGGATTCAATCGCGGAGGGGCTCATTAGATCCGCCGCGTAAAAAAAACTACATTCACGCGGGGTTCAAATGAAATTCAATGACAATTATACATTTTAAACGCTAAAAATAAGGTTTTTTAAGAAAATTCACGCATCAAATGTTGGCTTTTTGATTCCAATTACTAGGAAACTGTAAGCAGCACACTCATGAGATATACATTAAACGACGTAAAATCACGAGTTCAAGGATTATTAAAAAAATTCAAAAAACCCCGAGGGGTTCTGATGCATAAATTCGGTATTGTGGAAGTCCATTAAAGATGAAAATACCTTTGGTTTCTTTGGTTCACTTCGTTTTTTGATTTTATAACGGTAAATGTGGTGAAAAACAGGGTTTCTTGGATTTCCAGCTTAAAACGGTCATAACTTTTTTTACACAACAGAATTTCACAACTCATTTTTTATTTAAAAGGTTAAAATCATGTCTTTTGAAGAAGCCGTAATTTTTTAAAAATCGCGTAACAAATTGTTGGGTTATAGTGATTTAAGTGTGACAAAAACGCATTAAAAAACAGGAAAATGCTTTTCCTCGTGCTCTAGGCTGCGTAGAAGACACCAAACTGCGTAATTATTTAGTTTCATCAAGAAGGAAATTTAGTTAGCTTTACAAATTTTCAACCAATGAAATCGATTGAAAAATAGATGAGTTATGGCATTTTTTGTGTTTTAACTTTTTGGTTTTTCCTTTATAAAAGTTGGTACTTTAAGTTGGACTTTTAAGCTGTAAAAGTCCGTTGTGGAAAAAAGAAGTTATGACCGGTTTATTTGAAAATCCAAGAAACCCTGTTTTTCACTACATTTACCGTTATAAGATCAAAAAACGAAGTGACCCAAAGAAACCAAAGGTATTTTCGTGTTCCGTGGACTCCCACAATACCGAATTTATGCATCAGAACCCCTGCAAAAAATTTTTGTCAACTTTTGTAGCACAGTGTTATTTTTGATGGTCGACATTATGGGATCCCTCCTAAAACACTTAATTTTAAAGAATTTCAGTTATACTATATATAATATATTAACAGTTCGCGAATTCTGAATGGGTGAAACTCGGAGTCATCGATTGTAAAACGATTACGATTTTTACCATATATATTTTTTCAGTTAATTTGATGTATTTGATGCATCAAACATAGTGTGTTTAATTTTGATGAAATTTTGAATGTGTGAATGGTATTTAAACAAGAAATAAGTTCGCTAAATTATTTTGAAAATGGTTCAAATTTGGATTTCGCCCGATGTCGTGTATTTGACGCTCTAGACACAAAATTTGACAGAAATTTTTATGAAGTTTGAAAAATGTGACGATCTAGAAAAAATGTCGCCAAATTATATTGAATTCGTGGTGGTGTAGGATATCATATATTCGGCCTCGCTTGACTTTGATCCTTTCCTTACTGGTTACATGATTGATTAGTCTAAAAAATAATAATAAAACTATTAATTAGTTACAGATGTGACAATCATCACAAATTAAAACTGTTAAAATATTCGAAGAATTGTAATTGTATGCAAATTATTATACAGCAGCGTCAGGCACCATACTTTTCTATTGCATACTTTACGGGGCGTCATTGTGTGAGTGCATGCTTTTTCAATGGGTTGAATTGTGTGTGTGGAGAGAGCAACGTTAAATGAGCGCACACGGGCGCCTAATTGCCTGACCTGGTTATACAGTAGCTTGCACTGTAATTGCAGAGTAGCGATTCAATGTACATACATATGCATTTATTTATATTATTGCAACTTGTAATTGCTTGTCTAGTAACAAACACAACAAACATGTTTATTGGCAATTACACAATTCATTGTGATATTTACACTCTGAAAACGAGAGCCAATGACTCAGCTGGGAAAAGAAATGCTAATGAATGATTTATTACGTGTTGATCGATATTTGTGCAGAGAGAGTGAGCAGCAGCCGCTTATTAGCAGTTGTTATTGGTGCAGAGACAAGAAATTAAAGGTTGAAATACCAATAATCATTATTTGCATTTACATAGGGGCTACTGGTACACATACATAGGGGCTACTGGTACACATACACGACGCTGCTGTGCTATGCTTCTTGGCTGAATGACACACACATGAATATGTATGTATGTCCAACAACATTATGAGAAGTTGGTAGTACATGAACTTATTTTGATATATCTCAATAAATTCCGAAAGTAAACATTTCTACAAACAAACAATCCGATAATCATACATTTCCATATTAAATTAACGCGTTTCTTTGTACAACCAAACCGTCGCTGGCTGCTGCCGTACACTTCATAGTTACATGCTTTTGATGACTGTGCTTGTTGTGTCTGGCTGTCTGCATTAGTGGACTAGTAGCAGCATTCACACTTGGCGTAAATTAAATTCTTGATAGTTCATGAACTTATTAGCAGTTTCCTGTTAATATTGCCACTGTACTACACGCGCTTGCGCATGGGAAACATCGAGAGAGCAGCTTGATGCAGGGTAAGATGTCTTGAGGCATGTGTGGAACAAGATGGGGCATCGATTGCAAAACATTGATTTCCTCTTAAGGAGGTCATCACATCTTGTTTTCAGGCGCTATGGCCTCAAGATGCCCAGCCGTCTTGTTTGTGGGCAAAACGACATACGCTAGCCAGTTGCCAGATTTGCATTTTGTTGTAATCTTAATAGAATTGTTAAATTTTCCGGCGTATCAACGAATTTGATCGTACAGCGACCATGTTTCTCGCCATCTTCCCTCTGCCATAGATGCCTTGCGAATTTTGTTTTACTTGTTGCGATTATTGATTCGTTGATACCAACAGATGGGAGCTGTTGTTAAATAAATTATATAAAACTGGAGTATGTTCCCTTATTCGGTTGAATTATTAAGACCGTCAGTGTTTTGGCAACATAAAAAACGTATGGTCATAGCATTGTATTAATGAAGATACCAAACAAGAACATACAGTGTAGTGTAAAAATCTTGATACATTTTTGTTTGTTCTCTGTGCGCTTGTTGCAACAACAACCTGATCCACCAAACTCAACACCACATGGATAATGTTGCTCACAATGCCCACAAATACACATGACCATTGTCCAAGCCTTTATCCATATCTAAAAGATTTCTGTTCATGTTGAGGATTTGCACTGCTTGAATTCTATATCAGTACATAGTTGTGCCTGTGCCGGGTGTGTATGAGTGGATTTGGATAAGTAAGCTTTTTGTTTGTCTGTCTGTCTTGTTGATATCTTCCAGTGATTAATGAATGTTTTACCACAACATCGAGTAAAAGCGTTGTCTTGCGAGCAAAACAAACAAACAGGCAGACTGACGGACAAACAAAAAACGGGTGTTATGGCTTCTTTGGCAATTATCATGTTGTTCTTATTGACAGCCATATTATCATACGAACGTGTTGCAATTTAATGACTTGTATACGGGACATTACATCCATATGAATAATGATAATAATTGCTGCCACAATAACCGTGCTCTATATTCTGCCATTTCTGGTAGTGTATTTAACACCTTCCACAGTTTCTTTTATTTTTTTATTATGATTGAATAATATTGCCGATTAGCTACATGCGATGGCACGCTTCATTGATTAAGTTTGCTGTCAAAATACATTATTTTGATTTGAAATCCCACGAAACTCAAATCATAAAATCGGTAAAATTAAAAGGAAAATTATGAATGAAATGTTTAAATAAGAGTTGACACCACTATTACTATCGGTAGGCGTTGGCGACTGCTTTATTTTGATCGCGAACTTTTCTATAAAATTCGATAGTACACGAAATTATAAACATTTCAATGTTACTGATTGTTATCGTAACGTAACGATGAGATTGAGAATCGTACTACTCACAGTTTATACAGTTGGACACTAAGACCACCTGATTGTTATGTTTGTTGTCAAAAACATTATTGTGATTTAAAATACAAAGAAAATCAAATCACAATAATATAAAATGTATTATGTTTGTTGTCAAAAGTTGTTAACAGAACTCTGAATGGCCGACCTTCTATAGGCCTTGGTACTACTGTAGTGCGATTCCCTAACACATTTTTGAGTTACCGACAAAAATTGGTAAAAGTAAAATGCTTATAAATTCGGTAATTAACGATATTTTTCGGTAAGTTAGAGATCAAAAGAACGTAGTCGTAAGTTCTACCGGTAGCAACAGTATTGTCAACTTTTATTTGAACTTTTCATTCATAATTTTGCGTTTTAATTTTATCGACATTTGTCGGGAACTCAAAAAATGTGTTTGAGAATCGCACTACAGATATAGATTTTGTAGTTGAACATATCCAGAGCTGTGTCGTTAATGAACAAACTATTTCAAAGGAACGATTCCGTGAAATGAACGAGTAAAACCGTATCCAGCCCATGCGTTTGTACCGTTAATTTAGCTTCTCCATTATTCTAGTTTATAAGGTTCAAATAGTGAATATAATTCCTTCAGGTCATTTTACTTTATCTATTTCCTTCTTACATTAAGAAATGAGAGATGATTTTGGCTCGGTGCAAGAACCTGCAAGAATCTAAAATTTTTGAAATTTTGAAACATTTTTATAATCTCTGCCATAGTACGGAGGGTATATTACGTTTGTTTTTCCGTCCAATAATCATTTGCGACCCTATGAAGTATACATTGAGATGGTTCTAACTCAAAGGGAAAAATCGATGACGGAGTTTTTTATGCGGCACCCCCTAATGTGTTTAGTTTTGTTAGATTTTAAGATTGCCAAAGTTTGAGCACAATCGGAATATGTTAACATATGCCACTCGAAGTTTCCATAGTAATTTGTATGGAGCCAAACGGAGAATTTTCAGAAAATCGCTCTACAGACAACGCTTATTGTCCAAACGATGAACAAATTTTACCAGTAATTTGTTGTGTACAGGGAGTTAAAGTTCGATGAGGGGCCATATCGGTCGACGTTTTGGTATAGCCCCCCATATAACCGTACCGCCCGATTTCAGTTATTTTGACGCTTTTGGTCACATTTTCACACCGAATTCGCTATAATTTGAAATATAGGGTTCCTAGTGACCAAAAAATTTATAGCTTAAAAATTATGTACATAGATCCATGTTACCAAAACATGGCCCCATATAATGGCCCCTACCGATTTTCGGTATATTAGCTAAAAATTTTAGCCGAACAAGCTGTAATTTGACATTTTAGCTTCTCTGTGGTCACGAAACTTCTCCACTAAAAACCGTCAACCTAGGTCCATGTGTTGGTATAGCCCCCATATAACGGTACCTCCCGGTATTTTGGGGATTTTAGCTAAATTTTTAACCGAACTAGCTGTAATTTGACATTTCAGGTTCTCAGTTGCCACGAAAATTCCCAACCAAAAATCGTTAACATAAGTCCATGTTTTGGTACAGCCCCCATAATGGTACCTCCCGATTTTCAGTATTTTAAGGGTTTTAGTTACAATTTTTAACCGAACTAGCTGTAATTTGACATTTGAGATTCACATGGTCACAAAACTTTTTCAATATACATAGTTCCATTTTTTATAGGTACCATCTAAACGTACCTCCCGATTTTTGGTATTCTGAGAATTTTAGCTATGTTTCTTGACCGAACTTACTGTAATTTGACATTTTAAGCCCGTATTGGTCACAACACTTCTTTACCAAAAGTTGTTAAAATAGATCCATGTTTTGGTACAGGTCCCATATAACTATACCTCTCTATTTCCGGTATTTTGAAATTGTGTCAACATTTTTTGACGGAACTACCCGAAATTTGACATTTAAAGTTCTCTGCAGTCACGAAACATCCCAACCAAATATTTTAAACATAAGTCCACACTTTGATATAGCTCCCATATAAAGGTCGGCATTTGGGGTATACGTCCGTAGTCGAAAAATTATTGCTCCTAAAATTGTAGACTGGCAAGGAAAATAATTATACCATTTTAGTTAAGAATATTTTATGGTTTATGGTATAAAAAGTTAGGGCCGGCCGAACTTAACGACATTTTACTTGTTTCTTTATAAATTTAAAATTTATTCCCCCATTACGACGTTATTCACGCAAGACTTTATTTCTCTAATAAGCACACAGCTTAACTTTAGATTACACAGACGGTTTTAGTTCGCGGTCTGAATTACTACTCACTCGTCCACCTTATGCTCTCCCGTATTTATACTCGCTCACAGATCAGAGATTCTTCTAGCATACTCTATGTCAGCAATCGGCACACAACAACAACAATTTGAGCAAACACTGTTGTCAGTGCATGGTTTTTCAATTAGTGAGTGCACGGGTGCCACCGTGGTGCAATGGTATGCACGCCCGCCTTGCACGCAGAAGGTCGGGGGTTCGATTCCCCGGCCAGGCAACATCAAAAATTTTTCAACGGTGGTAAAATACCCCTTAGTAATGTTGGCGACATTTCCAGAGTATTTCATTGTGAATGACGTCACAATGTAGAAGGATGGTCCTCAAAATATATTGTACATCTGAGAGGGTCTTTGCTTTGCTAAACCACGGCAGATGAGAATAAAGCAGCGACGACCACAGAAATAGAGCCAAAGCGAAGACATGTATGAACGTATGAGTGAAAAAAAGCAACAACCACATTGTGTTTTTGTTTGTTTTCATTCATTTACACTGTACGTGAGAGAGAGAGAGAAGCAAATGCAAAAACAACTCAGTGGGCGCCCTCACTATACGGTCTAAGCAAAGAAGCTCGACCCTGGAATAAAGAGAACGTATCTTGTTGTTCCAGTCACGTTAACGTGCATATATAGGTCATCTTGGCTGATGTATAAGCATAACTGAACAATCAAAATAAATGAGAAAGATAGAGAATGTAAAACTGTTGATACTGATAAATGTTTATGTTACTATTAATATTCTTAAATTAACAGAAATTCATCTAAATAAACTTAAATCTACCACAAGGCGAATTTAACAAGGTGATCCAAAAGGCGAATTTAGATCGTAGTCTTCATTTGCTGTCGAAATATCCACAAAAAGTAGAAGAAAACGGCAAAATATTTTTCGGGAAGCTTAAATAAAGATGTTGAACACAGATATTCTTTATAGAAGAGAAATATTTGTTATTTATTTTTGATTAAAATATGTTTTGACAGCAAATGAAGACATCAGTTGGTATTATTGTATCACCTTTTTCTTGCTCCATGATCTACCAGTTACATTCGTAATAGTATATTGTTGCAGGTTCTGGAACAGAGCAATAGTATAGAAAAATGAGCAATGAAAACATATGTATGTATCTTGAGTGTCGATTGGACTGATTTATAATAGACTATTTAAAAATATATTATTTTTAAATAAAAATAATGTTTTCTATATCCGAGAAATTAGTACTTATTTTTTGGCGACTAAACTAGGTAGTAAAATAAGAAGTCACGACTTTTACTAACTACTTATGTTATTGGCCAAAAATAGCTATTTAATTAGCACGACATGCCCTTGTTAAAATAATGGGTTAACAAGGAGCTTTGTAATAAGTATTTTTGGTGGGTAGTGATGGTAATGTGTATATACGAAACATTTCCTGTCTTTAGGACTGATAAAATGACTACTGGTGATGAGAAGAGGAAGCGTGAACGAAACTAGTTCCTTTTGGTGAACGAAAGGATTCCCCAACACTAAACATGACAAATCATATTGACAATTAGATGATGTTAAATTACACTGTGAACCGAAATTGTGGGGGGTGGAAAATTCCTATTGGAGATGAAAGCCCTTGGTGAGTATATACAGAACCCCGAAGGACAGATTCGCCGTGAGTCAAACTTTCGCGATATGGCGTGATGAATATTTGGCTGGAGACCCTAAAAGCCATCTGGAATCAGCGTTATAACTTTGTTCGCTGTTGTTTAAGCTTATACTTAAGATGACATGTCTTCAGTCAAATCAAATGAGGATTTTTTCGTAGAACATTTCGACCTTCTAACATGCTTCCTTCAATGTCCTTTTCGTCCTTTATTTCAAGAACCGCAATAAAAGTGGCACAGGATGACATTTTTCAGCTTCGGAATATTCTACAAAAATGTCGCTTGGAAGATTTTAGGTGCGGTTCCCAAAGACATAAAATCGATAAAATCATGTTTAAGCGGTCGTTTTTCATTTTTACCCGAATCTTGCTCAGACAGCCCTATATCTATTTATTTCAATACATTATTGTTAACCTATTGATGATCTAGAATTCTCGGAGTCATTAAAACAGTTGTATCTTGTTTTGCTAAGCACGTTCATTTCATTATTTTTTGGAATAAATATCCGGATATCCGAATTATGGAACCGGTTATTCTGATATTAAAACCGAATTTTTATCCGGTTTTTATGAACCGAATAACCGTATATGTATATCATTAGAAAGCTATTAAAATTGTCCAACAGATATGACTAATATGCATTAGACGTTTTAAGCTGTTATGGTGCTGGAACAAAAAAACCGTATTTTTGAACCGTTTCTTAACGTTTGTGAGGATACATTTCTGTGCGTGAAAAAAATTATGATCATGACCTGGGGGGTGGAAAATTCTTTTTGGAGGTGAAAGCCCTTGTTGTGGACATACAGAATCCTGAAGGGCAGATCCGCTGTGAATCGAACCTTTGTGTTATGGCGGGTTGAATTCTGGGATGGTGACCCATTATTGCAAGCGTAAAAAGTTACGTAACTGAATTTCAAGTGGGTTTAGGGTGCTACTGGGACAGTCAAATCGTTTTAAGACGATTTCTGTAGAACATTTACTGTCTTACTCTTATCCTGCTCTTTTTGTTGAAGAAGGTATAAAATATACTTTAAAGAAAAGGAAAGATACAATTTCAGGGTTAAAATATTAAAACAAAAAAATCCTCAGCCGATTTGGTTAGGGCATATCACGAAAATAATCTTACGCCAACATAGCACATACTGTACCAGTAGCACCCTAAACCCACTTGAAATTCAGTTACGTAACTTTTTACGCTTGCAATATTGGGTCACCATCCCAGAACATATACGGTTATTCGGTTCATAAAAACCGGATAAAAATTCTGTTTTAATATCAGAATAACCGGTTCCATAATTCGGATATCCGGATATTTATTCCAAAAAATAATGAAATGAACGTGCTTAGCAAAACAAGATACAACTGTTTTAATGACTCCGAGAATTCTAGATCATCAATAGGTTAACAATAATGTATTGAAATAAATAGATATAGGGCTGTCTGAGCAAGATTCGGGTAAAAGTGAAAAACGACCGCTTAAACATGATTTTATCGATTTTATGTCTTTGGAAACCGCACCTAAAATCTTCCAAGCGACATTTTTGTAGAATATTCCGAAGATGAAAAATGTCATCCTGTGCAAGTTTTATTGCGGTTCTTGAAATAAAGGACGAAAATGACATTGAAGGAAGCATGTTAGAAGGGCGAAATGTTCTACGAAAAAAATCCTCATTTGATTTGACTGAAGACATGTCATCTTAAATATAAGCTCAAACAACAGCGAACAAAGATATAACGCTGATTCCAGATGGCTTTTAGGGTCTCCAGCCAAATATTCATCACGCCATATCGCGAAAGTTCGACTCACGGCGAATCTGTCCTTCGGGGTTCTGTATATACTCACCAAGGGCTTTCATCTCCAATAGGAATTTTCCACCCCCAGACTTTGAGCTCCATTTTGTTGCACAGTGTTATACTTTTGAAAAAATTGTAAACAAATGTTTGCACAAGGTTACCTTATTTAATTATACTATGATTATATACATAGAAATTATTCCATAATATAAATATAAAATACATATAATATATGCCTAAAAACCTTGAGAATCACATTTCCAAATTGCTGAAGTGTCTTTCCTTTATTTATACGAATAAATTTACCAAAAGATGGGCAGAGTTATGTCAAACGATATCCATTGATTTTTAAATGGAATCTCAATTAGAGCTAGAAGTTCAGCCCATTTCTTAAACATTAGTTGCTTTTTCATCGCAACAACAACTTCGACAAACTTCATTATTTATTCAAAAATTCATTTGTGGCAGTTGTTCCGATTTGGCATTTTCCATGTGACAGACAGGCTCTGGCTGTTGTGATTGGTCGTGTGCCTTTCGGATAGCTTTCATTGGAATTTGTTTTAGAGACGTTTTTGGTATGTTGTTTGTTCCCGCATTCCGCAATGCGTGGAATAGCAAATGGATTGCATGCTTATTGCTCCCACCGATACACACGACTAGTGATTGATACAAAAACAAACAACAACAGCAGCAACAAAATAAAATCAAAAGGAACAAAAAGGATACATTTGACCATTTAAGAATTAATATATGCGTAAAGGTTTCCAAAACGCAAAACAAGAAAAGTAGAAGAAGAAGCATTAAGCGTGACTAAAAGTTGTGAAATGATATTGTTAGTCGTACACCTTAAAACAAATTGTTTGATACCTCTACTTGACAACCATTGGTATGAATCGCCAATGCAGCTGACATTGTAAGAATCGAACATACCGACACACGACCTGCAATGCTGGCTGTTGGGGTGGCGTAAAGTGAGGTAGACAGGCGGCCATGGACCATGTCGACACCAGTGCCGACACATAGCATGATGTCGAATTCTATGCTTAATTGCTAGCTGATGATTAAGTTGTAAGTCACAGCTCAGCAGTGACCATATTTGTAATGCACTGTATGATCGACTCAATTAAATTTTCTAAAATAAGCTTTCGGAGCGTAGCCGAGATGGCTTGAACAGCAAAATGAATTGCAAACTAACAACAACAACAAAACCAAAATCAAAAGTTTCAACCATAAATATACATAAATTCTTGGGAATCATAATCATTGCAGCAGTCCTCAGTCATCCTCAAAGCTAGACATGATATTGACATTGCCCATTGGTGTTCGTTCTGTCCACTTAGTATGCATCAGTGCCAATCAGTATTAATGATATAAATAATTAAATATAATAAGATGGTGGTTTCTTCACGAAGCACTTCGATGAGTTAGATGGCATAGACTGAGATGTATTCTTATTCTGTTGCAGCTATTAACATCGTCTCTATCTATGTACACAATATTGTTTAGCTAATGTAATTATAAATAATGTATAACCACATTTTTGACTGATTGGTTTTCATTTTGGTTATTTGGTTATGGCTGTCATTTCAGGTTTTTGTTCGTCTCTATTTGTGCCGGGCATTCGTTGTTCATTTGGCATTGACAACAATTTGTGCCCATACAGATTATGGGCATATCAGAAGAAGTCAAGCTGGAGGAATTACCGCACGAAGCCAAACTAGCTCACCAGGATGCAGTGCCAGATCGTTCGGTTTCCTGTATTGTAGCTACTGGGGCCAGTGGCGGTACCAATAGTCCTGTGTCGGATGCCAATAGTGATGGTGAGCTAGACGATTATGCACCGAAGCGTAAACAACGTCGATATCGCACGACATTTACCAGTTTTCAACTGGAAGAGTTAGAGAAGGCATTTTCGCGCACTCACTATCCGGATGTATTTACGAGGTAAGTAAAGTGGTAAACATATTTCAATTTGGAGAAGTGATTTTGACTTCTCTCATATCAATGAGTGCACGCCGATTCATATTGGCTCAATGATATGAGACCTACTTTTTTATTGCCGAGTCCGAACGGCGTGTCTTACGACACCACTTGTAGAGAAGTTTTTCATGGCTTAAATACTCAGGAAATGTCTCCAGCATTACTGAGTGGGAATTTTGCCACCGTTGAAAATGGAATGTTGCTTGGCCTGGGATTCGAACCGCAGACCTTCTGAGTGCAAGGCGGACGTGCTAACCATTGCACCACGGTGGCTCCCCCAACTTGAATTTTGAACTTTAGGGAAATTTTAATTTACAGTAACCACAGGTAGCCGCAATATCCAGTCAAATTCCATACGAAATTTTGTATTTGAGATCAAAATATGATTCAGAAAATAACGAGGTTAAGGGGACCTTCTCATATCTATGAGTACACCACGAAAAAGTTGGAGTAAAAATACCTCGACTTCAAAGCCCTAATTGGCCCTATTTGGTAGAAAAAATAATAACCGAATGTTTGTTGACAGTATTCTAAGATTGATGTATATATAGACATGTTTTCTTTGTTAGCAGAACAACATCTATTTTTATCATAGCTTTTTTGTTTTGTTCAACCATTGTAATTGCGAATCTAAAAATACCACATTGCCACCATAAAACAACAAATACAATTGTCGAAATTGAGTTATATGGCAAAAGGGACAAGTCAGCACCTAAAATTTTTTACAAAAAATATAAATTTCCGAGTAGACCATTTGGTTAAATTATTTACATTATTAATTTGTCCCTTTAAGAATATATGCATATGATCACTTCGACAGAGCTCAAAAATTCTCATTCGAATTCGAGTAGATAGTGAAATTCGCTCGAATTCGAGCGGGGATACTGCTACTCGAATAAGAGCGCATATGCCTAGTTTGTTTTCGGGTAAGTGTGATATATCTTCAAAATCAAGCAAATTTTACTCTTGCCGAGTACTCTTTTAGTTTTTGTCTAACAATTGTTTTAAGTGTAGGTATTTTCTCAACCCTAAGCTGCAAATGAAACAAATGTGTTTTAGATCACTATCGGCAATCTGTACCAACAAATCATACTGTGCTACTATACACAGACAAACAAACAAATCGAAAAAAATATTTTTTCCAGTCGATTTCGCTCTTAGAATAAACTCTTACCGTAGACTACAAATAAAAATATTCAACAAAATCTTGCAATTTACCCCAAAACAAACTGCAATTGAGTGAACTCACTGCGTAGTAGGTGTACAGGCGACCCCTACAAAAAACAAACACATTACAATTTCTCTGTCTATACATTAATTAGTATATTCTCTCACTCTATTCTGCACATTTTGACTCCCACTCATATTTTTAAAAAAGAAGTACTCACGCTGTCACATAAAAAAAGAGAAGAGAGTAAACCTCACTCACGAATATTTTCTACTCGCGAGTAAAATGGAGCAAATCGGAGCTCTGTATAGAACACACTATATTGTTGACTACGATAAACATTTCAGTAGGGACAATATTACATACAGAATCTGACAATGTCTTTACAATACACATTTTTCTCTTCGAATATTGTTGAATCAACCATATTTTTACTCCGCTCAGCAAATACAAAACAATTCTGTTATTAAATTTGTAGATATTTGAAAATTTCATTGCAAATTTAATTTTCACTAACGCTAATTACATATATATTTCGGAACCAAAATCATTTAAGTTTTGTTTTGGATTTTCAATTACAAAACGAAATTAAATTAAAAACAATCTTAGGCTGGCAGCATCATTGTAGCCAAGCTGAAAACTTAAGCTGGCTAAGTGGCCGGCTGTCTGCCTTTCTGACTGAGTGACTGACTGGCTTTACTAGGAAAACAAGTGTTTTGAATGCAATGCTTCGTTTCATTATTTTCCAATTTATGTCCGCATGTAATCGTTTCGACATAATTACTATAATTTTCATAATGAAATTTCATGTTTTCTGTAATTGAATTTATTTTAAATAATTTCATCCTCTCCGTCACTCCCAAGCTATCCAAAGCTGCTGCCATACAGTTTGATATGATTGAGTTTAGCGTATAAAGAAACGGCCGCCGACACCACTCTACAACAAATTTTACAGCGGTTATGTTAGAGCCAGCTTATGTGGCTAGCCGCAGCGGATAATTGTTAAGTTTGCAGTGTGGGGAGGGGGAAAAAAGTAAAGGCGTTTTTTTACTACATACGAAAAGCAAGCGGATGCAGTCATAGCTGTTTTCATTAATACCTCTGTGGTGATAATGATGACAATTACTAAAGTCCGAAATGTTATTGCATTTGCTACATATTGATGATTATGATCGTAATTTTGTTGAGGATCTTTGAGGTGTTTTTAAGTACTCAAAATTATGATATTAGCGGTTTTTGGTTAAACTTTTAGCAGTTGGTAACAAACCACTAAAAGTTGTTGGACCTGACCATGGCATAGAAGGTTTGTGTTTTTGGTTTCGTTTCAATTT
The DNA here is from genome assembly GCF_047663935.1 of Musca autumnalis. NCBI lineage: Eukaryota > Metazoa > Arthropoda > Insecta > Diptera > Muscidae > Musca > Musca autumnalis. The sequence continues at coordinate 112,531,808 of NW_027411755.1, forward strand.
AAGTGATTGTAATTCGTTTGGATAGAAGCGGTTAACGCTAGTCAAAGTTGTGGTTCATGCGATTATATGAATTTAATTTAATAAACATTGAGAGTGTTTTTCATCTTTGGGAGTTTTCCTTTACCATTTGGTTCTTTACCAGTGAGTATGTGGTTATGTAGTATGACTGTTATCGAAGCAAAGTCACGCTTTTAATTTAATTAAATCAAGCACAGCAACACATGCAACACACAATGAAGTTGAGAGATCATAAGCCCAGCATGTGGCCGAGATCCAATTAACAATTTCAATAAAAAGGTTTTGCTATCTAAACAAACAATGGTCTTTGTAAATGTGCAAATACATGTAAATCTTTTGTTGAAATATTTGCGAGAAAATTAAGTTTTTTACAAAAGCCGTATTAGTTCAAAAAATATGTATATCTTGTTCCTTGAAAGCTTTAAAGCAAATAGTTATGATGTTGAAGAATTTAGCAATGTTTAGTCTGGTCGTAAGATGATGTCAGATTCCATAATAATTGCCTTAAAAAGCTATGGTAGACCTGGACATTGCCCAAAAAAACGGAAAAAATGTATTTGGGGAATTTTGGTTTCGATCGACTCAAAATTTTTTCAAGTTTTAGTAAAAAATCTCATTACCAAATATCTGGTTTTCTGGTATAGGTTTTCTGCTGGAACCGCTTAATTTTCCTGAAAAATTAAACATATATAATCCTTTAGTTGGAGTGTGATTGTGTATGTATGTTCGTTAAGATGATGGCATTAAGATGTTATGGGGATGGAGTCGGAAGTGGGGAGTTGGAGAAATTGAGCCCGTTCAACTGGATTAACCCAAAGACAGCCTCCGTACTTTTTGGTAGTCGTAAGCTTATAAATGAACTAGTTATTTTTGGCCACTAGAAGTCGAAAAATAAGCTAAAATATTTGTTCTATTTTTAGAACAGTTAGGGTGAATCTATGTTCAATTTCAACACACTCCACATTTATATTTTGCTCTCTGCTGGATTGAACATGGGAACTTTTGGATTGCAGCCGAACACACTACACACTGTGCCATGTGTTGGAGGATTATGGACTGTTTAAACACATGCATATACATCAACATATCTTCGTAATTTTCCAAACAAAAAGACTCGCATGCCGACGGTGTGCATTGAACTCACATCTCTCCGTTTTGTAGTCGGACGAGCACGTTTTGTGCCTCTCTTTACTTAGTTACTTATTACTAAGTTAGTAGTTTTGCTTTGTCAAAATTTTCAGAAGTACCCAATAATTTTTCCGCGAAATGGTAATGCATAAAGTAGCTTGATTATATTACTTTGTAATGGGTTATTCGGCTCATGTGATTCCCAAAGTTTTACTGGGATGCTACGTTTGCTTCAAACTAAAACATTTTTTTTTGTTTTCTAAAATTTTGCTTGACCAAAATTGTTGACATTTTGTGGAGGAGGAAGGAATGGACAATCTTTGAATGCAGTGTAAGTTTATGAGTCAATCCTTTCAATAGTTATTGTTCCAACCACCATTTTATTTGGACGGATTTTTAGATTTTTTGAAAGCACGTCAAAAATTCTATCATTGTACATAATCACAATCAAAAGGACTACCTTAGATGACAACTTGAAAAAAAAACCACGAACAGCCTTTAAACTACAATTATACAAAAATGTTGAAAATTTGCGAGGGAGGTAGCGAAAGGAGTTGTCCGTTATAGTCCATCTTCGATTTTGTTAAGTTCGAGAGAAATATAACGATATGCCGATATTTGACCAATATCAGTCACTCTTTTCATGCCCACCAGCCATTTCAGTGGATCATCCTAGGATTTTTTCGAGTTTTTGGACCATTATGTCAGGAAGCATGAGCAATGCTCATTGAGCATGGCAAATTTCAAAAAAGTGCCTCGAACAGCCCTTAAGCAATAATTTTGAACTTTTGTGGGGGATGTACCCGAAGGAGCTGTCCTATATAGGCCTTCTTTTAACTTGATGTACGTTTGAAAAAAATTTCACGATGTCGAAGTTAAGGCTATATCGGATTCTCAATTCGTAACTTATAGTGCTCATCAGTCATTTTAGTTGGTGCCGCGATTTTGCGAAAATTTTGGAAATTGTGTGTGGGTGGTATACGAAAGTCCATATTCGAATATGGCCTATGACTGGAAGAGATTTTACAATGCGCAAATATTGGACCAGATTGTGTACTCCCTTCGAGAGTTATAGTGCGCAGCAATTAAACAAAAATTGTTCCACCTCTGTAGGCAGATATAGACTCGATCGAAGTGTAAATTTTGTACGAAGTTTGTTGATCCATTTGAGAGTTATCATGCGCAACAGACAGACGGATCAGATCCTCCAAACAAACTTAAAGCCCAAAACCATTATTTCGATGAGGAACATTTTTATACTCTACACCACACTGTGGTAAAGGATATTATGTCTTTGTGCATTTGTTTTTATATGCAAAATGCAAAGGAAATGAGTCGATGAGTGTCGATTAGGGTGTTTTTAAAAAATAGATGTTGGGTTTCTTAAGGCGACTTTCTTTTTGCCAAAGTTTGATCACAATCGAAACATGTTAACTTTGAGGCCATAGTGTTCAAAGTACATAATATTTAAATCTGAGCCGATTTTCACAATTTTTTGTAGGATTAGTTGTTTAGCCACAACATAGAACTGGTAACATTTTTTCATGGATTGGACAATTAATGTGGTCTGTAGAGCGATTGAGTTAAAACCAGCTTAGTGTCTATGTATATTGTAGTCAAAGTGAAAGTCACATTTACTATCATAGTCTAGTGAAGAGTGTGGGTGGTATTTTTTTGTCCCAAGGACGAAAGTTATTGCTTTTGGTCAAAACCGTTTCAGATTTGGATATAGCTTCCATATATGTTTTCGCCCCATTTCATATATTTGACGGACTTAAATTTTGATGAAATAAAAAAATGTTACGGAATTTGGTCTAAAAAAAATAAAAATTATATTATTGTTTTTTATTGTTGAACTGTTGTTGTAATATTTTGTTGAATTTAGTTTGGCTAAAGGTCGAATAAAACAATGTTTATTTTATTGTTTTTCAAATTTTGATGAAATCAAAAAATGTTACGGAATTTGGTCTGAAAAAAAATAAAAATTATATTATTGTTTTTTATTGTTGACCTGTTGTTGTAATATTTTGTTGAATTTAGTTTGGCTAAAGGTCGAATAAAACAATGTTTATTATATTGTTTTTCAAATTTTATTGTTTCCAATATTTCGACTGTCATCGACAGTCATCTTCAGGGATATTCTACGATAAACACAATATATTATAAACAGATAATAACAAATTACAAAACAGAAATTTACATGTTTGTGAGAGAAGCCACAGGTTTGTTACACTGTCTACGCTAAACTAAAGTTTTTTTTTTTTGGTCTATGCTTATGAACTAAATTCCTATAGATATGCGCACAGTGGTCCGTGTCAGTTTTGTACTTCATTCTATGGTCATTCGAGATATTTATTATATGTAACATTTCTAATGTAAAACGTCGTTTATAGTTATTTTCTTGTGTCAATATATCTACATCTTTGAAATTAGGTCAGTGTCCAGTCAATGTGCAATATGCTGCTAGCGCCGTCTTTTGTTCTAAAGGTTTGTCCGTTTTTTGATCCGACTTATGTCCGGAAAGTCTAGTTTTTAATTTTGTTTTTGTCGTGCCAATATATACCTTCGGGCATATGTTGGTTTCATCCCCATTACATTTTATCTTATAAACAACATTGCACTTGTCATCTTTTTTAAGCTTTGCTTTGCTTTTACTAAATAAACTATTGACGGTATTGTTACATTTTTGTGCTAACTGATATTTGTCCTTATTATAAATATTAGAGTTACAAAATCGTTCTGATAGTCCAGGAATATAAATCGTCACCAAAAATGCCCGAAGACGAAACCCACACGCAAATCGGAATTCGTTTTTTGATGGGATCTGATACATAAAGTTAAAATACATGCTCTGGTAAATTTTCAAGCTTCTACATTCAAAAACAACGATCTCTTGAAATGGCATTTCGGAAAATGGGATAATATTGCAGATTTTGTTATAATGACGGATCCCAAAAACAAGCGTTTTCGCTGTTTTGGTTTCATTTATTACTCCCATTCGTATTGGATTGATAATATCCCAAATACTCGCCCGCATAAGAATTATATTCCATAAAACAGTTTTTCATTTTATAACGTTTTTGCTTCTCCTGTAAAGTTTTGAATTTGTGGGTTACGTCTTCGGGCATTTATGGTGACGAAATAATTTGTTTATAAAGTTTTGCCTTTTCTGGTTCTTTTGGTGATGTCTGTTTGTGCTTCGTATGTTGAATTAAATCAGCTATAGTTTTCTGTGGAAAGTCGTTCTTCGCCAGTATCTCAAATATTTTCTCTTTATTCCTTTGATGATATCGCTGGTCACTTATATTGAAACCCCTATTTATGAAGTTCAAAGCCGTGTTTATTATAGTTCGTCGTGAAACCATGGTGGTGTTGTCGGCCTTGTCCGACGTTGATCCTTCCCTTTCTGGTTGTTCATATTAAAGTGTATATCCTCGTAAGCCTATAGGCAAGGGATGTAAATATAAGATCCGTGACATTTTTCTAGGTTCTATACATAGGAGGTTACTCAATAATTTGGGTAAACTATGTTCGTGTCAAGAAAAAAGTCATGAAGTTTCTTGAGTTTTCACCCAAAATGTTTCTAAAACGTATTGAAGCGTAAAAGCTACCCGGTAAGTTCCTTCAGAAAACTTCTAGTCACATTTTCGTAGTAATTTGGCTATGAAAATGTTCTATATAATTAGTGTCGTACTACATTCGACACGCCGATATAGAATCGGGCGGCACTCTCTGATTTTAGAGAAGTATATTTTTGTCACTTGGGTCACTCGGGTTGAGGCATTATTGCCTTTCATGGTCAGAAATAAAAGGTTTCAAAAGTCTGTCAAAAAATTTAATCAACATTTTGGAATTATTGGTTATATTGCATTTAAAAACGTTTTAAATTATATTGCTTCATTTTGTCAAACAATTACATAAAATTTTTCCGTAATTGCAATGAAAGAAAGAAATTATTTATTTATCGAATTTCAGTTCCTCTTTTGCTTTATAAAATTAAATCTATTTAATTTAAGTATATCTGAAATAATTAGCTTCTCCTCTTGGTCATAATAAGCCGTTTACTTTTCACCATGTCGTGTATGTTTCTTAAGTCTTTTGTTTTATACCGACATACATATGAATGTATGTATGTAAGTACACCAAAAACCAACCCCTTATTTCCCCCATCATATTTATAATGCTAATTATAGTTATAAAATACCATGAGGTAGCACTTCAGTAGCTAAACAAAAACTTGATAAAAAATGCGAAGAAGAAAAAAAACAAGCAATTCTGACACTCTTCTTGCAATTTATGCCTTGACCTATAGTTCCAAGGTAGTTGTACTGTGTTATGCGTTTAATTCTTTGGTCATTCTTTAGCTTCAAATTATTACCACCAGAGAGATAAGATCGTGTTTATGAGTTTACATTTATGTGAAATAGTAACAAACCGTTGATGTTTTGGTTCTTTTAATTTCATTTAACAAATGCCTATAGCCATCAATTTAATGTAAATATTAGGTCAATTAAAATATTGCTGACTATCATAAGCATGAAATGTCGTCCCCCTTTCCAGTGGAACACCTGATATGATAACATAAGGAGGTGTTCATTCTATGGGCAGTTTAAATTATGAATATTAAACAACATTCATTGTGACTTTAATAGCGCATTTTAATGATAATCACAATAATCAGGAACAAGATAATGACGTGTGGCAGTGAGAGATTATAACTATGCATGATTATGATGCTGCTGCTGTTCACTTTAATGATGACCATTTTGTGAACGAACACACACTCTAGGCATTGATATTATCTTATCTGGTGTTGTTATCTGCTCTTGAAATGCATTTTTAATTTATCATCAATATGAAGCTTGAAAATTTCTCTCCTCTCGATCTTGTTTGGAGAGACGACGACGACGGCAATAATAAACACCCAACTTGATCGAAAGATAGAGGCAACGCAACCCATCGATCGACATTGAGCCAGCCAGCAAGACACACAGATGAGGTTTTAACTTTGTGCGGAGATACAAACGATAATTGTGTTAATTTACATAAAAGCATATAAATTGGTTTCCCGCTGTTGCCGACGAAGCATTGGATTTTATTTAATTAATTAAAAAAATAACACAAAACTATGTTTACGCTGATGTAGCGACTACCAATGTTTTTGGGTAGTCTGGGTAGTCCTCATTATAAATTTGTAGGGAAGATAGGGAGCAATCGTGGCTGTCTGCATGTCTGTCGGTCGGTCAGTATGTGTGGGTTGTGGTTGGGCATTAATTTGACATATTTCCTTGGCTTAATATGCTTTTAAATATCATTGGTATGGTGCGTTTAATGTAGCGTTGATACGATTCGATATTTGAATTGATTTTTATGGTAACAATTAATGAAGAATGACTAACAACTCTGGGCGATGCTACAACTTAATGAGATTTTGATGATTTATTATTAAAGAATTAGAAATGGAATCCGAAGACCGGAAAAATAAAAGAAGGATTTGAAAATTTTTGGCCAAGACATACTGAAGTTTTATTAGTATATTAATTATTTTCGGAAAAATAAATTATTCTCATTCAAGGTACGAAAAATTACGACTTCTATAACAAAAGTTGCAAACCCCTTCAACATAATTTAAGGATGTAAAAAAAAACATTAGCTATTAGTGCAAATGTCTCATCATGTCCCAAACATACAAATACATTTTCCAAATGCACGGTATTTTTGCAGTAAATGCCCAAAATTATCCAATGAAGATCACAGTTGATTGAAATTGGCATAATTTGGTTGTGATCACCATAAATATTCCATTCGATCTATTTGTATGCCCAGTAAAAATTTTGAAGACATATGAGCCGATTAACCAATTACCATGAAATATAAACAATCTGACATCATTACCAGTAGTTTGAAAAATAATCACCTATTTCTATTAAATTTTACAAAGCAAACCCACATATTTTACTCATTTCTAAGTAATGAGTACCGTGACACAGAGTGTCGTCAGCATCGCCACACGAGTTTTTATTAGCAAAACAAGTAAGAACGGCGTTAAGTTCGGCCGGGCCGAACTTTTTATACCCTACACCATGAACTGTATTGAAGTAAATATGAACCATTAGTAACTACTAAGCTCTTCATCCAGGTTAAGTCTAATTCCTTGGAGGAGCATAATATTTTAACTGATGATAATCACTATATACTGGAGGTGGAGATTTTCTACCCACCGTGAGTGCGGTTCTAAGGGGCTATATGAGGACCTATACCCACAAATTTCTGGTGAAAGTTTCATAGCACCAACGAAGACTAAAAACAATATTTCAGCCATTTTTGAGGGATATTGGAGCTAAAGCCCAGAAAATACCGAAAGTCGGAAGATACCGTTCTATGGGGGCTATATAAAGACGTGGACCTATATCGACAAATTTCAGGTCGAAAGTTGTATGCCCTCAATGAAGACTAAGTACCGAATTTCAGCTATTTCGTTGGGATATTGGGGCTAAAACCAAGAAAATACCGAAAGTTCGAAGTTACCGTTCAACGGGGGCTACATGAAGACGTGAACCTATACTGACCTATACAGAAAATTGGGAGGTACAATTATATGGGGGATATATCAAAAATGTGAACAGAAATAGTCCATTTTCAATACCTAACATCCTAGGAGTAATATAAACTTCTATACTTCTATAAAGCTCTATCTTAGAAATTGTGAGCTGAATCTTAATTTCAACAGACAGATGGACGGACAGACAGATGACTGGTTGGTGCGCACGATAACTCCCGAATCAAATTTTGGGTAATATTTTGTCCAACCTTAGTTTAAGTTAGAAAATGGGCCATATTGGTCCACTCCTTCGGGTACCTCCCACGCAAAAGTTCACACTTTTTTAAAAAAAAAATTGGTTTGACAATAACTCTCGAATTCGGTCCAAATTTTCCACATCGTATTATTCCTTCGAGATATAGATCGGGTTCGAATATGGACTATATAAGTCTACTCCTTCGGGTACCTCCCACACAAAATTAGGTTGAAGTGAAGTTTAGATCAACCCTCGGATCGTTTTGAATTTATTTCAGCAGGTTGTCCTTGCGGGTCCCTTTATACGGTACAATTTTTTCTGGTGCAAGTTGATACTTCCTGATATAATGGTCTAAAAGCTCCAAGAAACCTTGATGACATCAACTAAAATGGTAAATCCGAAAGATTACTCTCGCAGGGAGATTCTGATTGGCCCAAACTTTGCACATCGTTTTATTTCAACTAGTCATGTCTCAGGTTGGAATATGGACTATATTAGTCCCGTCCTTTGGGTATCTCCCACACAAAATTTGCGAAAAGTGCACATTAATAGCTAGTCTCAGATCGTTTGGATTTTTTTTGCAACACGTTCTTACGAAACCGATATCGTCCAAATGTTGTACATCGTTTTATTTCCTACACCCTCGAATTATGTCCGACTATTGACTACATACGATCAATCTTTCGGGTACCTCCCACACAAAGTTTGGAAAGAGAGCAGTTGAAGGACTCGTCTGCTTTTTTAAATTTTTAGTAACATGTTCCGTATGCGACCCAAGTTAAGATGGTACAATTGTTTGAACAAATCCATACTTCTTGAGAAATTGGTACCAAAACCTCAAAACAACAAGTAAGAAAGTATCAGTCGGCTTTGCCGACAGATATATACCCTCAGCCTGTATATATTGAAATAATTTCCAGCCACTACATATGGTGCCATAGGGGGCTTTTACACCCTTCGGGATGTTTGCTCAAAAAGTATGGACTTGCCCCTGAAAAAACGTTTACCATCGTAATAGAGGCAGCGAATGCAAGTTGCTTCAACAAAAATCAAAGTGATTCGATAGCAGGTCTTAAAGTGAACTTATCCGAAATTTTGAGTGGGAGGTACCGCATGGAGTGGACAAATATAGTTCATATTTGAAATTGATCTATAACTAGTAGATATATTAGGATGTGTAAAGTATGGACCAATTCGGCCACTCCCTTCAAGAGTTACCGTACGAACAAATTTTCCAAACATTTTTGAACTTTTGTGGGGGAGGTACCTGAAGGAGTGGACCGATATAGCTTATCTTCAAACGTAAACTATGTTTGGACAAAATGTTACTAACGCCAAATTCTGGACCGAATCGTCAGATCCGTTCTAGAGTTATCTTGCGCTCCAACCACCTCACACGGTGTCATAGGGGTTTTTTTGCAACTTTCGGGCTATTTTCTCAGGAAGTATGGACTTGCCCCTAATGAAACTTGTACCGTCGTATGGAGGGCGGTGAATACAAGTTGCTAAAACAAAAATCAGAGCGATTCGAGAGATGGCCCTAAACTGAACTTTTCCCAAATTTTGTGTGGGATATACCCGAAGGAGTGGGCCGATTGAGTCCATATTGGAACATTATCTAAGTCTGTTGCACACTTTACGATAGGCAAAGTATGGACCAAATCGGTTACTACCTTCAAGAGTTATCGTGCGCACAAATTTTCCGATCATTTTCGAACTTTTGTGGGGGAGGTACCGGAAGGAGTGGACCGATATAGCCCATCTTCGAACTAAAACTAAGTTTGGGCAAAATATTACAAAAGCCAAAATTTGAACCGAATCGGTTCATCCGTTCGAGAGTTATCGTGCGCTCCAGTCAGCAAGACAGACGGACGGACATTGCTCAATCGACTCCAAATTGTCTGAAACACATTTGGTCCAAACATACTTGAGGTCTAAAACCATTATTTCGATGAGGCACATTTGGCCCGTATGAATGTGTATATATCCTCGTTAGCATAAATGCTGAGGGTATAAAAACGCTATAGATGTCAGAAGTATTGTGTTTGATTCTTTTATTTAGGTCCGAGACTGAGGGTATATTTCAGTCTGCACAACTGACTGATACTTTCTTACCTGTTTGGTTTCATGGTTTCACTGAAACTTTTAGGTATCCTTAGATCGAGGTCCTTACTGCAGTAACTTCATGATATTACTCTACTGTGGGACTCAACTTAGGAACCCATGTTTTCATTTAACTCTTTCAATGAAACCACTCTAGTGTAACCAAGGACTAAGTGGTTGTCTGTACTTTGCCCCTTTCTCCATTTACATTGCTTCTTTGCAAAGTAATACATTTTCTACACTTTGTTCTAATGAATGGCAAACAATTCCCTAATGAAAATAGCCAAGCGCCTACATATACCTATTATGTGTGTTAATTCTCAATAATCATTTAGCACATTTAAATAGTTTTACACCTTCTAGTATATGATTTTTTATAATTATTATGAACATCTAAAGCTATTATGAACATTTAAAGCTATTTGCAAACAGTTTAAGCTGAGAGTGAATTTACTTCCGTATTTTAGAAATTGTTAAATGGCCTCATCCATCTTATGCCGAGTCCTATAATATTTTCTTTTCTTACCTATTTCTCTCTTTCCTTAGTGACTTATTTTATTAGCGCCATTGTGGCACGGTACAATTCAATTATTCTCTAAATTCACAGTTTTTTTTTTGTTTCCCTAACCACTGGCAAATTATACGTAACGGATAACACCACCAGCAACAACAAAGAAAAAACTAGATTTATTGATTTAATTATTGTTCAATTAATATAACATTCGATTGTACCACAACAAAACAAAGCCAAAACAAAAACTATAAAGTCTAGCCAAGAAAAAAAATGCAAAAAGTGAATAACCACCATGGTATTGGAAATATTTTTTGCTGCCATAAACCGGTAAAACTAATTAAATTATCTAAGTGAAGAAACTTAGATTGATCGATTAATAACGGCTTGAAAATAATCTAAGAAATTAAACTACACAACAGACAAGCACAACTGGTTCCGGTATAATCCATATACATACATACATAGCTGCTATAGGTTCCTCTGCGGGCAATCTTTAGATGTTAAAAATATCTACTTTTAAAGATATTATGGTTGCAATCATTATATTATCTTTTAAGTTTTATTGGATAATAGAAAAGCGGTCTTGGATTTATTGTTATATATGAAAATCATAATACTTTTTAACGACGTATTCATTCCGTTTTCAATTTGAAATCATTTGAATATTTTTTGAAAATAACACAACATATACATAATTCAAAATGTGTTAATTTTTATTCTTGGTTTGACTGCTGTAGCGTAACTAGAAGCTGGCTGACTTCATTCCCCGAGACTATAATTACTAGACCCCATTCATCATTGACGACAAGTTGAAGGGTTTACCGTTAATAAATAACAATGTTTAGTGGCCCATTAACTTTAATTAAATGCGAAAGATAAATAATGAACAGCAACAAAAACTACAATATTTATGTGTGTGTCTAACGACACATTTTGTTAAATCACTTTAAACTGTTAATTAATTTTAAACAACCATGATTTCTAATTACTTTATTTCACTTTTACTTATTTTCAGAGAGGAACTGGCAATGAAAATTGGTTTAACGGAAGCTCGTATTCAGGTGAGTTGTCTTGAATGGCAATTATCATTTGTTATTAATCTACAAGTAACACCATTTTAAGCAACCAGGAAAAGTGAGGAAAAAATTTTATAAATTCGTTTTGATTTGTTCATACGTTTCAAATGCAATTTATGCAAATTATGCAATTTATTTGCGCCAATTCTCAGTTTGTTACCTCTCTCAACATCCTCCCTTACCCTCAAACTGGGGATTGCAGCATGCAAAAATACCTAATGTAATTTGGAACGTATTTAGCCTTTACAGACGATGTTTGTAGTGGGATTCTCTAAGGCATTTTTCGGTTACCGACAAAAATCGGTAAAATTAAAACGCAAAATTTTGTATGAAAAGTACAAATGAAAGTTGATAACACTGTTGCAATTGGTGCAGTACTTAGCGTCTACTTTATTTTGGTTGCTAACTTACCGACAAACTTCGTTAATTAACGAAATTATAAGCATTTTAATTTTACCGATTGTTATCGATAACCCAAAATGCGTTAGAGAATCCCACTACAGCTACAGCGCAACTGTTCGCAACCAATTTTAAAAACACCATAGAATCCTTTATTGTGTAGTTATTAAGTACGAGTTTCGATGAAGTAGCGAAAGGTGGAACTAAAATGTAGATGAAACTAACTTATCTATGTGATCTGATACAAAACATTTTCCCATAAGCCGTACATCGAACAGCCCATTACAAAATAATGTAAACAAGCTACCTTCTGCATCTAGTAGGCTAAAAAAATAATGAGTCATTTCTTTAGAATTTTTGCGAATCAAAAACACTTTTTAAGCTTATTAACCTATATCGTATCCTGACAATTTTTTTATTTATTTATTAGAAACAAAGCACTTTTTTAGATTAGGACCCACTGATGTCAAAAATCAACTCAAAAAATTTTTCCGATTTTTCGTATTCCCGGAGAGTGGTGTTCGAAATTTCGAACACTGGCGCTTAAGCTATATGTATAGAAGTAAAATAAAATTGATTTATTTGCCGTTTTATTGATTTATATCACCATTTTTGTATGAAAAAATGGTTGATGATTGGTATTGGGACTTCTTTGGACCTACAAAACTTTTCCCCGAAATGTGTCAGCACTGGTCCACGTTTTGGTTTACCCCCCGTAGAACGGTCCACGTTTTATATAGCCTCCGTTGAATGGTACCTAACGAGTTTAGGGTATTTCAGGATTTTAGCCGTACTATCCTTTAGAAATGGCTGAAATTTAGTATTTAGTCATATATGGTGCTATAATAACTTTTCCCCGCAATTTGTCAGTAAATTTCCACGTTTTAATATACCCATCGATATGTAGGTTAAGTACCAGCGTTCGAAATTTCGAACAGTCAACTTTGCACATCTTTAAAGTCGCGCTTGCGCATGTAAATCATATTCTCTATATTTTGTGAAACGGCTACATATATTGACAATAATTCCCCATGATTACTTTTTTAATTTAATTTTTTAAAAAGTAATATAGGTTTCAAAAATCTACCCTTAACATCGAGGGGGATAGGGGCTTTTCAAGGGAACAATTTTTTTTAATTGCTTTAGACTTTATACATATACCAAAACTTGTTTAAAATTTAACCTTTTTCATCCATAAATATTTTTTTGAAAAATAAAGTGATTTTACTGTTCGAGAAATCGAACACCAAGTACGAAATGGGTTAATAAATATTGAGTACGGAAAGCGTGAATGTCCGGCAACAAAAAAAAAAAACGAATAAAATCTTTTTTGAAAGGCCAATTATTTTCCATTTGATTCAAAAACCTTATATTTGAAATTTTACGGCCACAACAATGAAGGGGTAAAATTTTTTCATCGATTGGAAAATAATTGTGGCCTGCGGAACGATTACCTGAAAATTCGACTTTGGCCTCCCATATAAAGTACTGTGGAAATAAAGATCGTTAACCGATCATAATAAATTTTTGTAGAAATCGTTTTTTAGTCACAACAATGAACTGGTAAAGTTTTTCATCTACTTCGCCATAATTGCGACCATTAGAGAATTTTTGCGAAAATTCACCTTTGGCCCCATTCCAATTTTAATAGAGAAACCGCAAAAAATACTTTCAGTGCATATATCAACTGAAAAACGGATCAACCGATTTGGTCTAAACTTTGGTACTCGTTCACTCCTTTAGGTAAAGTTCAAAATTGTTCGCTAAAATGTTGTGCGTGATAACTCTCGAAGAATGTAACCGATTTGGTCCATACTTTGCACATCGTAATATTTTTACCAAACATAGAGATATATCGGTCCACTTCTTCGAGTACCTCCCACATAAAAATTCAAAATTTTTGTCACAAGTGCGGTATAGGAATACTTTTCGAAACGTTTTGCTGCAGGTTGCGCTTGACCATAATTGCGGCCTTTAGAGAATTTTTGCGAAAATTCAACTTTGGCCCCATTCCAATTTTAATAGAGAAACCGCAAAAAATACTTTCAGTGCAGATATCAACTGAAAAACGGATCAACCGATTTGGTCTAAACTTCGGTACTCGTCCACTCCATTAGGTAAAGTTCAAAATTGTTCGCTAAAATGTTGTGCGTAATAACTCTCGAAGAAAGTAACAGATTTGGTCCATACTTTGCACATCGTAATATTTTTACCAAACATAGAGATATATCGGTCCACTTCGTCGAGTGCCTCCCACATAAAAATTCAAAATTTTTGTCACAAGTGCGGTATAGGAATACTTTTCGAAACGTTTTGCTGCAGGTTGCGCTCGCAGGTACAATTTTTTAGGGGCCTGTTATTGTCCCAAAAGCTCTAAAAAGCCCTGCCTGCATTAACTCAAATGACTGATTGGCACAAAAACTTACAACTTGAATTTCCGATAAGGCCGAAGCTTTGCTCGCCGTAAAATGTCTTCCAAACGTACCTTAAGTTCTATGAAGATCCTATATCCGGTACCTACCTGACAAAAGTTCAAAATTTTCTTTCAAATTAAGTTTAAGAGCAGTTCGAAGATTGTCTTGAAGTTGATTTTGATTAAAATGATATAATTTTCGCGTGGGCATGTCCATGCTGTAGGCCAAATACGCTTTCTAAACTCACTTAAAATATGTGTTTGGTCTAGATGTCTACGTCTTCAGTCGGTTCTGAAAGGGATAATTTAACATTTAAATTTAAAATGCGACCCTATAAAGTATGTTCTTAAGCAGGGTAAAATTCTGAGTCGATCTATGCCTATCCGTCCTTCTGTGGTAATCTCATATGTATAACCGTACTTACGATTTTAGGTATTTTGACGTTTTTAGCTACATTTTCGGACCAAATTACCTATTATTTGGCTTTTAGGGTTTCTAGTGGTAAAAAACTTATCTACTAAAAATTATTAACATAGCTCCATGTTTCGGTATAGCCGCATATAGGTGATCCAGGTATTTTTTCCGAAACTCCCCCCGATTCGGATTGTCTACGACTGTTTCTCTGATTTGCCGTCAACCTCGCCCTTCCACTAACTTTCACATGTGGATGCATCCAGCTTCCCGGAAACAGAACAAAGAAAAACTTATCTTAGCGTGAAACAAATCATCAACTTCTACAGGTCAATAGTTGGATATTAACTCTAATTGATTAATTTGAAAATCTACATGTTACCGATAGTCTTTGATTCGGCTTGATTTTAAAATAATCAATTATGTTGAAAGCAATATCGTGAAATTATTTTAGCTCTCAAATTTCGAAAAAATTATTGACATCCTAAATCACATCAAGTAAACTCTTTGAAAAAAGATTACAAATAAAATCACAAAACACGGTGAGCCTTAACTAATTTTAAATGGAAGGTGCTTACACCTCGGAAGTTTTTGCTGATTCTGAAACTACAATGCTCATAGATGAGAAATATCATGAGACTAAAAAAATCGCCGGAGGGATTTTAAAATAAATCGCGATTTAAGTTCACATTTTTAGGGTTTCTTTAGGTTTTCACGATTTTGCTTGGAAACCGCGAGTTCTATGTAAATGGCACTAAAGCAAATGTTGTAGCAGAAAAAAATTCTCCACAAGATTGGCCTTTATGATATTTTCGTATATTTTACCGTTTTTAAGATATGGAAGTTCAAATTGGGACAATGCACTGCTCTGCTACAACATTTGCTTTAGTGCCATTTACATAGAACTCGCGGTTTCTAAGCAAAATCGTAAAAACCTAAAGAACCCCTAAAAATGCGAACTTAAATCGCGATTTATTTGAAAATCCCTCCGGCGATTTTTTTTTCATGATATTTCTCATCTATGAGCATTGTAGTTTCAGAATCAGCAAAAACTTCCGAGGTGTAAGCACCTTCCATTTAAAATTAGTTAAGGCTCACCGTGAAAAACAACAAAGTGGATAAAAACAATACTAACAAACCATAAACATAATCTTGTGGATGAATCAAATAACACAAACGAATATGAGAGCAAAACAGAGAAACAGAAAATATTTAGCCAAACGGATAAATGATGAACGTCAACGGCCGAATGATGTGGCCGTCGCGCCGCAGTCATTGCAAAATGCATGAAATTAATTGAATTCATGGAAAATGATTAAATAACAATTTGATAACAAACGAGGTTGTTCAGCCATTCTTTTATCTCCTTAACTTGCCTTGGTGCCTTGTTTCTGGTTGTTTGATTTTTGTTTTGCGATTATTTTTATAACAAAAACAAATTACTAATTTCACATTTATCGGTTTTCTTCTAGGTTTGGTTTCAAAATCGTCGAGCCAAGTGGCGCAAACAAGAAAAGGTGGGTCCGCAATCACACCCCTATAATCCGTATTTACCAAGCGGCCCCGGTACAATCCAGTCGGTAGTCGGTTCCGCCCTGCCACCGAATCCATTTACACATTTGGGTTTTGCTAATTTGCGCAAACCATTCGATGCCCATGCCAATATTGCCGCTTTTCGTTATCCCCATCTGGCGGGAGCACCCATGATGTCGGGTTACTTTAATCAATTTCAAAGGTAAGGTTTAAAGCAGACTCAGTCATTAATTGAATTATTTGATTGTTGTGTTGTTTTTTTCTTCTTCTTTTCACTTAATTACAGAGCACCTCCACACATGTTGCCGCCGGGAATGGCATCCATGTATTCACCATCAACATCGTTCCAATCGTTATTGGCCAATATGACCGCTATGCCCAGACCACCTCAGATAGCTGCCAAACCGCCCATGTTAATTGGTTCTCCTGATTTGCATTCGCCCAATCATTTGATTGCCTCTCCACCCACATCACCATCGTCTGTAACCTCACAAACGGGTGCTACGGCTGTTAATGTCTCGCAAACACTCTCCCGTGGTTGGTCTTTCGTTAGTTCACACAACAATGCCGCCGGCTGTGCAAGCACCACCACCTCCCAATGTACCTCAATCGAATGTGGTTATATCGCATCATTCGCCACAACACCAATCTGCTGCTGCGGCAACAACAAATGTCATTCGTTCAGGAACACCGCCGGAAGATCGACGTTCTTCATCAATTGCTGCCTTACGACTGAAAGCACGAGAACATGAACTTAAATTGGAAATGTTGCGTCAAAACGGCCATAACGATGTACTTAGCTAATGTCGGCATTTTCTGCAGCATGTTTTGGACAAACGTATGACATAGCCTTCCACATGAATTGCGCCAATGGTTGCCCAAACTACTTACATATATGGATCCTCCAAACCAGTGTTGGCTACAAACTTGATGCCCAGCGCTCAAGGACTTAACCTTAGCCTTAGTTTGCTAGTATTTATTAGTGTTTAAAATTTCCAGTATACGTTGCAGGTTGAAACGTGCATTGCAGCAAGTAAGGACTACCACTACAGCTTTCTACCCTAGTTTTAAGATTTTCTTAGGTTGCTTGTAATAGCTGTTTCAATTAGTTTTTATGTATGTATGTGTTCTACATTTTATGCTTGTATTTGTCCATATTTAGAGAATGAATGACGCTATTATTGTCTTATTAGTCGTTTAATTTGTAGCTAAAACAAAACTTTTAACAATGACAACCATGTTCAGTAAATGTAGTTTCGTTTAATTCAACTAACTTTAGATACGAATTAATTTCTGTGTATGTCCCTCGTAACGTCATAATTTAATTTGAACGTATTTTAATTTAATTTAATATCACTAATGATTTATGGCAATATCAAAGACTTTTTCCCTTGACTAGATTTTAAATGCAAACAACAACAATAAGATGAATGAGAATCAATAAAAATTTTGTGATATTCACAAAAGAATGTAATGAGAGGAATTGTATTTTTATTTCGTTTTTGTTATCATCTTTTATGTCAGGTACAACACACACACGTTCCGTTTAGCATTATTTAGTTGGAATACAATAGTAGTGTTTGTGTCTTAAGTCTTTTGTTTGGCTGCTGACCATTTTCTCATCTTTGTTCACCTTACAGAGACTTTGCAAACTGTTCAGTCACTTTTAATGTCTTCATTTCCACACTTTAGCTAAATTAGCTACATTAGAGCTGGCGTTTAACTGCTCAACTTGAGTTTATTCGACATTAATACCAACAAAAGCATACACCGACCGGGTGGTTGCAGTAAGAACCTGTAGACTACATAGCAGAATGGATTAATATGCACTGCAAACGATTACAGAGGCGCCAGATAATTTCTATAACCTCCACACATGAAATCTTGACTCATGTAAAGCCACTTAACATCTTCGTGTAAAGTTGTAACTGCCTGTGGAATAGTCTGAAAAATGTGTAATATGTTTAACATTAATTTTACGTAATCTAATACATAAAGAAGAAAGGTTATGAACTAAGTATTTCTTAGAATATGAAATTAAATTAAACAAGTAAGAACGGCATTAAGTTCGGACGGGTCGAAATTTTTATACTCTCTACCATGAAATATTCGGTAGTAATATGGAATAATAACTTTAGCTAATTCGGTCAGTCAACAACTTGAAAATACCTGAAATCAGAGGGTACCGTTATAAGGAGGCCATACCACAACTGGGGCCAACAAACGTCCACAATTTTTGATGGAAAAGTGTTAACCTACTGGATACCGTAAATGCCAAAACACGGGTCTATGTAAACAATTTTTGATGGAGCCTTAAATGTCAAGTTGCAGGTAGTTCGGTCAAAAAATTAAGCTAAAATCTTAAAAATACCGAAAGTCGGGAGGTACCGTTATATGGCGGCTATACCAAAACATATACCTATGTTGACAATGTATAGTGGAGATGTTTTGTAACTACTGGGAACCTCAAATGTCAAATTACAGGTATTTCTGTCAAAAAATTTGGCTAAAGTCCTGAAAATACCGAAAGTCGGGACGTACCGTTATGTGAGGGCTATACCGAAACGTTCTGAGTGGATACGTTTTTTGATGGCTAAAAACACAATTTAGGGCTATTCCAAAACATAGACCAATATCTGAAATTTTTGGTAGATAAGTTTTTTAGGTAGATATGTCAAAATACCTGAAATCGGGTGACTCCGTTAAATGGGGGCTATTGCAATGTCCACAATTTATTTTTGGTATATACGTTTTTTGACGGCTAAGAATCCTATATGTCAAATTGTATCAAACTCGTGGACAAATATATCCCACCTTCGAAGTTGACCTGTCTACAAACAAAAGTCTCAAAATTTCAATTTTTCTGGATGCTGGAGTGATAAGCACAGACGAATGGACAGGCATAGATCGACTCAGAATTTTGCCCTGATCAAGGATATACATATAAACATTATCGGATCGCAAATGATTATTTCAATGCGTTACAAACAGAAAAACAAGCTTAATATACCCTTTATACTATGGTTGAAGGTATAAAATGCGTTTTCGTTATCATAATAATATTACCCACGTGGCACAGTGGGAAAAATGCCGATCTAGCGTGCAGAAAATCGAAAAATGGAATTCAAAGAAGCTATGAAACTATAGTACAGTATTAAACTAGAGTGTTGACTGGTGCGATAGGCATGTGCTGTCTGTGAACATATTATTGTAGAATTTTTTGTATTTTTGGTTTATCGTAAAGGTATTTAGCTAAGTTAAACAGGTTTATAAGCCATAAGTTATGTTAATTTAGATGTTACAGGTTAATTATATGTAACGTCCAATTTATTCCATTTTTGCAATTTAAATAGGGGTAAAGTGTAAAATCGGATCAGATCGGATCGAGATATTTTTTTATTTACAGAAAAAAGGCCTCTCTAACATATGCCCCAAACATATTTTGCAGCAAACATATATTTGTTTGCAAGCAGTCCCAAGCATAACATATGTTCGGGTCCTGCAAACAAATATCTGTTTGGATGAAAACAAATTATATGTTTGGGTGCAAACAAATTATATGTTTAGGCGCAAATAAATTATATGTTTGGGTGCAAATAAATTATATGTTTGGGTGCAAACAAATACAAACCCAAAAGCCACAAAAAACAAACACATGCAAAAGCGCGCGATTACTAAGAGCAAGGGAGCGTAAATTTCAATGTAAAACACATTGAAATTGTATGCTCACTTGCGCTCACTGCATATCTGTAACATATACACACATTTATAAATAATGGTGGTAGTTTATTGTAACGCATGGAAATAAGCAACAACAGACACCAAGGTACGTAAAAAAAATCCAAAGAAATAAATAACAAACTTTAATAAAAGAAAAACGGAATGAAATAATTTATAAAAAGTTACACATTTATACAAAAATAAATATATAGAAACATCGATGAACCCTTCTCCTTAGTTTTGAAATAAAACACATTTTCCTCAAAGTTGAAATCAACAGTGGGAAATCGGCATCTGGAATCAAATGATTATAAATGTAATAAATAGGTATTTCAAACATACATATCGTCACCATAAATGCCCGAAGACGTAACCCACAAAACCAAAATTTTACAGGATAAGCAAAAATCGTTATGAAGTTAAAAACTGTTTTATGGAATATAATGAAGGCGAATGTATGGGATATTATCGATCATATACGAAGTAGAATAAGTACTGAAACCAAAACCGCTGAAGTGCTTAGTTTTGAGATCCTCATTACAACAAAATCTGCAATATTTTCCCACTTTCCGAAATACCATTTCTTGAATAGAATCGTTGTTTTTGAACGTAGAAGCTTTTGCCAGGGCATTTATTTTAGCTTTATGTATCAGATTACGTCAAAAAACGAATTTAGATTTTCATGTCGGTTACGTCTTCTGGCATTTATGGTGACGATATGTATGTATGTCTATGAAAAATGAATTGATGTAATTACCAATATAAATGTGATTTATTCCTTGTCCAATAAAATATTTCCATTCACCTTTTTGATTCAATTATAAAATGTCCAATGATAAAATGTATTGGGCATTTAATTTACTAAAAAGCACCATTTCTTTAAGAAAACACAAAACACTGATTTATTCACTAACATTACCGTCTTTACTCAACGATTTTATTTAGACAACTGAAAAAAGGACGACATAATTAATTTTTTTATTTTCCTCTTCGCTTGCTACGTTGGTTAACAACAACAAAACACGAAACACATGTGTTTGGCCAAAGCTTCTGCGTCTCCTATTACACCATACACACAGCTCTTTGTTATAAAACAGAATTCCGCATCCGCGAGAGCCCTGGGGGCTAATTACGACATTCGATTCGATCGAGTATTTGTTCGAGAATGAAAAAATTAAACTATGAAAACCTTTTCGCACCACCAACTGTACATTTACTAAGGTATATGCATTAGCAATTTGTTACAAAAAAGTCAAAATGTTTTACAAAAATAAATAATTTTGTGCAGTTTTTTAGCACAATTTCATTCCGAAATTATTACCTTAAGTATTTAACAATTTCAGCAAATATTTACATTTTTTCATTAATATTTTTTTTTAGTTTTTGTTTAAAATAAAAAATATGTTCTAACATACAAAATATGTTGGTACCCAAACAAATAAAATTGAGATACATATGTTACAAAATGTTGCAAACATATACATATATACATTTGGACACAAACAAATGATGTTTGGATCCAAACATATATTTGTTTGCAACCAGTCCCAAACAAATATTTGTTTGGATCCAAACCTATTTCTAACATATGTATGTTTTTCTGCGTGTATATATATTGTCTAGAATAACCTCTCTAATTATTTTCTGCGACTTTTTGCGATTTTTGATTTTTTGCCATTTTTAAGGAAATATGCCAATATAGCGCAGAATGCTTTTTAAAGTTTAGTTCAAATAAAATGATTCTGGAAAAAAAATTGATATAAAATCTCATATATCGCTTGGAATTGACCACAGCATAGCAGATAAGCAAATAAAAATTGAAAACGTTGGTCCTACGTTTCAAAGGAAATGGGGGAAAGTACGAAAATGAAAGTAGTAAAGAGTCTCTAAACAAACTTATAAATACAAGTGTTTATTACTAAGAAGAACACGATGGAATGATTTTGAACTTTTATTATACCCTCCACCACAAATTATGTATATTAAAACCAGATGTCAGCCGTTTCGGTTGAATGATGTGGCTGAAACTTTAAAAATACCGAAAATCGGTCGATATCGTTGTATGGGGGCTATAGCAAAATGTGGACCTATACTGATCATTTTCAGTCGGAAGACCAAATCCCAAATCCCAGCTTTTTAGATATGATCTAATTTTGGATAACCAAAGCCAAAACCTTCAAAATTATCAAAATCGGGCGGTACCTTTCCATGGGGGCTATGTCAAAACTTCGACCTGTACCGGCATTTCTCTGTCGGAATAATTTGTTCCCCCAACTAAGACTACATACCAAATTTTAGCCATTTCGGTTGGGTAATATGGCAGAAAACCTCAATATACCGAAAATCGGGAGGTTCTGTTCTATCGGAGCTATACCCGAAGAGTATAAAAAGTATATAAAAATACAAATTTGCCCAAAATATCAATAAATGAAGTAAAATAGTCAATTTAAAGCTACTCTGATCTAAATTATGAATAAATATACAATAAAACATCGACTTTGATTTTCTGCACGCTAGATCTGTATTTTATTCCCACTGTGAGTGGTACTGGCGTGGTATTTTGTTGGTTTTATAAGATCGGCAACTGGATAGCTATTTCTAACGCGGGGGAGGACTAAGGCCTCAAGAGTCTTTGTAAGAGCTACCAAAGCGAAATCGGCCTGTACGATTAACCTTTGCTGTCATTCTTGGCTTCAGTAGCGGGACTACGCTGCTTATTTTCCAGATTTCGGAAACAAGGAGTTGGCTAGCGATAGGTTGAGAACTTTAGTGAGATACTCCACTCCCGGCACATCCAGCTGTTTCAGCATTACCATGGAGATACAATCAGAGCTCAACGCTATGGATGATTTAGCATTCCTGATGGCATTCGCAACATCATCCATTGTTAACTGTGGTGGTTCATCCTCGGCAGGAAGAAATCTGATGCGACGCAGTAGTCTTCTCTTCGCCCTGTCACTCCCGGGGTGCGCGACAAACTGTCGATTGAAATAAATTGCGCACCTGCTCGTGTCAGTCAACGTAACGTCGCTAAATGTGAGTGAAGTCCTATCTTCCCTCTTTCTATGTTTCGAGAGCGACTTAACCGTTGCCCACAATTCATTCATACCGGCTCCAAAGTTGCAACTCTTTAGATGATTTACCACTTGTTCCGCTTATGCTCGCCGACCAACCTGTTAACTTCCAGCGTTAGCTCCCAGACTCTTTGGTCACTTGAGTTGGCTCGAAGAAGTTCATTATGCTCATTTGCTAATTCCATTGGATATTCGACCAGCAGGTATATGGCGAGCGTCTGCAGCTGTAATGATGACACAGAAAGCCCTTTCCGCTACCCGAACATCACAAGGATCCGGCAGATCTCTGAATCGGTGATTAGTAAACTCTCTGAAACTCGGCAAATCAGCTTTCCCGTCACTTCATTTGTACGTTGTGACTCAGTACGATGTAACCATCACTACGCTGTAAGTTGCAGTTGTTTTTGAGATTGGTTTCCTGTACCGCAGCGACCTTGATATTCTTCCGACTCATGAAGTCCACTATTTCCTCGATCTTACCTCCAAGTCCATTGCAAAAAATATGAATTTTCTGGGGTTGGAACAACATCGGCTGGTGTGAAATGCTGTGTGTACGGTTGTTGTTGAAGGGACTGCAGGGGTATTTCGTAATCTGACGACGACCCGCTGGGGAATGTGTTCAAGCAGCAACATAGTCCCTGTTGCAGTCCCTCGCATGGATAAGTCCAGAGCACCCCTTATTTGCATTTAAATATAAGGGGTTGCTCTGGACTTATCCATGACATTTATTGTATCGTAAGGTTGGACATGGGTGCATGTGGATGTGACAAATCGAGCACAAATATATTTGTCAAAGGTTTTCCTACGTCCCGATACGAACCAAAAGAATCCGAAGCAGGCATTCCGGGATATGCTGCTCCCAACACAGCAAAACGATACAAGTATAAACATATGTACACTAAGGCGGCAGTCGCTGACCGGAACACGGATGTTGTGTGGTTCCGGGTCAATCCGGTACGAGAGAACCCGTTGTAGTGGGATTGGATTGAAGGGGTGTGTAGGTTAATGAAAAAAGTCGCGCGAATATGTTAATTTCCCCTATCGATCCCTTCAATCCTCCTGAGACTAAAATCCACATCAGTTTTTCAAACGGATGCATATTTTATTTTGTTGTTTTGACGGAGATATACCCTCAGCCTCTGACCAAAAAAGAAGCAAAGACAATAATTATCCCATATATAAAATATGTTGATTTTGTATTCGTTTGCTTCAAAATATGTGGAATCTGTAGGTACCGTGATGTGGGGCTATACCAAATCATTGAAATATAACAACAATTTTTAGTAAGCAAACCTCGGATTCATAGAGAACACGAAATATTAAGTTTAACAATGTTCGAGAGTTATCTTGCACACTAAACATTTTAGTATGTTTGGTGGAAATAAGTGGAAGAAACCATTGATTTTGGTAATGGTCATATCATATTTAGGGGTCGGAATGGGCAAACAACTTCTGCAGGAAATAGTCAATGTTTTATACTTATACGAATATCACCAATTTTATTAGGGGTATTCCAAAAAACTCTGTTAATGAAAGTAGAAAATATCTGCTTTTTTGGATTTTAGTTGAAAAGAAATGTTGACCCCTACTTATGCAGATAGTCGGACCCACACGGACTATAGCCTTTACTTAATTATTTTTCTCTATTTAACAAAATATCACAGGACTAATGCATCCATCGAAGTTTTCTTATTCATAACAAAAATAGAAATATAGCTATAAATATTACACTTTATTTATCAATTATCCAATTCTATATATTACAGATAACAAAAAGCAATGACAATTTCCGCACACTTTTTTAATTACAATGACAGCTAATTGATTTCTATTTGATTAATAAATATTCATTGTAGTAAACAGATACTTAATAGTACGTATACATATAACCGGATTTAACAAACCCACTGGGTTTCAAAAGTCAATTCTATTGCCTATATGTCAAATAAATCCTCATATAGAAGGTTAACCCGGCAAAAAGCTATAATATAAACAGGCTAGAGGTAATGAATAAAGGGGCACTACATGTGGATGTTGGGGAGTTTTTTTTAAACATGACATGTAGGTGACCCGATACACATAATTTGTCCCATAAGTCGTGTCAGATCTTTTGAATATTTGCCGTCTTGACCTTCGGCCGGTCCGTATACCGGTATACCAAGAAGATTGTTTTCATACGCGCAGAAAAATAAATGGAACAAACAAATAATATGTTTGGGTGCAAAATAATAATATGTGCAAACAAATAATATTTTTTGGTGCAAACAAATAATATGTTTGGATCCAAACATATTATTCGTTTGCACCCAAACATATAATTTAACATTTTTTTTGCGAGCACATCTTTGGTTTTTGGTATAGAGGTTAAGGAAACAATCTGGTTTCAAATCCGTTCGCGTTCACAAAATTGGCCGATGAGCGCAAAAGTTATAGCAGTTTTTATTCTCATTTAAAGAAAAAATATTTAGAAATGTATTATTTATTTTTATGAGAAAATTTATGCGTAAATCGCTAACAGCATTCCATATCTGTTCCTAGATGTTTAAATATTTACTAAATGTATTTATATTTTGGCGAAAAATCAACATCATCTCATTTTGGATACAGCGAATCAATCTCTTTCAATATCTATACATATTTCGATGTTTCACTCAGCGGCCATTGTGTGCCGTCATTTGCATCTCACAATGCCAAAACCTTAAAGTGGGTAAAAGTCGCGCAATGTGCATACGATTTCGATGCGCATCCGTTTTCAGTACCACCCGTCAAAAACACGTCAATATAAACTTCAATAACATACTTCAAGAAGCGCGGATGTGCCTCCATATTCTATTTTTGGTAAAAGACCCATATTACTCGCGTATCTCTGTAATTTATGACACGCGTTTTCGCAAGTATTATAATCGCATATAAAGAATTCCATTTATGTACAAATTTTTAATGAATATCGCAGTACGCGGATTTGTGAAAATATATTTTTGCTGATTTTTTTATGAATGACATTTGTAAATTTTAAACGCTAAAAAAATAGTTTTTTTTTAATAAAATTCACGCATCAAACCTTGGCTTTTAGGCTCCAATTACTAGGAGCACACTCATGAGATATACATAACGACTTAAAATCACGAGATCTAAAATCCTATTATGAGTTTGGAATATTATCTTGTTGCGCTTTCGAATTATTAAAAAAATAAAAAACCCGAAATTCCGGCTTTAAAATATCAGCATCAATTATAGGTGGATGCAATGGATATATAGAAAAGTCATACACTATTATCATGTTGCCCATGGATTATTCTGTCATTCTTTCTTTGGGCATAGGTCTATAAAATGTATGGTTAAGCCAGAAATCGGAAAGGAACATAAAAAAACTTGTTGGCTTCAATCCATTTTTAGTCATTTTTCTACATTGATGCCAACACAGCTTCCACGTAAATTAATTTTAATGGTCCATGAAAATAATCAACACCGTTTACATTGTTAAAAAATTAAATTAACTAAAATAATAAGAATTTTAGCACCAACCGAAATTCGTACAGCAATTATAAGGACAAAGTATTTGTTAATAAGGACAATCCTTGAGAATATTCCTGGTTTCAGTTGAATTCAGTTCAGTTCTGTGCAACAGTAGTATAAAATAGCTCTCCTATAAAGATGTTTGGAAGAATAAGTCATCTGGAGAAGATTTCCAGCTACACGACCACTATTGATGATTTATTGTTTATGATTGGACTATGGTCTAGCGAACCAATGTTATTGAAACCATTATTAAATACCAGTGAGAGAAAATATTAAGCTTTTATGCTTGAAGCCAGAGTTTTGACAGAAAGAACAATGCTTACCTTGACTCATATCTGAAAGATAAGCCCACACCCTAACTGATACGTTATGTAAAAATTTTCAAAGAAAATCGCGGTTTAGTACGCGGATTTGTCAAAATATATTTCTGCAGATTTTCCTATTTTCAAGGTATCTATATCCACCGTTTTAGTGAATGGATTAGAACATGGAAGGGTTCATTTGATTCGTCGCGAAAAAATACTAAATTCACGCGAGGTTCAAAGGAAATTGAATGACACTTGTAAAATAGGGTTTTTAGAAAAATGTTCGCACCAAATTTTGGCCTTTGGACTCCAATGACTTGGATGCTGTACGGAGCACACTCATGAGATATTCATAAAACGACGTAAAATCACGGGTTCTGTAATCCTATTATGAGTTTTGAATATTACCTTGTTGCGCGTCTGGATTATTAAAAAAAATTCAAAAAAACCCCGAAATTTCGGCTCCAAAATGTCAGCATCAATTTTAGGTGGATGTAGTGCATATATCAAAAGATTATACAATATTATAATATTGCCCATGGAGTATTCTTTAAGCCTTTCTTTGGACATAGGTCGATAAAATTTAAGGCTAAGTCAGAAATCGGAAGGGAGCATAAAAACTTGTTGGCTTCAACCCATTTTTACCCATTTTTCTACATTGATGCCAACACTGCTTCTACAAATTAGTTTTAATGGTCGACTTATGGGATCCCTCCTAAAACACTTTATTATACCCTCAGCCTTTAGGCTAAAGAGGGTATTTACACTTTGATACGACCAAAAATGTGCCTCATCGAAATAATGGTTTTAGACCCCAAGTATGTTTGTACGATATCCGTTTCAGACAATTTTGAGTAGATCTAGCAATGTCCGTCCGTCTGTCTGTCTGTCTGTCTGTCCGTCTGTCTGGCTGGCTGGTGCGCACGATAACTCTCGAACGGATCAATCGATTTGGTTCAAATTTTGGGTATCGAAATATTTTGTCCAGATTCGATTTAAGTTCGAAGATGGGTCATATAGGTCCACTCCTTCAGGTACCTCCCCCACAAATGTTCAAAATTTGTCGCCAAACTTGTGCGCACGATAACTCTTATAGGGAATAACCGATTTGGTCCATACTTTGCACATCGTGTAATTTCTACCAAACTTAGATGAGGTTCCAATATGGACTCAATCGGTCCACTCCTTCGGGTACCTCCCACACAAAATTTCGGAAAAGTTCGGTTTAGGGCCTGGTCTAGAATCGCTTTGATTTTTGTTTACGCAAGTTGTATTCGCTGTCCTCTATACGACGCTGTAAGTTTCATTAGTGGTAAGTCCATACTTCCTGAGAAAATAGCCTGAAAGTTACAAAAAACCTTATGACACCGTGTGTAGTGGTTGGAGCGCAAGATAACTCTCGAACGGATCTGCCGATTCGGTCCTAAATTTGGCCTTCATAATATTTTGTGCAAAATTAGTTTAAGTTCGAAGATAAGCCATATCGGTTCACTCCCTCAGCTAGCTCCCCCACAAAAGTTCAAAAATGTTCGGAAAAATTGTGCGCACGATAACTCTTGAAGGGACGAACCGATTTGGTCTATACTTTACGCATCCTAATATATATACCAGATATAGATCAGGTTTGAATATGGACTATATTTGCCCATTCCTGCGGGTACCTCCCACACAAAATTTCTGCTTTAAGACCTGCTCTTGACTAACTTTGATTTCTGTTCTTGGGACAACAGCCCGAAAGTTGTAAAAAACGCCTGTGGCACCATATGTAGTAGTTGGAGAGCACAATAACTCTCGAACTGATAGACCGATTTGGTCCAATATTTGGCCTTCGTTATATTTTGTCCAAACTTAGTTTAACTTCTAAAATGGACCATATCGATCCTCTCCTTAGGATACCTCCCCGCAAAAGCTCACCATTTGTGTCCAATTGCAGTTTAGGGTCTGTTCGGAGATCCTTTGGAAATTTATACCGATGATGTACAGCCATATTAAGTTTTCCGTGGACAAGTCCATGCTTCCTGGCACACTGGTCCAACAGGTGTACGATAACCCACTGAAATGACTAGTGGGCGCGATATCTATCGAAAAGATATGACTCTCAAAATAACATACACTTCCGTAATACACTATGTCGGTCCATTACCTCCTCCGCAAAACTTTTGAACTTTAATCCTAATCCACATTTTTGTCGGCAAGTTCAAATGTCCAAAAAGTGCCACAAAATGCTCAAAAGACCATTAATACATTCGATCTGTCCATAGATGAAAGTTCCAATTCACATAGGCTGAGGGTATATCTCTGTCGGCAAAGCCGACTGATACTTTTTTACTTGTTTTAAAGAATTTCAGTCATACTATATAGAATATGTTCACAGTTCGCGAATTCTGAAAGGGTGAAACTCGGATTCATCGATTGTATTTTATTGACCGACCATTTTAACTTTGTTTGACGAAAGTACTTTCTACTATTTGCAAAACTCCAAAAATTAGAAAACCTCTTTTAAGCGACATTGATAGATAAACAACAATCACCTTATATTCAATGTTTTATTTTCACTTTTTCTTATATTTTTTAATATAAAGTAATTCACATCACTTCAAAATCAAAATAAATGTTCAACTGTGTTTGAAATTGGAATGTAGCATTTATTAGAAAATGTTGATGCACTTGTCCATTAGAATTGTGATCTTTGAACTGTTCTTCGATTTGTTTTTTGTCATCCACCATCGGGGAAACGGTTAATTAATTGTCATTAACACCTAACATCGACCTCTCAAACAGAAACTTGTTTGCGGTGATAGTGTTTTATTGAATTAATTCAATGTCTATTACAGCTCTTTGGATATCTGGAATGTAATTTCAATAACCGCAACGGCAGCAAAAATACGACAAGTTTAATGGTAATGAAATGCTAACTGCTATTGATTAATAATATGATAATCTAATAAGATTGTAATAGTCTTTTAATTGACCCCATTCAGAAGTGCTAATTTTGAAATTGTTGTGAATTACCTGAACATATGGTTTCGTAACACATATGTATATGTACATACGTTTGTACATGCACATATAACAAAGCAAAAACAACAACAACAAAAGTGTTTACATCTGATTATAAAAAATATTTTGTGTGGAACTTTTGTTGTAATACCAATTTTCACTAATGTGCATCGATTACTTCAAGAGCATTATTGGAGTAAAAGTAATAGAAGAAGAGAGATTTGTCATTGCAACAACAATTTCAATATATCTATTTATATAAAGTAGAAACACGTTTGTATGTCTGTACGTTTGTGTGTTTGTTTGAAGTTTATGGACTCAAAAACCGCTGAACCGATCTTTCTGAACATTTCAGAGTATTTCACTACTGAAAGTAACATAGCCTATTAAAATTTCTGAAATTCAGCGTTGACCCGGAGATGCAGCATCAGAATCGGAGGTTCCTCCAAAAAAATTAGATTTTTTATGCAAATATCTATAGAATGGTAACAGAAAATGTCCACAAATTTTGGATGTGTGAAGGAATTTGGTCTAGAAATACATTTGCCAAATTATACTGAAATCAGTTCAGATTTGGATATAGCTCCCATATAGATTTTCGGCCGATTTCATGTATTTTATGCATTAAACACGATAAGCATATTTGATTACAATGAAATTTGGAATGCGTGACGGAATTAGGTCTAGAAATAAATTTGCCAAATTATATTGAAATCGGTTCAGATTTGGATAAAGCTTCAATATATATTTTCGTCCGATTTCATGTATTTGACGCACTTCACATGCTATATATATATACCCGATTTTAATGAAAGTTGCAATGTGTGACGAAAATTGGCCTACAAATGAATGTGTCAAAATATAGTTTACCTTATTCGGGGTAGTGAAGCGCACCGGGTTCAGCCAGTATATAATATAATTGAAAAAAGTAGCACTTTTTGGTTTACTGTTCCCTAGACGACATCACGGGAAGGCCAGTGTCCACTTGAGATGATAAAGGGACGAAGATAAATCCTAGGGCGTTCCCTGGTATCTTTCACCACCTACGTCACCCAATCGTCAAGAACTATTTTGTTTATGTATTCAAATTATCACATCTTTGTCTGAGAGGTTTATTGCACATATACCTCCAAAAACACCTCAAAAAGTTATTCAATTCAATATATTTTATACGTATGTGATTCTTAAGGATCTTTCGTTGAAAATTGGAATTGAAATTAGATACTATAATTGGAACATATGGATAGCGGAACGCCTTTTGTTCTATCCCTGATATTTGACCACTCAGGCGAGCGTTTTTTTTTTATATTTTTCACCAATACAAATAAAAACAAGTAAGAAGGGGTTAGTTTCGGCGGGCCTAGCTTTTTATACCCTGCACCAAGAGTTTTATTGAAGTAAAACGGAACATTTTGTTCCCTTTCCTAAGCTCTTCAGCCGCGCGAACTCAAGAAAATCGCTTTCTTTAAAACAAGGTTTAATAAGAACGGGTGTTTTCAACCCATACAGAATACGAAATACCACGTTACTGTCATATTACTCAGACCATACCCAGATGACGATACGAATTCGGAAAGAATTTTCTAAGGAAATTCTTAAAAAATATTAGAGTTTCGCGACGAATTCGGTCCGTATTCGGAAGTAAATTCTTGGAAAATTCGGAGAAAAATTTAGATTTTCTGACAGAATTCGGTCCGAATTCGGAAGAAAATTCTGGAAAATTCGATAAAAAATTTAGATTTTCCGCCCGAATTCGGAAGGAAATTTTGGAAAAATTCGTAGAAAAGTTCAGATTTTCTGAAAAAAATCGGAAACAATTCTGACGCTGACGCCTTTGATATTGACACAACACGTGGCGTACTGTACTGAACAAACCCCACTCAGAGACAATTTTCTTTTAATGTACCGACCCAGCTAACAATTTTTTCCGAGGGCTCTGATATCAGATTTTTTCTGAGATTTTCTGAATTTTTTTTAGAAATGTGGCCGATTTCTCTAATATTTTCCTAGAAATTGGACCGATTTTCTATAAGTTTATTTTAAGAATCTCTGCACATTTTCTAAAGAATTTTAAGAATCGTCATTCCGAATTCGTTCCGATTTCTAATGGATTTTCTAAGGGATTTTTTTTCGGTTGATGTCGAAGAATAAAATGACTGGTCATAAAATTCGCATAAACAATTTTACAATTTTTTTAATATAAATGCAACATATAATAATTCAAGCTAGTGTTGATAGCTTCAACATACTTCTGCACATTGTTCTACTGTTAATCATAAAATGATAACAACAGGCAAAATCATTAGAAAGTTTGAAATTATAATCTTCCATAAATAGTACATTAAAAGAAAATTGTCTCTAAGTGGGGTTTGTTCAGTAAAGTACGACACGTGTTGTGTCAATATCAAAGGCGTCAGCGTCAGAATTGTTTCCGATTTTTTTCAGAAAATCTGAACTTTTCTTCGAATTTTTCCAGAATTTCCTTCCGAATTCGGACGGATTTTCTTAAGAAAATCTAAATTTTTCATCGAATTTTCCAGAATTTTCTTCCGAATTCGGACCGAATTCTGTCAGAAAATCTAAATTTTTCTCCGAATTTTCCAAGAATTTACTTCCGAATGCGGACCGAATTCGTCGCGAAACTCTAATATTTTTTAAGAATTTCCTTAGAAAATTCTTTCCGAATTCGATGACCACGTCCATACAGCTTTCGTACCGAATTCGATAGGAATTCCGCATCAGAATCGGATATTTTTTCAGAAATTCTTTCGGAATTCGATACGAATTCGGAAAAAAATGTTAGCTGGGTATTTATGGAAGATTATAATTTCAAACTTTCTAATTATTTTGCCTGTTATCATTTTATGATTAACAGTAGAACAATGTGCAGAAGTATGTTGAAGCTATCAACACTAGCTTGAACTATTATTGTATATGCGAATTTTATGACCAGTCATTTTGTTCTTCGACATCAACCGAAAAAAAATTCCCTTAGAAAATCCATTAGAAATCGGAACGAATTCGGAATGACGATTCTTAATATTCTTTAGAAAATAAACTTATAGATAACACTGTACAACACAAAAAATAATTACAAGATAATTCGGGCAGATTATGAAAGAGGACCGTAAAAAAGAAGACACGTGTATCGTCGTTTTGAAAGTTTACGTCGAGAAGTAACCTAAATAGACGTGGCAAGTTTCGCCCATTTCTACAGGTTTTGAAATATTCGACATCAGATTCCTTGGGAGCCTTGCATTTTAGGTATAAAGTGTCTTTGAAAAAATTAACTCTCATGCGAGTCACTAAAGGGGTCTTTTTGGTCCATTTTTTCAAAAACGTTTAAAAAGTCCTTTAAAATGAGATCGTATCAGATCAAAATATTCTACAAAATTATTTGTCATTATTAAGTTTTGTCCCACAAAACTTCATTCTAGATAGAAGACGTCAAAGACAAAAATATTCTCCATCAAATTTCAATATAATTCGCCGAATAAATGAAATATGTATTTACGATATATATCAAGAAAAAATATACATCAAGTTTGCCAACAAAATACCCAAATATTTTTTGAATAAATTAGTTTTGTTCTTTTTTCGGGTTGATGCATGAAAGTAACATGAAATTTAGCTTTAGACGAAAGTTGTTAAAAGAAGAAATATTCTACACAAAATTTCACTATAAGTCCCAAAACAAACTATATATCTAAGTAAAACACTTTGTTAAGAAAATGACGTTACAAAATTAGATATTATAGGTAGAAATTATTTGTTTTAGACTCTTAATTAAAATTTATTCCATACTGAGTCAAAATCTCCTAAAATAAGAAGAAATATTCCAAATCAAATTTCATTATGAGTCTCTGAACAAACGAAATTTGTAGCTATAATATTTAACATCTCCCGAAGCTGTCCCTTTTAAATACTATTTAGGACCATATTCTACCGTTTTTATTCACATTATCGTTATCTCCAGTGACAAAATATATTTTATTGATGTTTTTCATAATAAATTCTTTTAGAAGATGTTAAATATTATAGCTACAAATTTCTTTTGTTCAGAGACTCATAATGAAATTTGATTTGGAATATTGAAGTGAAGTATCTTAGGAGATTTTGACTCAGTATGGAATAAATTTTAATTAAGAGTCTAAAAGTTTAACAAATAATTTCTACCTATAATATCTAATTTTGTAACGTCATTTTCTTAACAAAGTGTTTTACTTAAGGTAGAGTTACATTAGGCAAATATTTGCTCCAGCGACCGGCAGTGTGCGCTTACTGAGAGCAAATGAGCATAAATTCAATGTATTATTAACACTCACTTGATCTCAGTAAGCGCATAATGCCGATCGCTGGAGCAAATATTTGCCTAATGTGACCTTACCTTTAGATATATAGTTTGTTTTAGGACTTATAGTGAAATTTTGTGTAGAATACTTCTTCTTTTAACAACTTTCGTCTAAAGCTAAATTTCATGTTACTTTCATGCATCAACCCGAAAAAAAGAACAAAACTAATTTATTAAAAAAATATTTGGGTATTTTGTTGGCAAACTTGATGTATATATTTTCTTGATATATATTGTAAATACATATTTACATTATTCGGCGAATTATATTGAAATTTGACGGAGAATATTTTTGTCTTTGACGTCTTCTATCTAGAATGAAGTTTTGTGGGACAAAACTTAAAAAACTCAGATAATGCACAACATTAACCCTAAAACGTGATTTTACTTTTGGCAGATTCCTGGCGTTTAGGTACGATTTACAGTTTTGGAGTATTCGGGGACCTACAGTAAAATTTTATGACAAATAATTTTGTAGAATATTTTGATCTGATACGATCTCATTTTAAAGGACTTTTTAAACGTTTTTGAAAAAATGGACCAAAAAGACCCCTTTAGTGACTCGCATGAGGGTTAATTTTTTCATAAAAAGATACCCCGCATTGTTGCCAGAAATATTGCCAGAGACACTTTATATCTAAAATGCAAGGATACCAAGGAATCTGATGTCGAATATTTCAAAACCTGTAGAAATGGGAGAAACTTGCCACGCCTATTTAGGTTACTTCTCGAGGTAAACTTTCAAAACGCCGATACACGTGTCTTCTTTTTTTCGGTCCTCTTTCATAATCTTCGCGGGGTTTCTTGTAATTTAAAAAAAAAAAAAGTTCAATTTTGTTGTACTGTGTAATCGGTCCAATTTCTAGGAAAATATTAGAGAAATCGGCCACATTTCTAAAAAAAAAATTCAGAAAATCTCAGAAACAATCTGATATCAGAGCTCTCGGAAAAAATTGTTAGCTGGGTACCTGTACAATAGTGTTATAACTTTTTTGCAATTATCAAAAATACCACCGCATTGCCGTGTACAGCATGAAAAACTACTACTAAATGCATTGAAGTTTAGTAATGCATTATTTAATTTTATTTGTTATAATAACATATACGCTTTTCGTAATAACTTACTAATAGTTTTAATATAATTTAAAATCAATATCAAACTCAATATCAATATGAAACCATTCAAATCGCGATATTTCAGAGCATTCAATGCACCTTTGACAATATTGCAAATTTTTGTTTTTCTTTATAAACTCGCGAATTTTATGTTTATATTAATTGTACCTATCGGACAAGAGAATATGTAGTCATTTGCAACGAATTCGCGAAAGTTACAGACTGTTTTTAATGACTTCGTCTGTGAGAATCGTTTGTTTTTTATAAATCTTTATTCAAGCAAAGCAAATTTAGATTTCTAAATAGAAAAATATCAAAAGCTTTAGTAATCGCAGTTGGTGCGGAAACTCTTTTCACCGAATCGAATTAAAACACGCGTTTTCGTTATCAGGACAATATTCCGCACATGATACTAGCGTGGTATTTTTTGGTTATAGCCCT
Organism: Musca autumnalis; assembly: GCF_047663935.1. NCBI lineage: Eukaryota > Metazoa > Arthropoda > Insecta > Diptera > Muscidae > Musca > Musca autumnalis. The sequence goes on from NW_027411755.1 coordinate 112,567,727, forward strand.
ATTGTACAACCATCACAATATGTACCTTCATATTGGGAATATACCAAAATATGAACCTATATTGGTAATTTTCTTCGTGGAGCTTTTCGACCCATTGAGAATCCGAAATACCAAGTTAAAGTCACTACAGTGAACTAATCTTTTAAAAGACATCACATCGAGCGGTATCGAAGGACCTTCAATTTTTATATGATAATTTGGCTGAAACCTTCAAAATGCCGAAAAAAGGGAGGTACCATTCTATGAGGGCAACGACAATACGTGGACTGATATAGCCCATTTTCAAGCGTAATACTAAATTATAAAGCTCTATATTTAACAATGTAAGCTGTATCTTGATTTCAAAAAAATGTTCGATGTGGGTGAAAGTGATCTGACATGTCATCATCGTGACCCCCAAAATATGCTATTCATTTTCGGGTTCTAAGCATGTCATTTTCAACAACCATTTGACATGGCATTTTCTCCAATCCTTTGACACCGATTAAACCCGTGGTCGTGATCTCAAGTCTACGATAACATCAGACCAATTAAAAATAGCAAAATAGCTTGAAATGCTGATGAAAAGATCGGGTTTCATGACTTAATTTGAACTAAAGCAAAAGATGCTACGAAATCATTTCATCACATGGAACCAGTTCCTCCAAATTTTGCAAGGTACTTTTTAGTTCTCCGATGAATATTTCGATGTGTTATAAACGGAATGATGAAGCTAATTGTACCATATATATTATGGGGGGATACAAAAACAGTACCAAATTAATTCACTACAAGTTTGCAACTATCATTCCCAAAAACTGTCTATGGAGGTACATGTTTAAATATATTTTTACCCGAACAGTAATCGCTTACTTTTCTCCTACATACGCAAAATGGTCCTACTCCGGCTTAATTCCCCAAGCAGTAGGGGTATACATTTTATATATTCACATGTACAACATGTTCATATATTTGCAGTAAAAAATATGTGTATCTATTTACACTGGTATACACCAATCCAATGTAGACATCCCACTGTGACACACGGGATGATTATGAATCGGTTGCAACCTGCGTTAATTTGAGTCCAATTTACTTGGCGTATAATAACTATAATTTCATTAATGGAATTTCGTGTTGTCGGTAATTGAATTTAGTTCCATTATATAACTTATTGCTTGGCTACGCTGGCTACGACAACAGCGACAGTCTGAATTGATGTTCAACATGTTAAGGACATTTATGATGCTGTTCATTATACCATTTGCTGTGAATGGGAAAGTGTTGGCCGTAATAGCCGGATATTTTCAAGATAAAACATTCATACGTACATATGTACACACTTTATGGCATCATAAACGAAAGGAAATTATTTTGTGGTGAAATGTTATTACCATTGATGAGTGCAAATTATGATTGAATTTCAATTACCAATATTATGACTCCATTTTTCAATATAAATGAATTATTAGTGGCAATATGGCAATTCAATTTAAATCAATGTATCATAAAACTCAGACTTCAAATCGATGTTATTCTTTGATAAGGACTATTACGACATTTTACACTGTTTTAAATATACCTATGTTTGGGATTAAACTAGTTGATAGCTTCCATAATGTTGTTATGGAACTACGGCCTATGGTTGCAACACACTTAGGCTCTGTTTTCACTGTTTCAAATATCAAACCATTTCGAATATAAAATACAAAAAAATAACAACAAATCTGGCGCCAATATGTCATTTTGGTGTAATCTTAACAAGTAAAACTAAATGGCCAACAAAGGACAACAAAATAACAGCAGAACACTATTCGACACCAACGAAGACCAGAGGAATACATGGCCCGATCTGCATAATATGTGAGAGGAAAGCAATGCTTAAAATAAGACTTCATTAATTTCGCAAAAGGACAACAACATGGACGCATAGACAGCAACACTCGACCTGACCACAAATGGAACAGTGAGCGCCCCATGTCCACGTTTTCTTATCAAAAGCAGACAACGTAGCAGAGGTATAAAATATAAAAATTAACAACATGATGGCAAGGGGCAGCAAATAATTTTTCACAATACACCATGTGGCTGTTTATGAGGCTATGAGTAGTAGTTGGCTCCACGGTTTGGCAGCTTCGGACGAGAGTGTGGCTGTTATAATGCCCACACTTTTGTGTTAACATAAACATTTATGAGAAATTTATTATGTTCAACATTGTTGTTGCTGTTACTGCGACTGCTGGTCCTGTTGTTTCTGATGATATTTCTGCTGGAGACAGGACAGACACAACATGCAATTGACAAACAAAAGACTTTGAAAACAAACTTGCCACATAGTATCGCAGAGCACAAAAGCAGGAACGTTGTGTGTTTGGAGTTTATTTCTTTGTTCTCTCGTCTGCTACTGATTAAAGAAAAGGGCAGCACAGAAGTACAAAACGGAATGCACCGAACAGAATTATAACGCCGCAAACATACATATGTATGTGTGTATGCTTCGATATACAGTCATATTTCGATATCGATATAGAGTAAGGCCATATTAAATAAAACAAATCCATTAGGTTGGCATGTCGAGAACGACGAATTGCGACGCCAGAACATACATGATTATGGGAAAATTGAATTAAGATAGGGTTTGGCCCCAAAAAAAAAAACAATTAAGCTCCATCAAGTGGGATATAATAGGAGTTATTATTTCATTTTGAACAGAAAGAGATTAAGGTGTAGAATAATGAAATCTCAATTCCGAAATAAATTGAATAACAAATCTTAAGTTTTAACTGTGGGAATAGGAAGGTGTGACAAAAATAATTCTAATCGTCGAACCGATCTGTTTTTTCAGTAAATACTTAAAATACGTCTAGACTTTCCTATAGCCCCCATGCCATACGACATAGGTTCAGGTTTTGGTATAGCCCCCATATAACGGCACCTCCCGATTTCAAGTATTTTGAAGTTTTTATCTATATTTTCGGCCCGAATGGGCTGTAATTTGGTATTTGGCGTTCTCATTGATCGGGAAACTTTCCCACCAAAAAGTGTAGATATATGTCCAGGTTTTGGTAGAGCCCCCACATAACGGTACCATCAGATTTAGGTTCTTTGAAGTTTTTATCTACATTTTCGGTCTAAATCGGCTGTATTTGGTTATGGGGTTCTCAGTAACACTTGCGTATAATTGGCACTTGGGTATAAAAAGTTTCGTGTTGAAAAACAAGGAAACTGATGAGGATCTGTGGCGAGATCCGAAAGTATAGTCTTCTCTGCTTTACCCCTTAATAAACATCGCCAATTTTTTTTTCCACTAATAAATTAAAGTTGTTTTAATAAAATATTAAAACAACGACTATGGGATTAAGCCTGACTATTTTGTAAAACGAAAAATAAAAACAGAAGTAGAAAGAAAAGTTAAAATAGAAGAGCGAATAAAAGAATGCTGTTCAAAATTTAATAAAAAACAGTTTTGAAATAAGTATATTTCTTGAATTTTATTTACTCGCAACCATCGAAAAAATGTAACACATCGAAAAATTGCGTCGGAGACCCTATAAAGTATATAACCTTGATCAGCATAAAATTCTAAGTCGATATAACCATGTTCGGCTGTCCGTCCCTCTGTTGAAATCAAGATACAGGTAGCAATATTTAAGATAAAGCTTTAAACTTGGACATAGAAGTCTTTATTACTCCTTAGATGTTTGGTATTGAACATGGACTATATCGGTTCACGCTTTCATATATCCCCACATAACGGCACCGCTCGATTTTTGGTATTTTTAAGGTTTTAGCCTCATTATCCCACCGAAGTGGCTGAAATTTGCTATTTAGTCTTCGTTGGGGGTACAAAACATTCACACAGAAAATAGTTGGTACAGATCCACGACCTCATAGAACCTGCCTCCCTTTTTTCGGTACTTTGAAGGATTTATCACCATTATTCAAATTGGAAGGTAAGCGATTTGAAGTCTTTTAAAGTATGTTTCTACTTAAGTGGCAGCAACTTGATATTTCGAATTCTAAGTGGGCAGAAAACATCGATGTCTCTTCTTTAAAATACATTGATATTCTTCAGTTAGCATATCCCAATTCTCCTAGGAATAATCCTTGACGTGGCAGAAGAGAGTAGTACTTTCATAAGCGATAGGAAACTAATTGAACGACGTAATAACTCTTAACATATAAAACACACCAAACTTTGTAAAAAGAATTAAGGTGACAGTACTGACAATGTGTTCAGAGAATCTAATAAACGATGTACATGAGTGGAGGGTCTCAGAAGAACACTCCTTCTGGGACATACTGTTATCGCCGAGTCCGAACGGCGTGCCTTATGACACCACAACAAAAATTGTGAAAATTGGCCCAAAATTGGCCAACTATGCACATTGGAGCTATATCGAAATCCGATCCGATCTTCACACATTTCGTATGTTTTTTAGCTACAACAATGAACCGGTAACGTTTTTTTCAATGAATGGACCATAATTACTGCATTTAGAGAATTTTCGTGAAAATGCACGTTTGGTCCCATACAAATTACTATGGAAACAAAGATCGTCATAAAACTTCTGTACAAGTTCCAATACAGTCGAAAGGACTTGCAGGGGTTCAAAATTCTACTGAGTAGAGTATGAACCAAAATTATTGTTGAACAAAGACGGACAACAATATGACAATTTGCAACTACAACAACACAACAAGTATTCAGGCGATACTTACGGTTTGTTGATTGCAAATAAAGAAAAAAACACTTTAAACTGATTTTAAATTCAATTCAATTGACACAGTCGGTCACTTTATAATTATTTTATTCAAAATTCAGGTTGAAATATGTTTTATGAAAATGTATATGATCTGACGATCCGCACTCAAAAACTTCAAGAAGAAGAGTAATTTTCCCTTGCAAGAGATGGGAGTATCGGCGATGATAAAGACTTATCGAGTTCGATAAGATCGACATCCATGTCATCGAGGGGGTTGGGCCGATTCCCAACATCCCGGGCCCCTTGCACTGGTGCAACCGTTAACGCAGTCGCAATTTTCTCCAACACATATAAAATCTTGTTGCTGATGGGTTTTTGGTTGGGTTTTACACTCCTTCGCATTTTGTTGAAGTTCTCCGGCTTTTTGATCGAGAATCTTCGCTTTTTGATGTTCCTGTGTTGGTTGCTAATAAATTAAAGTTGTTTTAATAAAATATTAAAACAACGACTATGGGATTAAGCCTGACTATTTTGTAAAACGAAAAATAAAAACAGAAGTAGAAAGAAAAGTTAAAATAGAAGAGCGAATAAAAGAATGCTGTTCAAAATTTAATAAAAAACAGTTTTGAAATAAGTATATTTCTTGAATTTTATTTACTCGCAACCATCGAAAAAATGTAACACATCGAAAAATTGCGTCGGAGACCCTATAAAGTATATAACCTTGATCAGCATAAAATTCTAAGTCGATATAACCATGTTCGGCTGTCCGTCCCTCTGTTGAAATCAAGATACAGGTAGCAATATTTAAGATAAAGCTTTAAACTTGGATATAGAAGTCTTTATTACTCCTTAGATGTTTGGTATTGAACATGGACTATATCGGTTCACGCTTTCATATATCCCCACATAACGGCACCGCTCGATTTTTGGTATTTTTAAGGTTTTAGCCTCATTATCCCACCGAAGTGGCTGAAATTTGCTATTTAGTCTTCGTTGGGGGTACAAAACATTCACACAGAAAATAGTTGGTACAGATCCACGACCTCATAGAACCTGCCTCCCTTTTTTCGGTACTTTGAAGGATTTATCACCATTATTCAAATTGGAAGGTAAGCGATTTGAAGTCTTTTAAAGTATGTTTCTACTTAAGTGGCAGCAACTTGATATTTCGAATTCTAAGTGGGCAGAAAACATCGATGTCTCTTCTTTAAAATACATTGATATTCTTCAGTTAGCATATCCCAATTCTCCTAGGAATAATCCTTGACGTGGCAGAAGAGAGTAGTACTTTCATAAGCGATAGGAAACTAATTGAACGACGTAATAACTCTTAACATATAAAACACACCAAACTTTGTAAAAAGAATTAAGGTGACAGTACTGACAATGTGTTCAGAGAATCTAATAAACGATGTACATGAGTGGAGGGTCTCAGAAGAACACTCCTTCTGGGACATACTGTTATCGCCGAGTCCGAACGGCGTGCCTTATGACACCACAACAAAAATTGTGAAAATTGGCCCAAAATTGGCCAACTATGCACATTGGAGCTATATCGAAATCCGATCCGATCTTCACACATTTCGTATGTTTTTTAGCTACAACAATGAACCGGTAACGTTTTTTTCAATGAATGGACCATAATTACTGCATTTAGAGAATTTTCGTGAAAATGCACGTTTGGTCCCATACAAATTACTATGGAAACAAAGATCGTCATAAAACTTCTGTACAAGTTCCAATACAGTCGAAAGGACTTGCAGGGGTTCAAAATTCTACTGAGTAGAGTATGAACCAAAATTATTGTTGAACAAAGACGGACAACAATATGACAATTTGCAACTACAACAACACAACAAGTATTCAGGCGATACTTACGGTTTGTTGATTGCAAATAAAGAAAAAAACACTTTAAACTGATTTTAAATTCAATTCAATTGACACAGTCGGTCACTTTATAATTATTTTATTCAAAATTCAGGTTGAAATATGTTTTATGAAAATGTATATGATCTGACGATCCGCACTCAAAAACTTCAAGAAGAAGAGTAATTTTCCCTTGCAAGAGATGGGAGTATCGGCGATGATAAAGACTTATCGAGTTCGATAAGATCGACATCCATGTCATCGAGGGGGTTGGGCCGATTCCCAACATCCCGGGCCCCTTGCACTGGTGCAACCGTTAACGCAGTCGCAATTTTCTCCAACACATATAAAATCTTGTTGCTGATGGGTTTTTGGTTGGGTTTTACACTCCTTCGCATTTTGTTGAAGTTCTCCGGCTTTTTGATCGAGAATCTTCGCTTTTTGATGTTCCTGTGTTGGTTGCTGTTGTCTCTTGTTGTTCTTTCGCACGGCTTGATTGTTTTGTCCCTTGAGACCGGTCAGAAATTGTTGTTGCTGCTGCATTTGCGAATTCCTTTGATTCATAAATGGATGGAATCTTGACCCAGATCTGTCTCCACCTTGGTTGCCGGTTCTCACCGTTGATCGATGAAGCATGGTATTATGACGAGCTCCACACATTCTACAAGTTCCAGCCCAAAGACAGTTCCGCACATAGTGATTTTGCCCCAAGCAATTAATTCAGTACCCACGTGAAAGAACTACGCATTCTCTTTGTTCTACAGTCATTGCCTTAAAGGCGGCACAAAACCTTAAGTGGTGGGTGCCAAAGCATACCATGCACATTTCATTTTGGCCCATGTTCATTATGATATAACTGGAAAAGATGGAAAACGGAATACATGCTACCACTATTGAAGGAAGTGGAAGCTGCCTCATTCCTAAGACAATCTATTCTCTCAAGCACTCTATGTCTATTTTTCAGAAAATCTTCCATTTGTGACCATTTGGGTAGCTCTGAATGTGATTCGAGCGATTGTTCCCAAAGGGTCAATGTTTCAACTGGAAGCTTAGTTGAACATAAGTATATCAAAATTGGGTCCCACTGATCTACTTTTATATTGTGGGCTTTCAAAATAGATAAACAGTCGCTAACTGTCGATTGTATTCTTTTAATGTCTCTACTTGATTCAACCTTTGCTGCCGAAAGATTGAATAAAATCTTTAATTGATTGTCTACGAGAACTCTCACATTCTCATATCGCACAGACAATGCTTCCCATGCTAAGGAAAAATTCTGATCAGATAATGGATAACGATCCACAATTCTCCCAGCTTCACCCTTTGTTTTATTCCGCAAATGGTAAAGTTTTTGCGCTGGCGTAAGTCTGGGATGATTACCATATATGGCCGTAAACATATCTCTAAATGTTGGCCATTCTTCATAACTTCCGTAGAAGTCTTGAGTGTCACATGGTGGCACTTTAATGCAGATCTCCGACATATCAAATGTTGTATTCGGAGGGTAGACAGCTGAGCTGTGAAACAATGATGGATTTGTGGCATCGCCTCTAGCGGTGTTACCTTGACTTTCAAGTTTTCTTTTCTTCATAATTTCCATTAAATTAGCTTTTGTTATTTCATATTTATCTTTAACTGTCTCAAACAGTTTTCTAGCTTTCCTTTTATACTTTTCTTCTTCTTCGTCTTCTGCTTCTACCAAATAGACACTTTCAAATGCACTGCGTAGGTTGTGCCAGTCTTCATCTAGGGAATCTAACTTGGTTTCTATTAAAGAAACCGAAAAATCATTTTCAGGAGTCTTTCCCAACTTCTCACACGTTTTCGTAAGGCTATCGGTTTCGTATTCGAACCTAGCACAAATTATTGAATCCATTTTTAGTAATATTAATTTATTTTTGTATTATTTTATTTGTTATGAAATGTATTTTATTATATTTATTATTAATTATGCACTTATTTATTTATTTTATTATGTTATTTATTAGTGTTATTATTTATATTACGCTTGTCAAACTATAATTATCGCTTTATTTATTTTTAAATAAATAAAGTGTAATTATTTCGTAATGATTTTAGGTGTTTGCAAGGTAATTTATGCGTTTTCTCAATAAATAGTTTAAATTATAAACTTTTATGAGAATAAATTCAATATTTTTTATTATTTGTATTTTTTTATTTTGTTTGTTAATTAATTTATTATATTTTATTGAATTAAAATTTATTTTGTATTCAATTTATTATTTTTTATTATTATTATTACGAATTTAATAATTTGTGTTACGTTCTATACGTTACGTTATACAACCTTACGTTACGTTACGCTAATTCCACAATTTTTCAATTCACACTTTATGAGCAGTAGTCGATATGGCAACAATTGACTACTGACAGATCGATCAAGCACAACAATAAACAGATGGCAATATTCGTTTATGTTGTGAATGACAGATGGAAAGAAATGAAAACAAATATAAAAAAATACCAAATAAAATGATTGAAAAAAATTAAAAAAGTGAGAGTGATGCTTTTAATGGTGTTAATGTATGTTTTATTATTTTTTTTTTTTTTTTTAATTGTTAAACCCAATAAACGCACATATACTTCAGTGTTTGAAACCAAACAAATGATTTTTTTTCTTTTTGGAAATGACTGTGTTGGTTTGTTGTGTGTGTCAATCACAGCAACAAATAACAAAAGCCGCCAAATACGAACACAGACAAGCAAACACAAATTCTACTTTTTTTTTCTTACATCTAAGCAATTTTTATGCTTTTTTTTTTGGAAAAAATTTTGGCAAATCAGCCGATTCTTTATTTTAGGCTCGAAGGACCATGTACAAATTCCAATACAGTCGAAAGGACTTGTAGGGTTTCAAAATTGTTGAACAAAGACGGACAACAATATGACAATTTGCAACTACAACAACACAACAAGTATTCAGGCGATACTTACGGTTTGTTGATTGCAAATAAAGAAAAAAACACTTTAAACTGATTTTAAATTCAATTCAATTGACACAGTCGGTAACTTTATAATTATTTTATTCAAAATTCAGGTTGAAATATGTTTTATGAAAATGTATATGATCTGACGATCCGCACTCAAAAGCTTCAAGAAGAAGAGTAATTTTCCCTTGCAAGAGATGGGAGTATCGGCGATGATAAAGACTTATCGAGTTCGATAAGATCGACATCCATGTCATCGAGGGGGTTGGGCCGATTCCCAACAACTTCATATATAAGGTTTTTGGATCAAATAGAAAACAATAGGGGGAAGGAGTTTCAAAAAAGAAATTCTTTGGGTCGATCTAGTATTTATACATCAGAAGAAGTACAAAAAATCGACAAGTCGATGGTCAAATCAGCCATCATGAGTTTATTCCCAAACCCGGCAAGACAAGTTGCGCAATACCAAAATCTTAGCGCCCAGGAAGTTTAACCTCATTCTGATTGAAAACAATGGAATGGACTTTCGACAGCATGATTTAAAGTAACATTTCCAACTATTAAGCAATCGTTATGCATACGTTTAAGGCAGATCAGTGGAAACCACATTACATGAGGTAGTACACCATATAGAGGGAACATTCGAAATAAAGATGTATACATACATTCGCCGGACGCATCGACATTGAACTCGCTTTCAACAACGTCAGGTTTACCGGGTCCTGAGGAAATGTATAAACCATATGCTAAGTAACAGATGGGTAAGCTGCGTGCTACACGACGCTACAAAAAGAGACAAATTTAACAAAAAAAAAAACGTCACAGAAAGTTCTTATCACATCCCATTTTGGTCCATATCGGTTCAGATTTGGATATATCCCCCATATATATATATATATTTCTCCGATTCTGCTATAACTCAGCCAATTTTAATTGAACCGCCTTCAAATTTAATATGCGATATTTGCTTGGGCCTCTGATCAGTTTTACCGATTTTTTTTAAAAATCTATATATATAAATGAGCTTGGTGATAAGTGATTGACTGATTGACTGACTGACTCATCATCAACGCCCAGCCAAAACGGCTAAAGCTAGGAGCTTGAAATTTTACCAGTGGGTCACTGTTGATGCAAATGTGCGAGATAAGGCCGGGTTTTAGAAAATTCGTCCTGGAACCACAAAAAATAACAACAACGAAAATCCTTATTTTTCATTACTATTACGTACTTATTCACTTAGTTGGCCCTCTGCAAGACATGTGTAAAATTAACAATGCCATAACTTCTTGATATCGTAAGAGATCACACATAATTTCAAATTTTGTAGTTTACTTCTAGGCGCACTTATTTTATCGTAAACCACTAAATAATAGAAAGACAAGACATTTGTTATCTTCCATTGCAACAGATGTCGGAGTTGGTGATAATGGTGTATAAACATCAATTACGCAAATGAACAAATGAGTTGCTGTTGAAGACAACATTAGGGGAATAAATTCAGAAATCGGCCAGAAATAACAACAACTAAAAACTGTATGGACCTGACTTTTTGGTAATAACTAAATGTTTGCAAATCAATGAAAGTGCAATAGAATTGTGCATATTACCACGATTTATTTGCAATTAAGAATTTTATCGTATATGGAGATGTACAGTCATAACTATTCAATTTTCAATTTCAAAATCTGTAATTTGATCAAATCGCTAAATAATTAATGAAATCAATAATAGGCCCCAGGAATATAGGAATTTGGTATGGAAATCAAGGTTGGGAAGTGGTGCTTCTAAATGGAAAATTACCAATCATGTGTACGAAAAGTACTAAATTTAGTACAATTTAGATTTGGGTGAACGTAAAGAGCTGGAAACCTGAAATTTGGAATTAAGGTTACTGTTGTAGTGTAGGATTGAGATATGAGGGTAGTTTTGGAAATTCGTGCTTATGTGTACGAAAAGTACTAAATAGTACTAAATTTGGTACAATAGGGATTTGGGTGAACGGATAGAGCTGGAATCCTGATATTTGGAATTGAGATTACTGTTGGAGTGTAGGATTGAAGAACTTTTGGAAATTCGTACTTATGTGTATGAGAAGTACTAAATGGTACTAAATTTGATACAATGGGGATTTGGGTGAACGGATAATAGCTGGAATCTCGAAATTTGGAATTGAGATTACTGGTGGGGTGTAGGATTGAGGTAGTTTTGAAAATTCGTACTTATGGGTACGAAAAGTACTAAATGGTGCTAAATTTAGTACAATTTGGATTTGAATGAACGGATAGAGCTGGAAACCTGAAATTTGGAATTAATATTACTGTTGAAGTGTAGGATTGAGATATGAAGGTGGTTTTGGAAATTAGTACTTATGTATACGGAAAGTACTAAATGGAACTAAATTTTGTATAATGGGGATTTGGGTGAACGGATAGCGCTGGAATCTCTAAATTTGGAACTGAGATTACTGGTGGAGTTTAATATTGTGGAAGTTTTGGAAATTCGTACATAGGATACGAAAAATACTAAATAGCACTAAATTTGGTACAGTTTCGATTTGGGTGAACGGATAGGGCTTGATTCCTCAAATTTGGACTGAGGATCACTGATGAAGAGTAAGAAAGATGCACCAAAGGGTTTTTGGAAACTTGAGTGTACGAAAAGTAATAATTGGTACTAAATTTAGTACAATTTGGATTTGAGTGAACGGATAGAGCTGGATTCCTGAAATTTGGAATTGATATTACTGTTGGAGTGTAGGACTGGGGAAGTTTTGGAAATTCTTACTTATGTGAATGAAAAGTACTAAATGGTACTAAATTTGGGACAATGGGGATTTGGGTGAACGGATATAGTTGGAATCTCGAAATTTGGAATTGAGATTAGTGGTGGGGTGTAGAATTGAGGTAGTTTTGAAAATTCGTACTTATGGGTACGAAAAGTACTAAATGGTACTAAATTTAGTACAATTTGGATTTGGGTGAACATATGTATGTAGCTGGAAACCTGAAATTTGGAATTAAGATTACTGTGAAGTGTAGGACTGAGATATGAGGGTGGTTTTGGAAATTCGTACTTATGTGTTCGAAAAGTACTAAATTTGGTACAATAGGGATTCGAGTGAACGGACAGAGCTGGAATCCTGAAATTTGAAATTGAGATTACTGTTGGATCATAGGATTGGGGAAATTTTGGAAATTCGTATTTATGTGTACGAAAAGTACTAAATGGTACTAAATTTATTACAATTTGGATTTGGGTGAACGGATAGAACTGGAATCCTGAATTTTAAGTATCAAGGTTGGGAAATGGCGTTGAAATAAGGAAATGGTTTTGGAAGTTCGTATTTATGATTACGAGCAGTACTAAATTTGGATTTGGTTGAACGGATAGAGCTGGAATCCTAAAGTTTTGAATTAAGATTACTGTAGGGGTGTAGGATTGAGATAGTTTTAGAAATTCGTACCTTTGAGTACGAAAAGTACTAAATGGTACTAAATTTGGTACAATTTGGATTTGGATGAACGGATAAAGCTGGAATTCTGAAATTTGGAACTAAGATTACTGTCGGACAGTAGAATTGAGGTAGTTTTGGAAATTCGTACTTATGGGTACAGAAAGCACAAAATTCGGTACAATTTGAATTTTAGTAAACGGATAGTGTTGGAATTAGGAATTAAGATTACTGTAGGAGTGTAGTATTGAGGAAATTTTGAAAAGTCGTACGTGTGCGTACGAGAAGTACTAAATGATACTAAATATGGTACAATGTGGATTTGGGTGAACGGGTAGAGCTGGAATCCTGAAATTTTTGTTTGGGAAAGAAATGGTACTAAATTTAATACAATTTGGATTCGGGTGAATTAATAGAGCTGGAATCCTGAAATTTGGAATTACGATTACAGTCGAAGAGTAGGATTCAGGTTGTTTTGAAAAAGCAAACTTATGGTTACGAAAAGCACTAAATGGTACTAAATTTAGTACAATTTGTATGTAGGTGAACGGATAGCGGTGGAATCCTGCAATTTGAAAGTATGATTATTGTAGCCCTGTTGCGTTGAGGAAGTTTTGAAAATTGGTACGAAAATTCTAAATTGTTCTAAATTTAGTACAATTTTAATTTGGTTTAACGGATAGAGTTTGAATCCTGAAATTTGGAAGTAAGATTACTACTAAAGTGAAGGATTGAGGTAGTTTTGGAAAATCTTTTTTATGGGTACGAAGAGTTCGACTTGATACTAAGTTTGGTACAATTTGGAATTGGACGAACGGATACAGCTGGAATCTTGAGATTTGGAATTACTGTAATTATTATGGAATTTACTGTAATTATTTTGTATTAATGTCCGTGTATGGCTGAGATATGTCGTCGAAATACGTACCATAAGTATACGAAAATTACTTAATGGTACTCAATTTGTTTTTGGGTGTAGGGACAGTGCTGGAAACGTTGATCTCGCTGTTAATGTGTAAGGGTGAGATACGGCTGATCTTTTTTAAAAACGAACTTAAGGGGTACGTACAGTACTAAGATAAAAATAAATATTGATTAAAATTGGTATTAGTGCGACCAAATTTTCAGTGTTTGTCATTTCCATATTATATATTGTTTATTTGTTTTTTTTTTTATATCCTTTCCGCATACGAAGTAGCGGGCATTTTGCTAGTCGGTTCATATTTGGATATATAAAACGAAGCAGTCAAATAAAGTGAATTTATCCACTGAGGCAAAACAAGGATTCTTGCTCCTTTCGTACAAATTGTTTATGATGATATGGTTGTGGCTCCGAGAATCGGATTTTATAGGATGTAAACTTTGCATTTTTTAATACGAAAGGGATGTCTGTTTCATGTACCAAATGGTCGAAACTGCAATTTGCTGCAATTTTTAGATACACTCCATGAAAGAAGCGAAATTCGTGAGTTTTGTATAACACGTTACTGTTTCAATCAACATAACGGTACTTTATGTATACACATTATATGTGAACTTTTTTTTCATAAATTGCAAGACTATCGACCACTCTTTAATTCCCTATTCAAAAGTTGTGGAATATGTCAATAACTTCTTTAAAACAAGTAAAAAAGTATCAGTCGGCTTTGCCGACAGAGATATACCCTCAGCCTGTGTATATTGAAACAATTTTTTTTCCAAAAAACGCATGTATTTAGGGAGTTTTAAAAATTTTGGGCGTTTGAACTGACAAAAATGTTTATTAGGATTTAATATCAAAAGTTTTGCGGAGGAGATACTAGAAAGAATGGATCTCCAGCCACTACATATAGTACCATATGGGTTTTTTGGGATGTTTGCTCAAGAAGTATGAACTTGCCCCTGAAACAACTTTTACCATCTCAATTGAGGCAGCAATGCAAGTTGCTTCAACAAAAATCAAAGTGATTCGAAAGCAGGTCTTAAAGTGAACATGTATCCGAAATTTTGAGTGGGAGGTACCGGATGGAGTGGACAAATATAGTCCATATTTGAACTTGATCTATATCTGGTAGATATATTAGGATGTGTAAAGTATGGACGAATTCGGCCACTCTCTTCAAGAGTTATGGTTCGCACAATTTTTCCGAACATTTTTGAACTTTTGTGGGGGAGGTACCTGAAGGAGTGGACCGATATGGCTTATCTTCGAACTTAAACTATGTTTGGACAAAATATTACTAAGGCCAAATTTTGGACCGAATTGGCAGACCTGTTCGAGAGCTATTTAGCCCTCCAATCTCCTCACACGGTGTCATAGGGTTTTTTTGCAACTTTCAGGCTATTTTCTCAGGAAGTATGGACTTGCCCCTGATGAAACTTATACCGTCGTATGGAGGGCAGTGAATACAAGTTGCTAAAGCAAAAATCAAAGCGATTCGAGAGATGTTCCTAAACTGAACTTTTCCAAAATTTTGTGTGGGAGGTACCCGACGGAGTGGACCGATTGAGTCCATATTAAAACCTGATCTAAGTCTGGTACACGCTCCACGATGGGCAAAGTATGGACCAAATCGGTTACACGCTTCAAGAGTTATCGTGCGTACAAATTTTCCGAGCATTTTCGAACTTTTGTGGGGGAGGTACCGGAAGGAGTGGACCGATATAGCTCATCTTCGAACTTAAACTAAGTTTGGACAAAATATTACGAAAGCCAAAATTTGAACCGAATCGGTTCATCCCTTCGAGAGTTATCGTGCGCTCCAGCCAGACAGACAGACGGACATTGCTCAATCGACTCCAAATTGTCTGAAACACATTTCGTCCAAACATACTTGGGGTCTAAAACCATTATTTCGATGAGGCACATTTTGCCCCTATGAAAGTGTATATACCCTTCATAGCCTAAAGGCTGAGGGTATAAAAATTCGATGAACATGGGTTTCTTTTTTAAATACATTTTAGTAAATGTCACATACGAAAAATGTTCTATGTTTAACGAGCTATAACTTTATAGTAACACCAAATACCGACAACATCTTTGAGGTTTGTCCTATTTGAAGTGTTCTCAATAAAATAAAAACCATAAAATTATAAAAAAGTCAAGAACACATTTTTCGATTTTTGTCCACTGAGGCAACACTGTGCCACGTTATTACACTTCTAAGGCGTAAGAATCCACATCGAATTCCACAGATGTTGGTCAGCTTGGAGATCAATAGAATCAAAATGGGGTTTCAATCCTACGATAATACACTGGTTACACAAAAGCGTAATAAGACCGATTGTAATATACGCAGCTATCATTTGGTGGCCAGCTATGGACAAAAAATGTAATGTGGAAATATTGCAAAAAGTCCAAAGAAGTATTAGCGGGCCAAGTAGGCTTTTGGGAACAAATTTGTTTGTCCACCACATAGAACTTCTGTTCAATCGAAACGACTGAAGCTAAAATCGTAGTATTTTGAGTATGGGTTCCTATTGGAGCACAGGTATGTGATAAGGGTGGGTTTTTGAAAATCCGTACTAGAAAACCAGTAAGGAACGGATCAAAGTCGGACCGTGCCGACTATATGATATCCTACACCACTACGAGATTTCGATATAATTTAGCAAATTTTTTCTTGACTGAATTGCGTCATTTTTAATTATTTGTTGTCTTATTATGACGAAGGTCATTATTTACGAAAGTTTTTCTAATTAATTGAATTCTTAATGAAGCTGACATGACCTAAGGAGTTTGTATTGAAAAAGTGAGATTTAGCCACATTTTTCAAATTTTATTAAAATATCTGTCCAATATATACTAGGGTTATGACTTTTCGACATTTTTTCTCAAAAATGATTTCCTGTTTTTTCGAAAAAATGTATGAAATGTATACTGAAAAAGTCAAGCACAAAGCATTTTGAAAAAAAATTGATTTTTTGGTTTTGTTTAAAAAATTTTATCTTTGAAAAAAGTGTTTACGACATTTTTATGATTCTCAGAACTAAAGAAAATTAGTGAGAAATAAATAGTATATCGGTTTGTTATCTCTTGTGGCTCTAAAGTTTATTTTCAATTATACATATATCGTCTTACGGTGACTTCAAAAAATTGGCCATAATTCTGATAAATTCAAATACTAAAATAGTTTTGTGCGTGAAGTTTTTTCACCGAATCACCTTATAATTAAGATTTTATGCAATCATATGTAGAAACTCATCACAGGGATATGAGGTTTAAAAAAGTCATAACCCTAATATCCCCATCTGAACCGATTTCAATATAAACAATTCGGTAAACTTTTCTAAAGGCCAAATTCCTTAACACATTTCAAATTTCAACAAAATTGTGTGGCAAACTTATTTCTAGGTCCATTTTTAAAATTGCATCAACATTAGACAGAACTTGCATGTTTGATGCACCACGTACCTCAAATCGGTTGAAAATATATGAATATGGGAGCTACATATATCCAACTCTAATCAGATTTCAATACAATTTAGCAAACTTATTTCAAGACCGAACGCGGTGACATTTTCTTAATTTCATAAAAATTGTACAAAGTTTGCGTGTTTGTGGCATCAAATACATGAAATCAGCGGATCATATACATACACTCCGTTCCATTTCAATAGCACATTTCAAATTTTTATTTGTTACTTCACAATAGTCGAATATCTTGGGATATGTTTGTATATCTTTTTTCGTACACTTATGAAGTATCTTTCCACAAAAAGTGTTGCTTCGATAAAGTCCGGAATATTTTTTTTTATAATTTTCTTTCAAAAAGCCCAAATATTGTACGCTTTGAAATGTTTCACCGAAATAGCACATTCTTTAATAATTTGAGTAGGACTGCAAGTTTTGAATGCTACTGTTACGATTCTTTAAAATTGGAACGAATAAAAGCCAATTCAAGTTTAAAACGCTAAAATTTGTCAAACGATGTCTTTAATATGTTTGGGAGCTATATCCAAATCTTAACCGATTCTCACTAAAAGCAACAGCGTTCTTCCCATGGCTAATAAAATGATCTCCAATATTCTGCTGAATCGTACAATAAATGCGACCAGGACGAACAAGTATAAATCGACTCAGAAAGTAATTCTATGGGACGCGATTCGTTCTAGAAGGGTGCGAAAAAGTACTGAAAGGTACTGAAAGGTACTGAAATTTGGAATAAAGTCACTGGTGGAGTTTAGGAAACTTGTACCTAATCTTTTAAGGAAACTCGAACCATAATAATATGAACGAAAAGTACTAAGATTTACTAACTTGGTACCATTTGGTATTATGTAAACGAAAGAACTAAAATCTTTCAATTTTGAATGAGAATCAAGGTTGAGAAGTAGGGTTGATATAAGGAGTTGGTTTTGCCTATAAAAAGTTGGATAAATGTATTTGCGAAATAAATATAAAACTTTTCCCATTTAAGTCCATTAAGTGTCTGAAGTGTAGAGATCTATTACAAGGCTAGCATGCCATTTATTTCTGCTAATATTAACCTTTTTCCAAGTGTTCTTATGTCCTCTGCTTTTACTTTGGAATTTTCAATATATGGAAATATAACTGTTCACAAAACGTCTTTTACTTCTAAAGGGTGCCAATACTACATAAGTCTTCTGCTTGACTCAGTTTTTCTTCATAAAAGTATAAATATGGGCTTCATACTTCCCATTGCCAAATACAGGGAGTGTCATAGATATTCGCAAACTCGCAAATTCGAATAACTGTTGATGGAGATTAGTCGACGATGCTAATCGGAGTCGGGCTATTTAAAATGCATAATCATATGTCTAAAAAATAAATTAACATATTCGCTGTCTTCTTTTAATTCATTATTAATTAATTATAATTTATAGCATGTTATTATAAACCTACATATAATCTCCACACACACACACACACACACATGTATGTATGAATCTGGACATAATCTAATCGAGGTGTGTTTAACACAATTTCTTCTCTGTTTTCGATTTTTCATAATCTTTGCTTTGAATGAGCCGAAAACAGTAGTGGCAATTTAAAACAAATGCGATTAACTGACGACAAGATTGTTATTGTTGGTTTTGAGTTTGGAATGACAATATTCCTTTTCGATTTCTGACAATTTCATTCCCAAAGTTGAATATAAAAATGCTAAGCAGTCGTCTGTGACTAAATATTGCTTTATAAAAAAACGGTGATCTTTACCAAATCTCCCACTGTGGAACGGCATATGTTTATTATACGATTTTACGCTTTTCTTTCGTATTTTAACGTCTGTATGTCTAATCTTTGTACGCAGAAGTGACTTCTCTATCCATGTCTTATCGTCATTTGCTTATCTCAATGAATGGATTTGACTGGTCATCGTTTTTATAAACAAATCAGCTGAAGATGAGCAGAGGTCACGTCTTGTTGTTAGAATGTATGTAAGTATGTATGCATGTGTGTGTTACCTTTCCGTGGTTTGGCGGCGTTGTTTCTTCAAATTAATTAAATATCGTAACGAATAAATGTCCATTAATTATTATTGACATAGCCGTGGGACGTTTTAATATCTTTAATTATGAATTCGATTAAAATTTTACGGTATTTCTTGTTTGTTCTGTAAAGTTTGCGAGAAGCACTCAACATCCAGTGTGATTAAAACGTTACGTTTTTGTAGATGTACAGATGAATTTTTATGTGATTATTTATGGTTTAGTTGTGTGGCCAACTTTATAGCAAAACCAGGAACAACGTTATAAATCGTTAAACATATACATACAATATGTACTCTGTCTGTCCCAAAAATACTCTGTCTGTCCCAAAGATATTGCACTATTAAATATGCTATAGTTTGTTCACAGCAAATTATTGTTAATTTCAGAATAATTTATTAAATCCATTTAAATGACAATTATGTAAAATATTAACTCATAAAATCTGTTTGGTATCGTCGTACATACGTCATTTGCCCGTATGGTTCCCGGTAAGTTGAAAGCACAAAAACAACTTTGTAGTTCCAGATGTTGATATAGTGAAGATTTGTATCCAACATATTCAACCAGGCTGGGATTCGAACCTGGGTCTCCGACAACCAAGTGACACGGTTGCCAGCGTCTTAGCGTTCTAAGCCACCATCAACTTGTCAAAGCTTCCTATGACAAATGTTGATGATCAAATCTTCTTATACAGAAGGACAAACACAAATAAAGGTGGAAAACAGCTGCCATATTATTTGTAATAAAGCATTAATAATAGGGTTGCCAGCCAAGTCGGGCTATAGGAAAAGTTTGGAATTAAATAACTGACATTCAAATAAATAATTTGAATATACAATTTTCGAATGATTTGTGGTATAAATGATAGTTTCCAAGCTTAGCGTTCGTCCATCCACTAAAATAACATTCTAATATGCCTGATGATCGGACTTAACCACCCGTGAAACGTTGTGTGGGACTTCGGTGGATTCCTAATTTTTTAATGTACCTCTTAGGTCATAACAGCTCAACTCGAAAGAGAATTAATTCCATTTTTTTTTTGTTTGCATAATTTCCTGCAAATCCCCTCTTTGTACAATTTTTTCATAAAGTGCTTTGTGGAGTTCATATTCCCTTTTATCGTATTACTAATGATAATAAATGTATATATGTGTTCCCAGCAATTATTGAACGATAAGTAATTTCAGGTCAAGTGTAATTAAACATGGAACTTATTCCGACTTCAAGTTTTAAAACAGAAATCCTCTGCTTCCTTACGCCGAATTTCAATACAAAATGTAAAATAATAAAAATTTTAATATGAAATAAATTTAATAATATAAATTTAAATACAAAATGTACTTCCTTATACACAAAAACATAAATAATAACAAGTAAGAACGACGACCTTTTTTGTTTAATGGAGAAATTAGTTTCCTTTCGTTGACGAATGTATTAAGCCTATCCGTTACGTCAATGTTTATTCCCAGTAGAAGTGGAATATGCTAACTGAAGAATATCACATTCTTTTTAATTAGAATTGTTCTACCCGTTAAAAATCCTGTATCGTTCACCTTCCAATCTGCGAATCCGATGTATGAAATTACAGCAACAGCGAATATAGCGGTTTGTTTGTCTAAAGATAGTGTCAGGGACATTAATAAAATAATTGGATCATACCAATGTGGTTTTAGACCTGGCAAGTCCAAGATATTTACCCTGCGGCAAATCCTGGAGAAGACCCAAGAGGTTCAGATCGACACCTATCACCTTATTGTCGATTATAAAGCAGACCTCGACATTCCCCTACGTTCAAAGGTTCTCGAAACCATGTCTGAATTTGGTATCCCCACAAAGCTCTTTCGGCTTTGCTAGATGACATTAACTGATACTCGGTCCTCAGTTAAATTTAGGAAGAATCTCTCCAAATATTTTAGTACCAAAAGAGGTTTCAGACAAGGATACAGCCTTTCATGTGACCTATTCAACATTCTGCTGGAAAAGGTTATACGAAATGCAGATGTTAAAAGAAATTGCACAATTGGTTATACGAAATGCAGATGTTAAAAGAAATTGCACAACAATAGCCACATGTCGATATAGACATCATAGGTCGATCAATAAAGGATGTAACTTGTACCTTTAAGAATGAGAATCTGCTAAAGTGGGTCTGGCGGTAAAAGTCGACAAGGCAAAGTTGATTGTATCGACGCGCAATGCGTCAATAGAACTCGGACCAACTGTAGAAGTTTGCAACTATAATTTTGAGGTAATTAAAGACTTTGTCTACCTCGGTACTGCCATAAACTCAACAAACAACATCAGCTGTTAGTTAAGAAGAATAATAGTATTTAATTAATTAATTGGATTAATCGAGCTAATATGGCCTTAGGAGTTTTGTATTGAAAAATGAATTCTAGCGAAATACCACACATCAACCATTACGCTACGATCGTTTCGCCTGGTGGTTTAAGCCAGGCTCATCAGGCGTATTTGAATGCTAATGGCTAGAAGACAAAGGCTGATTTTGATAACTTCTATTTATACAAACATTTTTATACCCTCCACCATATGGAGGGTATAATTAAATTTGTCATTCCGTTTGTAACACATCGAAATATTCGTCGGAGACCCTATAAAGTATATATATTATTGATCAGCATAAAATTCTATGTCGATTTGACCATGTCCGTCTGTCCGTCCGTCCGTCCGTCAGTCAGTCCGTCCGTCTGTCTGTTGAAATCAAGATACAGCTCGCAATTTTAAAGATAGAGAGTCAAAATTTGGTACAGAAGTTTTTATTACTTGCAGGATGGTTGGTATTGAAAATGGGATATATCGGTCCACGTTTTGATATAGCCCCCATAGAACGGTACCTCCCGATTTTCGGTATTTTTAAGGTTTTAGCTTCATTATCCTACCAAAATGGCTAAAATTTGGTACGTAGTCTTCCTTAGGGGTATAAAACTTTCCCCCAGAATTTTGTCGGTATCGGTCCACACCTTCATATAGCCCCCATAGAACGGTACCTCCCGATTTTCGGTATTTTTAAGGTTTTACCTTCATTATCCTACCAAAATGGCTGAAATTTGGTACGTAGTCTTCCTTAGGGGTATAAAACTTTCCCCTAGAATTTTGTCGGTATCGGTCCACACCTTCATATAGCCCCCATAGAACGGTACCTCCCGATTTTCGGTATTTTTAAGGTTTTAGCTTCATTATCCTACCAAAATGGCTGAAATTTGGTACGTAGTCTTCCTTAGGGGTTTAAAACTTTCCCCCAGAATTTTGTCGGTATCGGTCCACACCTTCATATAGCCCCCATAGAACGGTATCTCCCGATTTTCGGCATTTTTAAGGTTTTAGCTTCATTATCCTACCAAAATGGCTGAAATTAGGTACGTAGTCTTCTTTAGGGGTATAAAACTTTCCCCCAGAACTTTGTCGGTATCGGTCCACACCTTCATATAGCCCCCATAGAACGGTACCTCCCGATTTTCGGTATTTTTAAGGGTTTAGCTTCATTATCCTACCAAAATGGCTGAAATTTGGTACGTAGTCTTCTTTAGGGGTACAAACTTTCCAGCAGAATTTTGTCGGTATCGGTCCACACCTTCTTTCATATAGCCCCCATAGAACGGTACCTCCCGATTTTCGGTATCTTTAAGGTTTAAGCTTCATTATCCTACCAAAATAGCCCAGAATTTTGTCGGTATCGGTTTACACCTTCATATAGCCCCCATAGAACGCGATTTTCGGTATTTTGAAGGTTTTAGCTTCAATTTCCTACCAAAATGGCTGAAATTTGGTACTTAGTCTACGTTGGTGGTATAAAACTTTCCCCTAGAACTTTGTCGGTAACGGTCCATGCCTTCATATAGCCCCCATAGAACGGTACCTCCCGATTTTCGGTATTTTAAAGGTTTTAGATTCATTATCACACCGAAATGGCTGAAATTTGGTACTTAGTCTACATTGGTGGTATAAAACTTTCCCCCAGAACTTTGAACGGTACCTCCCGATTTTCGGTATTTTGAACGTTGTGGCCTCAATATTCCACCGAAATTGCTGAAATTTGGTATTTAGTCTTTAATGTGATATAAAACTGTTCGCCAGAAATATGTCTGTACAGGTCCACGCTTTCATATTGCCCCATTTCTGACTAAAATTCGTCGGTATAGGTCCACGTTTTGATATAGCCCCCATAGAACGGTACCTCCCGATTTTCGTGATACTGAAGATTGTGACGTCAATATCCAACCGAAATGGCTGAAATTCCGTATTTCGTCTTCCAAGAGTTATAAAATATTCCAGAAGAGTACTATCAGTATAGGTCCACGTCTTCCTATATCCCCACAGAAGCGTACTTCTTGATTTTCGGTATTTTTTTTTTTAATTTTAGCCACATTCTCCTACCGAAATATAGGAAATTTGGTATTTAGTCTTCTTTGAGCCTAAAAACTTTCCGTCAGGAATTTTTGTTGGTATAGATCGACGTTTTGAAATAGCCCACATAGAATGGTGCCTCACATTGTTTTACCGAAATTGCTGAAATTTAGTATTAAGTCTTCTTCATACACGAAAGGAAACTAATTATTCCATTTTACTTCAATACAACTTGTGGTGGAGGGTATAACAAGTTCGGCCCGGGCGAACTTAACTCCGTTCTTACTTGTTACAATTTTGTAATTATGAAGTATTTATGGAAGTCTTTTTTTTTCTTTATCAAGTCACCCTAGTGTCTTGTCTAGGAATCATTTTTCTCAATACATACACATATACAATCGAAGGGGGGTTTCCTTCATGAATTGTAATGCCTTCAGTTTTTGAAGTTTTGGATATCATGTCGACTAGTTTGTTGATATGATACATTGGCAGTGGCTTAGAACGCTGAGATCTCGACAACATTGTCTGTTTGTTGGAGAGGACCCAGGTTCAAACCTCAGCCGGGGCAGCCGGGCTCTGCTGTGAAGATTTTTATTTATTATTGTCTTTTTAGGACGAAGGCCATTATTTATGAAAGTTTTTAATTAATTAATTGGATTAATCGAGCTAATATGGCCTAAGGAGTTTTGTATTGAAAAATGAATTCTAGCGAAATACCACACACTCAACCATTACGCTACGATCGTTTCGCCTGGTGGTTTAAGCCAGGCTCATCAGGCGTATTTGAATGCTAATGGCTAGAAGACAAAGGCTGATTTTGATAACTTCTATTTATACAAACATTTTTACAATTTTGTAATTATGAAGTATTTATGGAAGTCTTTTTTTTTCTTTATCAAGTCACCCTAGTGTCTTGTCTAGGAATCATTTTTCTCAATACATACACATATACAATCGAAGGGGGGTTTCCTTCATGAATTGTAATGCCTTCAGTTTTTGAAGTTTTGGATATCATGTCGACTAGTTTTGTTGATATGATACATTGGCATCATGTCGACTAGTTTGTTGATATGATACATTGGCAGTGGCTTAGAACGCTGAGATCTCGACAACATTGTCAGTTTGTTGGAGAGGACCTGTGGGAAATTATGGTCACAGAATATGTTAGGTCACCGAATATGTTAATTCACCGAATATGTTCCTTTACCGAATATGTCCATTAACCAAATGACCAAATAAATGTTTGCTATGATGTCATATCTATTTTTAGAAAAATAAAACTTCTTCTTCTTCTTGGAAAAAAATTACTCAATTGTCCCCACTAGGAAATGTAAATAAATTGCGAAATTACATCTATTCGCTAAATCCAATCATTACAAGATTGTAATTAGACATAACACCAACGAATCATGCGATGGCTCGGTGGAGCCGTATCCTGTTTCGAAGTCGGAAGGACTGGGGTTCAAACCCTAGTCGGATCGAAGTTTTGTTTTTTTTTTTTTTTTTTTTTTGTCAGTTTAAGATCCTTCGGATTATTCAGCTAATTATTATACCAATATTTGCGCAGTGTTGGCCAATTAATTATTTGCTTTGAATTTGAGTCGTTATTATTGAAAAATACGTTGGTTTCCTAATATCCCAATTTTTTTGTTGCCATTAAACTGAACGTAATTATTGGCCAATGCTATTCTTTTTTATAATTGTATGTTAAATAGTATTCTTATTCTATCTAATTATTAAAATGTTCTACAGAATAGGTTAAAACATTTAAAGACGTATTCAGTATTATTAGTAGAATTATCTTTCTCGAATCCAATATCTATCTAATACACTATCATTAGAAGGCCAAAATTTGGCCATGTTTTGTTAATTGATTGCTTAAAAAGAAACCAATTTAATAATGTTAAATCAAATCCAATACCTAAATTTCAAGGATAATACTTATTGAATATCACTGTTTCCATTCCTTTCAAGATATAAATCGTTTAGTGAACGAACTTATACCCATACTTATTAATACCTTATGGTTTCTTGAATATTATCTGTTGTAACCCTACATAATGAATTCCTCTTTTAATAAAACTTGTATTAACAAGATGATCTTATAAAAACCTAACTATTTCCTTACTGTGGTGAGGTAGATTCAGGGGGGAAATATCGTTGTTGGGGTCTCAAGAAAAGAATGTAAGCCATAGAGACCACGGAAGGGTAAGGGTTTTGAGGCACGAACTCCAAACAACACCTGGAGTTCCATTCATAGTATCTTAGGACTGTTCTTTCTCTTAGTATTTACGAATAAGCTGGTATAACAGGGGTACAGAGTTGTCCAGCCCTTAGTCCACTTACAAATAAATTTTCTTTCGGGAGTCTATAAAAAATCTTTTCTATTATGTGCAGGAGAATATTCGTTTGGAGTTTAGGAGACGCGAACCCCCCCCACCCGACTGTTGTTAGTAATTAATGGCTCCCACAGTCTCCAATTCTCTTAACCATATTTATAAAGAAATTCACCATCACGTCCTTCCTGGTCAAGAAAAAAACTGTGTGTCGAACTTTAAGAGGATCTCTCCTGATCTCACAGAAAATTATTGACTTCTTGACTGTTCATTACATAATTAGAATGGCGCCCAGCGTGGGGCAAGCATTGTCGAATCCTGAGGCAAAAATATGCTTTTTTATATATGACCGGATTCTCTTTAGATAGAGAGTTAACGTTATAAACTCCCAGCGATAGTTGTAAATTCTTTGGGATTGGGATTGATAGATCGTAATACATTGGAATTTACAACTATAGATTTGGAAGACCTTTGGTATTGAATGCCCCAAAATTTTACTTGCTGATTAGATTTCATTAAACAGGTGCATTGTTTAAATAGTTTTGCCTTCTTAAAACTAGATTTAGAATACTTGAGCAAGACTCTCTGGATTTTTCAGTTTTCTGATTCGATCGGAAGATTCTGACCGAGATATTCTTGATCAACACTTTCTGTTCTGGTGGAAGGATGACAAAATTGTTTGATAATGACCTTTAAAGTATATATTTAGGTTATGAAGATTTGTTGTCATTCGACTGCGGTATCATCATCCTGAATTTTCCAGGATTAACTTTATATTTGCTTTATCTAATGGCTAATTAAAGTCCGGAATTTTCAGTTACGGTTATATTTGGAATGGTGGTTTGTCATGGTAGCATGTTTTCATAATCACAATGTTTACTCCATAGCCTAGTTTTCGTTTCCACTCAGTCCTTCGATTCTACATTTTGTACGTCTACCCTCCTTTTACCTCACCCACATAGTAGGAAAAAATTGAATTGCTAATTTTTATTTATATTTAAATATAGTGTTGTTGGTATACGCGCAACATCATATTAACTATTGTGTTTCATCGTTACTCATGATAAAACATTACTAAAAAGTTCATACTTGAACAGTTTATATTGATTACATTTTCAATTGTTTTGGTTAATTTTAAAAAATGGCGTTAATACGTAGTCCAGTGTCGAATTCAAAATTCGAATCCGACAATCCTACAGGGGAAACATTGAAATGTCCTTCATGTCAGGAGGTACTACAACCTCAAACCCAAGAATGTTATATGCTTGAAACATGTCAACATATTTTCCATAGGGTTTGTATTGAAAAAGCATTATCCACTTCTGCTCAATGTCCCTTATGCGAGGTGACTTGTGAGCTTTCAAATTTAAAAAAATACCCTGCTCTTAATACCGGAACTTCAGAAATGTCTACTCAGACTGGTACAATACCGAAAACTCGAATCGCCTATAGAGGTAAAGGTCGTGGATCTGCCATAAATCGTCCTATCACACGTAACTTAACCAAACTTTTTAATTCAGAAAATATGAACCTCAGCACTGACTTTGACATAAATCAAAACGTTGTCGAAACAGAAGAAGATTCTGCTCCACAGAACCTACCTATCGAAAGCCCACAACCTCATTCTAAGTCTGTTCCAAAGCGTACAACAACTCAAAAGTCATCCGAAGTAGACTATTCCCGAATCAACAAAATGATTGAGAATAATATTAAAAAGATGTTTCAAAATCTTAACCTAGGAGGAGAGGTTCCAAACCCCATAGCTAACATCACTTCAAACTCTCCTTTCCGAAATAGTAATTCTATCCACAATTATCCACCACTATCGCAATATACGGTCCAAGAGAACCGGAATAATACAAACGAACGTCCAATATTAGAGGAAAGTTCCCAATTATTGCGCCCAGATCGGGTAACAATTATTATCCAAAATTGGAACTTACACTTTGACGGTTCAAATAGTAGTTTAACGGTGGAAGAATTCCTTTACCGTATTAAAATTTTAACAAAAGAACATTTGAACAATAATTTCTCCCATATCTGTAAAAACCTTCCTATTATTTTAACCGGCAAAGCTCGAGAGTGGTACTGGAGGTACCACAAGAGTGTGGAGTCAATCCATTGGTCCGAGTTTTGTGAAGCATTCCGCATTCAGTTCAAAGACTTAAGGTCAAATTTTGACTTGATGGAAGCCATCAGAGGTAGGAAAATGAAATCCGGGGAGTCGTTTGATTCCTTTTACGACTCTATTTGTTCTATCGCTGATAGACTGAAAACTCCTATACCTGAGGAAGAGATGGTAGAAATCCTGGTAAGGAACTTGAGGCCAGATATTAGGCATGAGTTGCTGTATGTTCCTATTTACACCATAGGTCATCTTAGAAAACTGATTCAAAAAAGAGAAAATCTCATGAACGATGAATGTTATCGTAAAAATGCTATGCCAAAAACTTCCCTTTCAAACAACTATGGTAATGCCCGTAAAAATGTAGCCGAAGTACAGTACGATACCAAAAATATAGACGAAAGTAATTCAGAGGTCTGTGTGGAGGCTATCCATAAAGAGATATCGTCAGTAAAATGTTGGAATTGCGAAGAATTTGGACATTTTTGGACGACTGTCTCAAAGACAGAAAAGTTTTCTGCTATGGCTGTGGCATTAAAAATGTTTATAAGCCTCAGTGCGTGCGATGCTCTAACAGAAAAATTTCTTTTCAGTCAAAAAACTCTCAGACTCAAAGTCCCCACACGAATACGTAATCAAAACTCTTGAACCAAAACCAGTTAACCAATTAGAGGAACATTCCCCTACCTTACACATATTAAAATCTGACTTACCAACCCCAAAATGCCACAATAAAACGTTGTTTCCCTTACGACCATACCATGAACGGTATAGAGCTTACATGGAAAAACGAGATCAAATATTTTCCGTCTCAGAAATTTCCCTTAAACCCCCTAAAAAAATAAAAAGATCTACTCTTAGACTTAGGCTCTATTACAAGAGAAGGAAAAAGGTTGCCAAATATATAATATCTACTATTGTTAACAATACATCTGATAGACGATATTATGCCAAGGTCCAATTCCTTACCTTTACAGAATATGGATTGTTGGACACTGGGGCCAACATATCCTGTCTTGGTTCAGATTTTGCCAACCATAATTTTTCCCAATACTCTGAATTTATACCAAGCAAAACAGGAGTTAGAACCGCCGACGGCTCCCTACAAAGGACTTTAGGATCCTTAGATGTGGAAGTCTTTTTCCGTGGTGAAAGTCACAAGCTAAAATTTTTAATCGTTCCCTCCCTTACCCAACGGCTTGTCCT